>NC_090329.1:50275238-50594404 GCF_035084215.1 Heptranchias perlo
ACTGACACTATTTTCTCTTGATAGATGGTCCTGTAAGCTTTGAAACACTTACTTTTGATTGGGGTTATGCTAAATCCTGACGTGAAGTGCAAGCTCAATATTTCATCTTCACTTGGGCAAATCAAATCGGCTTGCTTGTTTATTTTATGTTCTGAGTGAGGCAGTTTTATTACTGCACAGGCCAATTGCATTCGCCCATGTATGCAAGCTATTCTCACTTTGTTTTTGGACAATCAAAATTGAATTAGTGGGGCTGTCCTAATGGCTCAGCAAGTTTATCCAGTAAACCATACAGACTAAGAAGGTCCTGGATTTGATCCCCAGCCTATGCTGAATTCGCTGATCTCAGCCAGGGCAAAGAAGGGGCACTGTGATCAACACCCCAAGGTTAGGTGCGGAGAATTCCACTCCTAATCTTCACTTAGGTGACCATTATTCATGTGTGAGCCTTGACAGGGACTGTTGGCAGGCTGTTTGCATGGATGCGGCAAGGCAGCCCAATCCAAGCCTATCATCACCCAACATATGGGTATTTTCCAGCATGGGTCCCTGAATAGCGATTAGGAGCATGAATCCTGCCGACTAATTCATTAACTAAAAGCAATTCACTACCATGCAGTTGAAAAAATGCCTTTTATCTTCTAGCTTTGATTGAGGCCCTTAATACTGTGCCCACAGTCTAACTCACAAGGCCTGCTCACATCCACATCTCCTGTACTTCCCAGTACATTAAAGACATGGATAATGTTCATCCTCAATCTTTTTTTCTGCATTAAAATAAGATCAGCACTCTGAATTTTTCCTCATAACTTAAGAGTCCTAAATTCGAGAATCATCTTTGTTGCTCTCTCTTTGCTTTGTTACTGTATCTTTCCAATACATCTGTATTTTTTTTGAGGAAGCTGCATACAGTATTCTAAAAGTGACTTCACAAATGATCTCGACAAGGCTAGAGTAATTTCTTTTGATTTATAAGCCTAGAAATTACTGTTGGTGATGTTAGCAGATGCACATTTAACATGTTCCTCTTTCTGCTATTTTAATAACAACAATAACCCATTAATGTTCCATTGAAATAAGAAACAGATAAATGTCATAAGAATGAATTAAGTGTTCATCTACTAATATGGGCAGTCTTTTGTGCACGCACATACAATTATCAAACATGCACATTTGCAGTCATTTTTGAATTTTTTTATTCTTTATTTTTCTTTGCAAATTCTTCAGTCAGTATCCGTCGCATCCTTTTTTTCTCTACTTGTTGGCTTGTGAAAAATGAAGGCATGCAGAACTCTCCCTTTGCCCAAATTCTGACAGCAGCTCATTTTTACTGCTTACAAGTTTTAAAGCTGATAATACACAACAAAATGGTATGTGGGATGTGACAGTTTAGATGGGCTAGGGGGAGTGGGGTTTAACTCCATTGAGGGATGCTCCTGGCCTTTAGCAGCTCTGGGCGATGGTCCTGGAATTTAGAAGAACCGGGATGAGGCTATTGGGATATAGCAGCACTATGGTGGAACTTCTGGAATTTGGTATCTTGGGATGGATCCTTTGGTCTGCTATCACTGTGGAGAGGGGGTAGCTGACCTTTAGCAGAATGGAGGGGTGAAGTGTGGGATTTGCCTCACTTGTGAATTCCTGGTGTCTATCAGCACCGAGGGGAAGTGGAGGGCATGGGCTTGACAGCATTGAAGTTGTGGTGGGAGAAGACAGCACTGATTTGTAGCTTTCTAAGAGATCTTTGCAGACAATAAATTTGGTGTCTTGTGATTGGTTTCTGGAAGTGTGCCTCGATGTTTATCTCTGTCTGTCTGTCGCTCTTTCTCTGTGTCCATGTTTCTCCATCTCTCAGTAATTAGAATGTTTATATTTTTTAACTATCAACAAAACCTAGGTGGTAATTAGAGATTGCTATAATTAAAGGCTTTGTTTGCTTTTAAAATTCAACTCACAAAGAACTTAAATAAGGATGAGGAAACACTCTGGGCCTAAAATTCTGTGAGCCGTGTTCAACTGCCGGACGTGCGATGGGACTGGATTTCTGGCTGCCAGTCTGCCCTGGTGGTGATCCTGTCCCAAATCCCGGGGATGAGATTTGCATTGAGGGGTAGGCATCTGCATCATCTATGGCACCTACTGGAAATCTGTCCCTCATGGGGCCAGGAATTTCAGATTCAGTGGAATATCTTAGCATTCCACTGGGGAGGGAGGTAGGCCATGCTGCCCTAAGATTGGAGAGCTTTTTTTTTTAAAAGCACAATTTTACAGTTGCCATTTTCCCAGCATTGTGGGCTGCACTGCCCTCATGCCGACATCATCGGGCAGGTGAAGCGGACCACCCCAGGCCACTGCCCGCCCAATCTACGCTATATATGATGATCGCTCCCCGGTGTTTTAGTGTTTGTGGGCAGCATTCAGTTTTCAGTCCATCTTAATGCCCACACCAACTGTCTTTACTAATTGCCAGTGCACTCCATAGAATGGACACAGAATGAACTTGACACCTTGGGGACTACATGGTATACTTCAGCTATTTATAACATAGCAATAGGAATCAATCAGGAATACATGACAAGCTGTAATTCACTGAATGTGAGAAAATAGCCTTCCTCACACCTCAGAGTTCTGACCTCTTTTCATTCCTTTGGTAATATAGGAAAAGTTGTGTCTCAATGGAAAGCAAAACACACTTTTACAGACACTTTACTGACTTTTAACCTTCCGTTACATTCTGAGGGAGATTGTGTCTATGCAGCCATAAACTTCCGATATATTACCTGGCTGTCATTTCTGGATTTGTTTATAGGGGAGAACCTGTGGGCTTTGCGTAAGATGATCATGTCTCTTTTCATTCCCTCTAACATCATGAAAATATAGCAGGAGCAAAGCGAAATAACCCCTAGCTCCATTTACTTATTTCAACTGAGATAGCAAGCAAAAGATGAATTTGCTTTGTTCACTATTTGTAATAAACTGTAAATGTGAAAAAAAGATCACATTTGTGATTTCACTACAACAGAGGCAATCTATACCGCCCCCACTTTCCGACCCCTTTCCCCTGGTTCATAGCTAGTATATACGTACCTAAGGGTACAGCTGATGCTCCTCACCAAACACTTATACTGGTGCCAGGGCTCCCGGAGAGTGGGGCTCAAATAGAATCGTAGAATCGTACAGCACAATAGGGGGCCATTTGGCCCATCATGTCTGTGTCAGCTTTTTGAAAGAGCTAGCAAATTAGTCCCACTCCCCTCCTCTTTCCCCAGAGTTCGGTGAATTTCTCCTTTTCAAGCATATATCCAATTCCCTTTTGAAAGTTACTATTGAATCTACTTCCATCACCCTTTCAGGTAGTGCATTCCAGACCATTACAACTGGCTGCATAAAAAAAAATTTCTGCTCGTTTTCCCCCTGTATTTTTTGCCAGTTATCTTAAATCTGTGTCCTTTGGTTTTCGACCCTCCTGCCAATGGAAACAATTTTTCCCTGTCTACTCTATCAAAACCCCTCATAATTTTGAACACCTCTATTAAATCCTTCCTTCGCTGCTCTAAGGAGAACAATCCCGGCTTCTGAAGTCTCTTCACATAACTGAAGTCCCTCATCCTTTGTATCATTCTGTTAAATCTCTGTACCCGCTCCAAGGCCTCGGCATACTCTCTAACGTGTGGTACCAAGAATTGGACACAATACTCTAGCTGAGGCCTAACCAGTAATTTATAAACGTTTACCATAATTTCCTTGCTTTTGTACTCTCTGCCTCTATAGTAGAAACTCAAGTAGAAACTAGTTAACATTCAGTATTTATTTCTCCTCTTTTCAGTACACTTGTGTCCTGTCTGAAACATTGGAGTGTCAATAGAAAGAACCCTTTTTGTTTGTGTTTCAAAGGTCTGCTCTCAGGACCCATGAGAAGCACAGTCCTGGGTATCGTTGAGGCACTGAATTCACTTCCCTTACGTTATAGAGTTTATCGGTGATAGGAATACTGGATAAATGCTGTCAACAGCACAATAGTGCCTACTGACTCGATACAAATAAATTACAGTTTCAAAAGCAGACTTTGAAGTTAACTCCACAGTTAGGTAGCAGACTTTCTCCATAGCCCTTTCTAGATAAACAGGCATTTTATTCACAATGGAGTCTGAGATAAAATGGATCCCCCATAAAGTCAATACCATAAATCATAGTTGAATGGCCCATTAGTAGGACAAAATTGTGGGTCCACATAAAAAAAAGGTCCCGAACAGGTTTAGATTGGGAGGAGCAGCACTAGCTAAGGTAAACAGGGGAGAGCAGTGCATGATTGAGGGCCTCCATTTGAGTGCTGCTCTCCTACTATATTAAAATGCCTTAAGATTGACAGGAAAGGGAGTCTTTAGCATAAGTACTGGACTGGACGAAGCTTAGCCAACATTAATCCCAAAGGGAGGAGAGAATTAGTCATTGACAAAGACTGTTTGCTTTACACCATATCTACCCCTAATCTGGTTAATGTCTGATACAAAAGTGCACTTTACATAGAACTAGGGTTGTACAGAGATGCTGAGCATTGTGAAATAGAAATAGCAGCCCTTTGTATATTACAGGAAAGGATATTGACCTTCCATTTTCTTTGGAAAATATTCAGAACTATAGAAGGCAATGTCCTAAAAAATCCCGGAATCCCATTTACTAAAAATAGAATTTGACTTATTCAATCACCAGAAAGCAATTGCCCAGGCACTTCAATAGTCACTGGGGATTTTTGTGTGTCAATAAACAGTCTGTGTTTGCATGCATGTTTGCCACTTCTGGCTATGTGTTGTTTAACCCTCAATTTAATCTGGCCCTGCTCTGTAAACTATGCAGTTCATGTTAGTTATATTCCTGATTCTGAATATAATCTGAACTGAACCTTTTGGTCTGACTCTCTCGATTAAATATTGACTCCAAACCTCTTCAGTATTTACACATAGCTAACAATATACTGATGACGTAAAAGAGTGAATAAAATGTCCTCTAATCCGTGAATGCATTACAGCGTTCCTTCACAGGACTGAATGAGCCTCAGTGACACACTGCCAGGGCTATAAGGGTCTGTTTATTCTGTGCCTGATTGATTTTTGAATTTTAAATGCGTTCTGAGACAAGACTGTTAAGTGATAACTCGACAGTGTAAAGCCACTTTTCAATTTACTGCGGTGGATTTCACATTATGTACTGAACATATCTTTCAACCTATTGAAAAAAAAAGGTGATTACAAGACAACAATCTAATCAGGAGTTTCAAATGAGGTCAAAACCTGCAAACACCAAACTACAGTGGTCACCAACCATCATCCAAATCCTGAAATAAGGTGACTGTGTGGAAATGATTCTATGGCATCTGTTATTTCTTTGTACATTTTCATGTCCAGACTTTCATGTAATAGCTCGCAGTGTAGATGTTGACCATCAGTGCTCTCCATGAAGGACAACTCTCACATCGCAGGATGTGGTTAAGGCTGCATTTATTGCCCATTCCTACTTGTCATAAGAAGGTGGTGGTGGGCCTTCTCATAGAGATTGTTTGTACAACTGAGAGGCTTGTCATTTTAGAGAGCATTACGAGTCATCCATGTAGTCTGGACTGGAGTCATGTGTAGACAAGATTGAAGGACATTACTTGGCTTTTTACAACAATTCAGCAACTTTCAGTGACATTTTTCCCAGTGCCAGTCCACAATTTGCCAGATTTATGCATACTTGCCAACCTACAAAACTCGGAAAAGCTGACAAACAGTTTCAAAAGAGCTGACACCGCCCCAGAAAAGTTGACAATTCAAAAAACAATATACAACTGAAAAGCATCCTGGAATAAAGGCCTATGACAAGGCCACTACTTCAAGGTGACTGAAAAAGTTAAATTCCTTTTTGTTACATTGGATTTTAGGATTTTTATTAATGTCTTAGGGATCACATTCTGCAATTCAGTTTGTTTCTTCTGTTAAAAACTGAACCCCAGCGGCCTCACGTATGACATATGAAAAGAAATAGTTACAATGGGAACATGAACTATCATAACTTTTAAGCTGCAGCTACACCCAATGTTCCATCAGTTTTGTTATAAAGGAAAAAAGAAAGTAAAGTACACAAAAATGCAATTTTTGGAGTCTTTTCCAATTTTTTGGAATGAGAAATGAGCCTTGATATTGTAAAATTTCTTTGCCAAGGGTCTGGAAGTATGCTGCACCAGGAAATTTTGATTTTGACACTTTCTGGTGCATTTTCCAACCCTCTGATCATCCTTTTAATGTGTTTCTGCATTTTCTTATTTTCATCACATTGAAACCAATCCTATTTGTCCCTGCAGGATCTATCTTTGGTATCTAATGCAAAGGATAAACAGATTAAGGCACCTCCTAGGAAGCTTGCTACTTGCAAAATCAAGTCGGTGAAAGATGATCAGGGACAGTCTTTGACTGTATAGCAACGTCCAACTTAAAATACCAATGCTCTTCATTCACCAATTCTGTGGAAGCCTCCCATTACCAACGGGCACTACAAAACGAACAATACTGGGACCACATTCACTCTCCAGACCTGATTTTACATTTCCACACATCTACTTTTCATTTCTTTTTGTCAATTTACCTCAGTCCATTGATTTTAAAATGTAATACAAGGATTAAGATTTAAAGCAGGCCCAAAAGATTAGAGAAATGCCTTTTATCTCAAACTCCCGCTGCAAAACAATCCCCAAGTATATGCATGAAGGGTCCCTATTCTTTGAACTCTATCAGATGCTGCATGGTTATATAGCCGTGCTAGGTTATGGCTTAGTTGCGAGATGATTGATAACTCTGCCTCTGATTTTATTGTAGATTGAGACAGAGTGGGCTGACAGCCATTTTCTTCCATTATCAAGATTCAACGGCAAAATATATTTTTTTAGAGTACCTGTACCATGTGCACTTGGCACAATTTCAGATTTAGGGATCAGTTATATTACAGGTACTGTTCACAGGCTAGTACCTGTAGAGTGTGATGAAGAGCTGGAAGGATTATACTGCCCCATCCTGCATCATTTTTTGCTCAGCTCTAACTAGCTTCCAAAGGCTAGATAAATTCTGTTTGGATAGAAAGAGAGTAAGATGAAGCAGAAAAAAAGGGTGTATGACAGATGTCAGGTTGATAACACAAGTGAGAACCAGGCAGAATATAGATAGTTCAGAGGGGAAGTGAAAAAGGAAATAAGAGGAGCAAAGAGAGAGCATGAGAATAGACTGCTGGCCAACATAAAAGGGAATCAAAAAGTCTTCTATAGGCATGTAAACAGTAAACGGGTGGTAAGAGGAGGGGTGGGGCCGATTATGGACCAGAAAGGAGATCTACTCATGGAGGCAGAGGGCATGGCCGAGGTACTAAATGAGTACTTTCCTAATATAGACTGGGGTTACAATAACAATATAAGGGGCAAAGAGGGGGAGGAATTTTTGAAACGTGTTCAGAATGACGTTCTTAACCTGTATGTTTTCGGCCCAACGAGGAAGGAGGCATTGCTGGACTTGGTCCAGGGAATGAGGCGGGCCAAGTGGAACAAGTGTCAGTGGGGGAGCATTTAGGGAGCAGCGATCATAGTATCATAAGGTTTAGAATAGCTATGGAAAAGGACATGGACCACTCTAAAGTAAAAATACTCAATTGGAGGAGGGCCAATTTCAGTGGGATGAGAACAGATCTGGCCCAGGTAAATTGGAATCAAAGATTGGCAAGCAAAACTGTAATTGAACAGTGGGCGGCCTTTAAAGAGGAGATGGTTCGGGTACATTCTAGGCACATTCCCACGAGGCAGAAAGTTAGGGCAACTAAAACCAGAGCTCCCTGGATGACAAAAGAGATAGAGAGGAAGATGAAATGGAAAAAAGGGCATATGAGAGCTGTTTGATTAGGTAACAGAGAGGGTAGATGAGGGCAATGCAGTTGAAGTGGTGTATATGGACTTTCAAAAGCGTTTGATAAAGTGCCGCATGGTAGGCTTATCATCAAGATTGCGGCCCATGGAATAAAGGGAGCAGTAGCAACATAGATACAGAATTGGCTAAGGGATAGAAAACAGAGAGTAGTGGTGAGCGGTTGTTTTTCAGACTGGAGGGAGGTGTACAGTGGTGTTCCCCAGGGGTCAGTGCTGGGACCACTGCTTTTCTTGATATATATTAATGACTTGGACTTGGATGTACAGGGCACAAATTCAAAATTTGCAGATGACACAAAACTTAGAAGGGTAGTAAAGAGTGAGAAGGATAGTGATAGACTTCAAGAGTGGCTCGGTAGCACCACTACTGACCGAGCTGGCCGAGTCCTGAAGGACATAGCTGCCAGACTGGGCCTGCGGCAGGTGGTGAGCGAACCAACACGAGGGAAAAACCTACTTGACCTTGTCCTCACCAATCTAACTGTCGCAGATGCATCTGTCCATGACTGTATTGGTAGGAGTGACCACCGCACAGTCCTCGTGGAGATGAAGTCCCATCTTCGCACTGAGGACACCATCCAACGTGTTGTGTGGCATTACCACCGTGCTAAATGGGATAGATTCAGAACAGATCTAGCAGCTCAAAACTAGGCATCCATGAGGCGCTGTGGGCCATCAGCAGCAGCAGAATTGTATTCCAGCACAATCCGTAACCTCATGGCCCGGCATATTCCTCACTCTACCATTACCAACAAGCCAGGGGATCAACCCTGGTTCAAGGAGGAGTGTAGAAGAGCATGCCAGGAGCAGCACCAGGCGTATTTAAAAATGAGGTGCCAACCTAGTGAAGCTAAAACTCAGGACTACATGCATGTTAAACAGCGGAAGCAACATGCTACAGACAAAGCTAAGTGATTCCACAGCCAACGGATCGGATCAAAGCTCTGCAGTCCTGCCACATCCAGTCGTGAATGGTGGTGGACAATTAAACAACTGATGGGAGGAGGAGGCTCTATAAACATCCCCATCCTCAAAGATGGCGGAGTCCAGCACGTGAGTGCAAAAGACAAGGCTGAAGCGTTTGCAACCATCTTCAGCCAGAAGTGCCGAGTGGATGATTCATCTCGGCCTCCTCCAGATATCCCCACCATCACAGAAGCCAGTCTTCAGCCAATTCGATTCACTCCACGTGATATCAAGAAACGGCTGAGTGCACTGGATACAGCAAAGGCTATGGGCCTCAACAACATCTCGGCTGTAGTACTGAAGACTTGTGCTCCAGAACTAGCCGCACCTCTAGCCAAGCTGTTCCAGTACAGCTACAACACTGGCATCTACCCGACAATGTGGAAAATTGCCCAGATATGTCCTGTCCACAAAAAGCAGGACAAATCCAATCCGGCCAATTACAGCCCCATCAGTCTACTCTCAATCATCAGCAAAGTGATGGAAGATGTCGTCGACAGTGCTATCAAGCAGCACTTACTCACCAATAACCTGCTCACCGATGCTCAGTTTGGGTTCCGCCAGGACCATTCGGCTCCAGACCTCATTACAGCCTTGGTCCAAACGTGGACAAAAGAGCTGATTTCCAGAAGTGAGGGGAGAGTGACTGCCCTTGACATCAAGGCAGCATTTGACCGAGTGTGGCACCAAGGAGCCCTAGTAAAATTGAAGTCAATGGGAATCAGGGGGAAAACTCTCCAGTGGCTGGAGTCATACTTAGCAGAAAGGAAGATGGTAGTGGTTATTGGAGGCCAATCATCTCAGCCCCAGGACATTGCTGCAGGAGTTCCTCAGGGCAGTGTCCTTGGCCCAACCATCTTCAGCTGCTTCACCAATGACCTTCCCTCCATCATAAGGTCAGAAATGGGGATATTCGCTGATGATTGCACAGTGTTCAGTTCCATTCGCAACCCCTCATATAATGAAGCAGTCTGTGCCCGCATGCAGCAAAACCTGGACAACATCCAGGCTTGGGCTGATAAGTGGCAAGTAACATTTGCGCCAGACAAGTGCCAGGCAATGACCATCTCCAACAAGAGAGAGTCAAACCACCTCCCCTTGACATTCAATGGCATTACCATCGCCGAATCCCCTACAATCAACATCCTGTCGGGTCACCATTGACTAGAAACTTAACTGGACCAGCCATATAAATACTGTAGCTACAAGAGCGGGTCAGAGGCCGGGTGTTCTGTGGTGAGTGACTCACCTCTTGACTCCCCAAAGCCTTTCCACCATCTACAAGGCACAAGTCAGGAGTGTGATGCAATACTCTCGACTTGACTGGATGAGTGCAGCTCCAACAACACTCAAGAAGCTCGACACCATCCAGGAAAAAGCAGCCCGCTTGATTGGCACCCCATCCACCACCCTAAACATTCACTCCCTTCACCACTGGCACACAGTGTGTACCATCCACAGGATGCACTGCAGCAACTCGCCAAGGATTCTTCGACAGCACCTCCCAAACCCTCGACCTCTACCACCTAGAAGGACAAGGGCAGCAGGCACATGAGAACAACACCACTTGCATGTTCTGCTCCAAGTCACACACCATCCCGACTTGGAAATATATCGCCATTCCTTCATCGTCGCTGGGTCAAAATCCTGAAACTCCGTTCCTAACAGCACTGTGGGAGAACCTTCACCGCACGGACTGCAGTGGTTCAAGGAGGCGGCTCACCACCACCTTCTCAAGGGTGATTAGGGATGGGCAATAAATGCTGGCCTTGCCAGCGATGCCCACATCCCATGAACGAATTTTTAAAAAAGGATATAGGCAAGCTGGGTGGACACATGGTAGATGAAATTTAAAGCAGAAAAATGCGAAGTGATACATTTTAGTAGGAAGAACGAGGAGAGGCAATATAAACTAGAAGGCATAACTCTAAAAGGAGTACAGGAACAAAGAGATCTGGGGTATATGTGCACAAATCGTTAAAGGCGGAAGGGCAGGTTGAGAAAGCAGTTAAAAAAGCATACGGGATCCTGGGCTTTATAAATAGAGGCATAGAGTACAAAACTATGGAAGTCATGATGAGCCTTTATAAAACACTGGTTCGGCCACAACTGGAGTATTGTGTCCAGTTCTGGGCACTGCACTTTCGGAAAGATGTGAAAGTCTTAGCGAGGGTGCAGAAGAGATTTACTAGAATGATTCCAGGGATGAGGGACTTTAGTTACGTGGATAGACTGGAGAAGCTGAGGTTGTTCTGCTTGGAACAGAGACGGTTGCGAGGAAATTTGATGGAGGTAGTCAAAATCATGAAGGGTCTAGACAGAGTAGAGAGAGAGACACTCTTCCCATTGACAAAAACTCAGTACCCACGGACCAGTTGAACCAGGAACACTTCTCACCACGATGGACGTCTCGGCACTATACACCAGTATCCCCCACGATGACGGCATCGCTGCGACAGCATCAATACTCAACACCAACAACAGCCAATCTCCGGAAGCCATCCTACAACTCATCCGCTTCATCCTGGATCACAATGTCTTCACCTTCGATAACCAGTTCTTTACCCAAACACACGGAACAGCCATGGGGACCAAATTCGCACCCCAATACGCCAACATTTTCATGCACAAGTTCGAGCAGGACTTCTTCACTGCACAAGACCTCCGACCAACACTATACACCAGATACATCGACGACATTTTCTTTCTATGGACCCACGGCAAGGAATCACTAAAGAGACTACACGATAACATCAACAAGTTCCATCCCACCATCAAGCTCACCATGGACTACTCCTCCGAATCAGTTTCTTTCTTGGACACACGAATCTCCATCAAAGACGGGCACCTCAGCACCTCACTCTACCGCAAGCCCACGGACAACCTCACGATGCTCCACTTTTCCAGCTTCCACCCTAACCACGTCAAAGAGGCCATCCCCTATGGACAGGCCCTGCGAATACACAGGATCTGCTCAGACGAGGAGGAACGCGATGGACACCTACAGACGCTGAAAGACGCCCTAGTAAGAACGGGATATGACGCTCGACTCATCGATTGACAGTTCCGACGGGCCACAGCAAAAAATCGCATAGACCTCCTCAGGAGACTAACACGGGACACAACCAACAGAGTACCCTTTGTCGTCCAGTACTTCCCCGGAGCGGAGAAACTACGCCATGTTCTCCGCAGCCTTCAACATGTCATCAATGAGGACAAACACCTCGCTATGGCCATCCCCACACCTCCACTACTCGCCTTTAAACAGCCACCCAACCTCAAACAGACCATCGTTCGCAGCAAATTACCTAGCTTTCAAGAGAACAGCGTCCACGACACCACACAACCCTGCCACGGTAACCTCTGCAAGACATGCCAGATCATCGACACAGATACCACCATCACACGAGAGGACACCACCCACCAGGTGCATGGTTCATACTCCTGTGACTCGGCCAACGTTGTCTACCTCATACGTTGCAGGAAAGGATGCCCCAGAGCATGGTACATTGGCGAGACCATGCAGACGCTGCAACAACGGATGAACGGACACCGCGCAACAATCGCCAAACAGGAGGGTTCCCTCCCAGTCGGGGAACACTTCAGCAGTCGTGGACATTCATCCCCCGACCTTCGGGTAAGCGTACTCCAAGGCGGCCTTCAAGACACACGACAACGCAAAATCGTCGAGCAGAAATTGATAGCCAAGTTCCGCACCCATGAGGACGGCCTCAACCGGGATCTTGGGTTCATGTCACGCTACACGTTACCCCACCAGCGAACAAATGTTATCTGTTTTTAATATAATGGGTCATTTGCTGGCTTTCTCTGCCTTCCGGATGTTTCTGCCTCTCTCTGTTTTTTTTCCTTTTTGTTTTTTTGTTGAATGTGTATTCGGGGGTTCTGCAGGTGACACCTCTCTGTCTGAACACGGTGATTGCCTTGGCAACGGGCAGTTGCAGGGGCATTCTGTAAACACCATGTATTGTTCTATATGTATAAATGCGTAGGCTTCGAGGAGCTCCTGAACATTTACCTGAGGAAGGAGGAAGCCTCCGAAAGCTTGTGAATTTAAAATAAAATTGCTGGACTATAACTTGGTGTTGTAAAATTGTTTACCATTGGCAGAATGGTCAAGAACCAGAGGTGATCGGCAAAAGAGCCAAAGGTGACATGAGGAAAAACTTTTTTACACAGCGAGTGGTTAGGATCTGGAATGCACTGCCCAAGGGGATGGTGGAGGCAGATTAAATCATGGCCTTCAAAAGGGAACTGGATAAGTACTTGAAAGGAAACAAATTGCAGGGCTACTGGGATAGGGCAGGGGAGTGGGACTAGCTGTATTGCTCTTGCATAGAGCCAGTTTGGACTCGATGGCCTCCCCCCCCCCCCCACCGCCCCGTGCTGTAACCTTTCTATGATTCTATGAGCACTTTGCCAAGGAAGAAGATGCTGCCAAAGTCTCAGTAAAGGAAGATGTAAGTGAGATACTGGATGTGCTAAAAATTGATAAAGAGGAGATACTAGAAAGGCTGGCTGTACTTAAAGTAGATAAGTCACCTGGTCTGGATGATATGCATTCGAGGTTGCTGAGGGAAGTAAGGGTAGAAATTGTGGAGGTACTGGCCATAATCTTTCAAGCATCCGTAGATACAGGGGTAGTGCCAGAGGACTGGAGAATTGCAAATTTTTTTTTTAATTATTCGTTCAAGGGATGTGGGCGTCGCTGGCGAGGCCGGCATTTATTGCCCATCCCTAATTGCCCTTGAGAAATGTTACAACCTTGTTCAAAAAGGGTGTAAGGATAAACCCAACAATTATAGGCCAGTCAGTTTAACTTCAGTGGTGGGGAAGCTTTTAGAAACAATAATCCGGGACAGAATTAGCAGTCACTTGGACAAGTGTGGATTGATTAGGGAAAGCCAGCACGAATTTGTTAAAGACAAATCATACTTAACCAACTTGATAGAGTTTTTTGATGCGGTAACAATTAGGGTAGATGAGGACAATGCAGTTGATGCGGTGTATATGGACTTTCAAAAGGCGTTTGATAAAGTGCCATATAATTGGCTTGTCATCAAGATTGAAGCCCATGGAATAAAAGGGGCAGTGGCAGCATGGATACAGGATTGGTTAAGTAACAGGAAACAGAGAGTAGTGGTGAATTGTTGTTTTTTGGACTGAAGGGAGGTGTACAGTGGTGTTCCCCAGAGGTCAGTTCTAGGACCACTATTTTTCTTGATATATATTAATGACTTGGACTTGGGAGTACTGGGCACAATTTCCAAATTTGCAGATGACACAAAACTTGGAAGTGTATTGAACAGTGAGGAGGATAGTGATAGACTTCAAGAGGATATCAACAGGCTGGTGGCATGGGTGGACACATGGCAGATGGAATTTAACGCAGAAAAATGCGAGGTGATACATTTCGGTAGGAAGAATGAGGAGAGGCAATATAAACTGAAGGGCACAATTCTAAAAGGGGTACAGGAACAGAGAGACCTGGGGGTGTCTGTACACAAATCACTGAAGGTGGCAGGGCAGGTTGAGAAAGCAGTTAAAAAAAGCATACAGGATCCTGGGCTTTATAAATAGAGGCATAGAGTACAAAAGCAAGGAAGTCATGATGAACCTTTATAAAACACTGGTTTGGCCACAACTGGAGTATTGTGTCCTGTACTGGGCACCGCACTTTAGGAAGGATGTGAAGGCCTTAGAGAGGGTGCAGAAGAGATTTACTAGAATGATTCCAGAGATGAAGGACGTCAGTTATGTGGCTAGACTGGAGAAGCTGGGTTTGTTCTCCTTGGAACAGAGAAGGTTGAGAGGAAATTTGATAGAGGTATTCAAAATCATGAAGGGTCTAGACAGAGTAGATAGAGAGAAACTGTTCCCACTGGTGGAAGGGTCAAGAAACAGAGGACATAGATTGGCAAAAGAACCAAAGGTGACATGAGGAAAAACTTTTTTACACAGCGAGTGGTTAGGATCTGGAATGCACTGCCCGAGGGGGTGGTGGAGGCAGATTCAATCATGCCTTCAAAAGGGAACTGGATAAATACTTGAAAGGAAAAAATTTTCAGGGCTACAGGAATAGGGCGGGGGAGTGGAACTTGCTGGATTGGTCTTGCATAGAGCTAGCATGGACTTGATGGGCCGAATGGCCTCCTTCCATTTTGTCACCTTTCTATGATTCTATGATTCTATGGAGTTGATGGGATGGCAGGGCTCTCTGATAACCTTCAATAATGAAATTCATTGGTAGCCCAATGGACTGCCAAGAACTTTTCAAATATGCCTTTGCTCCTGACAGTAGTTAAGTTATACCCAATGTGAAACCCAAACACTGTGATTACCTTTTGGATCTTTTGATTTAGTGTGGTCTGCAGTCAGATTGGTGAACTGATTCTGTACTTTGCGTTCCAAACCTATTTCACATTGACGCAAAGTCTGATGTAACTGAGCCATAAAAGTAATGGTTTGTAAAGGTCCAGGTGCACTGTAACTCCCCCACTCAGTGTTATTCATCATCAGTGGCTTTTGCAGGGTGTATTTTGAGTTTCAGTAAATGCAGTGTTCAAGAATATAGATTATACTTGCAATACCAGGGATGTGCTGTTATGTGGCAAGATACATCAATCAGGGGAATTAAATCAGCCCTGTTATACATCCTGCCTCATTTTCTTTTAGAATGACTTCAAAAGGTCATTCAGATTAATGCAACCCCTGCCGAAGTTGAATTTTGCCCCCATCTGCATTAAATAAGTGAACTTTTTACTGGAGTTAGACAGGGTCCAATAGTCTAGTGGTTATGGTGCTGGACTAGTAATCCAGTGGTTGTGAGTTCTTAAATCCCTTTGTGGTAAATTGTTAAATTGAATTCAATTTGTTGGTTACCATCAGGATAAAAAACTGTAAAAGCTGCTGAATTGTTGTAAAAACCCAATTAGTTCAAGCTCTGTTCTTGCAGCTGTGTAAGGTTCTATTTCTCATAAGATCAGAGATTTGTTGATGAAACTGATCCATTTAATCCAGCAATTGTGTTAGATTTTCATCTGGGTTCCCTGAAATCTGCTGTTCTTTACACTTATCTGTTTAGTGGTATAAGTGGAACAATATAGCAGTCTGAGGACTAACATGAGCTTCTTTCACCTCATTAGGATGTCTCATTAAAAAAAAGGGGATGAGACAGTGCTGACTGTCATTATCTGCTCTAGTCCACAGTCAACAGAAGAGAATCTATGGCACAAAACTAGGGATAGTAAACACAACAAAGTGCTCAGCTATGCTCTCGAGTCCTCCAAGCTGGAGTCCGAGATTCCCAGGTGCACATTAATGCATCACTGAGCTCAGACATCCGTCATTCAAAAAAAGGAAACTTTGATATGGAGGCCAGGCCTTAGGAAAAGACTAGGGCATGAAATCGGTCAATGACAAAACTGGCTCATAGAGAATTGGCAGCCCATTTTGCACCACGCCCTTTTTTTTCCATTGAAGACGCTGACCAACAGTCCTTAAAAGAAGGCCATTCAGAAAACGTGGCCAAACACTTGCAGTGCTGATTTTGTAGAGCCAGGAGGGGCATGAATGCTCCCACTGGCCCTAGAAAAATCCCCCTCCTCCCCCCTAATCGGCAAACTGCCCGTGAATGCTGGTTCAGTGCTCCCAGATTGCCGATATTTTATGGACGAGGGCTGGCCATCAAAATGGCTCGGGCCTCTTGCCGATCCCTCTGCCCACCCGATCCCTGCCCAAAATGAAAATCGGCCCCATGCACTCAAGAAAAGGAAAAAGTAATTTTGCCAACTTTTTTTTGCTCGTCACAGCGTTTCCACCTAAATGGTCATCCTGCTGGGCAACTAGTTGCGAGCATGGATGTTTAGGATAAGAAATTACCAGGCAAAGAACTTTCTTTTCTATTCTATTTGTTGTGAGTCCACTGAGGCCATTTGATAGATGATCTGGTTTAATTAAATTTGCTAAGGAGCAGGGCAAATTTTACATTATTGCTTTGGTTGTGAAAAGTAGTGACTGTAGCACTGCACTTCAAAAAAAAGGCTGTGGACTCCACCTGGAACATAAGCCTACCATTTTCACCCACTGTCTTCAAGTAACTCCATCATGCATCATCTCTTCTGTGCATGCAATTTCACTCTGCCTCAAATCAGCAGATCCAGTAACTCCCATACAAGCAAGTGGCTGAAAGTGGACAGTTGGTAACTACACTTGTTTTTTTATTCGTTCATGGGATGTGGGCATCGCTGGCGAGGCCAGCATTTATTGCCCATCCCTAATTGCCCTTGAGAAGGTGGTGGTGAGCCGCCTTCTTGAACCACTGCACTTGCTGAACTTCTTGAACTTACTGAATTAATTTCCACATCCTGCCATAGCAGCATTAGAACTCTCAATTGTTCCTGGTTCAGTACCCTAACCACCGCACTACCATACTTGCTGTGCTTCAAATGGTCTGTGCCATGGAATACTAGCATGTGGGCTCATGTCCAAGGAATAAAGTGAGCTGGGAGAGTTCTGGAAGGTGCTCTGCTTCTTCACTCACTGAATATTTTATGATGCTGCTTCTTATTTGTTTGTTTTTTCAATGCCACAGTGAGATAATGTAGTTCACCGCATTTGTGTGGGATCTGGCCAATTGGAGGTATACATGCATGAAGAAACTTTTCTGGAAGTCACAGCTACAGCATCAGGCGGTAGAAAGAAGTTAACTTGTGACTTTACTTGAGACATTTGTTTCCCTGAGGAGGAGCATTCCTGACCTGAACCAACAGCAGTGAGACCTACAAACCAACAACAGCGCAAGAGGAGAGATGGCAAAGGGTAAAGATCACTATCCAACTATGGAGAAACAGGCAGTTCCCTGCCCAGCACCAGTAGCCAGGTTCAGTTTCAAATGTGATTTCACATGATTAGGAAAAGCAAAAAACTTTTGAGCAATCCCGGTTGTTTCTTGTACGTATTACTACACCTGGTTCCATGTAATGTGAACACTGGGAGGCAGTATGTTGATCATATGGGGTAGTTCATAAGAACATAAGAAATAGGAGCAGCAGTAGACCATACGGCCCCTCGATCATGGCTGATCTACCTCAACTCCACTTTCCCACCCCTATCCCCATATCCCTTGATTCCCTTAGTGTTCAAAAAGTAATCGATCTCAGTCTTGAAGATACTCAACGACTGAGCATCCACAGCCCTCTGAGGTAGAGAATTCTAAAGATTTATAACCCCCTGAGCGAATAAATTTTTCCTCATCTCGGTCCTAAATCCTTATCTTGAGACTATGACCCCTAGATCTAGACTCTTCAGCCAGGGGAAACAGCCTCTCAGCATCTACCCTGTCAAGCCCTCTAAGAATTTTATACGTTTCAATGAGATCGCCTCTCCCTTCAGCAGCAGAACAGTAAAAGGTAACTGGAACCAGCCATCGCTAAGTTTGGATGTGCCACTCCAGGATGTCGGATAACCAGTGTGATCTGCAAATGATCATATTGTTGTGAAACAGAGAGGGTGAGGTGGCTTTCAACAACAACAATGCTCATTTTAGGCTCAACATGATTTAACTAAACTGGAAAACAACTATTAGCGGCGATAGTTAGCATGGGCAGATATGTCTTTTTAAATTGAATTTTTCTGCAGGTTTCTGCCTGCTCCACCAGCCCTGTAGCTTCCCCCCATAGTCAGACTGCTGTTTCCACAGCCATGCTACTGTTCCCTCCTTCATTAGTCATGATGTGGAGATGCCGGTGATGGACTGGGGTTGACAATTGTAAACAATTTTACAACACCAAGTTATTCATTAGTCATGTTGCTGTTGCTGTTTCCCTCCACAGTGGATATACTGCTACTGTTTTTGACACCAAAGTCCCTGCTGACCATATTGCTGCTGCTGTTTCCCCAACTCTTGGTGTTACGAAATTTATTAGCCCCCATGAATTTGTCTGAGTACAGGGCTCCCCCCACCCCCCCCCACCCCCCCCCCCCCCACCACCCCCCCCCCCCCACCACCCCCCCCCCCCCCACCCCCCCCCCACCACCCCCCCCCCCCCACCACCCCCCCCCCCCACCACCCCCCCCCCCCCCACCACCCCCCCCCCCCACCACCCCCCCCCCCCCCACCACCCCCCCCCCCTCTACTTCATAATATAAAACTGGTCCTCTGCAAAGAAATAAACACTCAGACCCGGAGAGATTTTATTCTGAAATGAAATCACTGGGGGCTGTTCTGTGGGTGGGGCTGGGGAGTGAAAATTCAAGGAATCTGAGGCAATCACAATAGTGCTAAAAGGAGCAAAGGAATTTGAATTTAAAAACCGAAATCTAAAACAATTATCTGTTTACATTGATGGGAGGATTTTTAATTCGGACAAATGTTTTTGAAAAAGTCGTGTTGCAACATGTGCACAAACTCGATAGAGTTTTTGAAAATCAATTCATCAGCCTATGGAATCAGCTATGGCAGCTTTGATTGAACCTCAAACTGGTGCATTTCACCTGTCCAGCAGCCCTGAAAGGCCAGGGGATCGGATGGATAGGTGCTTTGATCATCTCATTGACCTCCTACAGTCTGCTCTCCTGGAGATCAGTGGAAGTGCTGAGTCGCAGCCCCATGGAGTGGCAGTGCTGCTATGGGAGCGATACATGCTGTTGTCTCTCAGGATGACACCACATCTACACTCTCACCATCCCCTCATCCAATGCCTGCCTAGGTGCCAGGAAGAGCTGGGCCAGATTTCCCCGGCAGCAGCTGAGATAAGTTAGTCTGTGGCTGGACCCTCTCAGATCTGAGCTCCTAGAGGTCAATGACCATGAGCATCTCAAGTGCTCTCATTTGAACAACAGCAACTTTCCAAAAGCCATGCGGAAACCACAGGGAAGCACCAGAGAAGCTGAAAGATCACTGAAGAAAGGAATTATTGGGTAACGCCTGGGTGATAATGTTGTTTCACGTCAGTTGTTGGAGTCATTGAAAATAGCACCGTTTGCAATTCTGACTCTGTGTGCAGAGTGGTTCCGCAGCAGTTGCATTGTCAGGTGTCATTTATGTGAATGTTGGTTAGTGTTATGAATTTCATCTTGGGACAGTGAAAGGACTGGCCAAAATGTTTGGGAGGACTGTTAATTCTGAGATAGGAGTGTGGGTCGAAGTAATATGAAGCACTGGTGATAAGTTGATCACGAACTGCTCTTGTTGCCATCTGCTGATGTTCCACTAGTTTGCCTTCACCATCAAGCTCCTCTTCATCCAAAGCTGACAGGTCTTGCTGCTGCTCCATCTCTGGCCACGCTGCAGGATGAAATTGTGCAGGATATTGCATGCCACCACCATGTGCGACAATCTATGGGGATTGTATTGGAGGAATCTCACAGACCTGTCCGAGGATCTGAAGCATTGTTTCGATATGCCAATCACCTTCTCTACAATGGCTCTTGTGCTGTTATGGCTCTGGTTATATCTTGTTTCAGTGGGAGAGCACGGGTATTTTAAAGGCAGGTAGCGAGAGGGTATTCCTTATCCGCCAAAAGCCATCTGGGTACTTCCGGTCCAGCAGTGCTGGAATCGACGACTCCTGCAGTTTGGAGGAATCATGAATGCGTGAACACACCTGCATTATGCACATGACATGGTCATTTACTAGCTGTATGTTGAGGGAATGAAACTCCTTTCGATTGAGGTATGCTGCCAACTCATGGGAGACGCCCTGTTGGTTACATGCATGCAATTTATTATTGCCTTGGCTTGAGGGAGGCCTGCTTTGGCTGAAAAGCCATTAGCCTGCTCGTGCTTGCTCTTGTTGCCTATAGGGAAGGAGATGAATGTATTGGCCCTGCAAAAAAAGGCATCAGTGACCTGTTTTATATAAGAGTGCACAGCAGACTGGCTGAGGCAAAATAGTTTAGAGCTGTAGTCACCTTCACAGCCAGAGGAAAGACATGTCCTCCTCTCATTGTTGGCTTGAGGTCTTGCTGCAGCTTGTGGCACAGGACCATCACAGCCTCTTTGCTGAAATGCAGCCTCCTCAGACATTGCTCCTCATTGAAATCAAGGCTGGTGACAGGTTCTGTACACCCTGTGTGGTGAGTAGCCTCACCTTCGTATTGTCCCCACCTCCTTGATGGTGTTTCTCAAACCTCCAGTGCAGCTCTCTGCAGCTGCTGCTGCTGCTGTTCCTCTTCCTCCTGCAACCATATGGGTTTTGCTAGGCCCAGGACCAGTCCCATTCTCCAGAAGATTCACAGACTGTATTGTTATGTCTGAAGAAACACTCAAATTGGTGGGGTAATAACTAGCTGCTTTTATTTCCAGATCCTCCAGAATAGTCCGTCAAAGAATAACAAAGTAATACAAGAGAGATCTTGGAGTGTAATTGTTACATTGTGCTTACTCCCATTAGGAGGCCATCTAGTAATCAGTTAACAATATGCAAGTACCATACAAATCCTGCATGAGATTCCAGATGTCTTCAAATCTAAGAAAATCTTTCTCTCAGAAATTGTGAACAAGCCAGGCTTCTTTTTACTTAGCTCCACTGGTCCAACACATTTCAGCAAGTCTCCCTTTAAATAATGCTCCCAGTGGCATGTTTGCTGACTGTACTGGCCACTTTACTGGATGGGTCCTGCACTGAGCTGTAGTCCTGCTATTTTCCATTAAAATCATATAATTTACCATTAAAAGTGTCTTGGGACTTTTTACTATGTTAAAGGTGCGATATAAATGGAAGTTGTTGTTGTTGTTTCAGAGTCATCTCCAATTTACATAATGAAATGAGGCAGCTGCCTGAGCTGTCCTGTCAGGACTATATCCAAAGTGACGTCGGCCCCGTTGGCAGTGTAGGTGGGATGATAAGTGTACCATCACCATTGTGAAGCAGAATGCAGGGTTAGTTAGTTTCTGTAAGGCATTGGTCTTCCTCACACTTTAGAGCTCTGACTACCTCCCACTTCCCCAAGAATATGGAGAAATCTATTTTTCAGGGGATCACAGGGATGAAAGATACATTTTACAGGCATTTTCTTACCCCTTAACATTCCTCTACATCCCAGGGAAAGTAATTTCTATCAGAAAAATTAGGATTCCTATATATATATGCTTGCCATTTCTAGGTTTATTTGTAGGGAAGAATCTGTATGTGATCTCATTTCAGTCTGTCTCACATTTTTTTCTGTCAAGGTAACCTTTAGCTGCATTAATTACCTCAAATCATCCAATGACTAACATAATATTTGTGGGGCTAAGCTTGGCACATTATTTTCAAGGTACAATTATCTGACATGAATTGTTTTGGAATTTTCTGACCATATGAACAAAATGGCCAAAAGGAGAAAAAGGTCAAGGGTTAGGTAGCTGTACTAAATCTGAAACATTCATGTTTAATTAACCATAACACAAACTGCTCTAAGCATAGAATTGGCATTGTTATCCAGCTGGGCAGCTCAATGAAGAAGTTCCTGAAAAAAACTAGGCTCAACTTGAAATTCCAGACATTCCTCATGTTGTTGTGGCTATGGCAACACTGTACCAGGAAACATGTTATCAATAGTGGTCTGTAAGAACGTACTCAAGGAAACAAACCCATTGTACAAAATGTCTGATGTAAACTTCCTGTCTTTAAATCAAGTGTGCTTTTTAGTTAATGAAGTTTATGATTTTGACCCTGCATTAGCAAGTAAATTATTGGCAAAAGAATGCATCAGTTTTCAAAATGCAATTATATTTTCATTGCAGATTGAAATGGGTTTCCTAACAGCTCATAAATATCTGTTACTTTACCACAACAACAACTTGCATTTATATAGCACCTTTAACGTATGAAATGTCCCAAGGCACTTCATAGCACTGTTATCAACCAAAATTTGACAGTGAGCCAGGTAAGGAGATATTAGGACAGGTGCCCAAAAGCTTGGTCAAAGAGGTAGGTTTTAAGGAGCATCTTAAAGGAGAGAGAGGCAGAGAGGTTTAAGGAGGGCATTCCAAAGTTTAGGGCCTAGGCAGCCTAAGGCATGACCACCAACGGTGGAGCAATGAAAATCCGGGATGCGCATAAGGCCAGAATTGGAGGAGCGCAGAGATCTCGGAGGGTTGGAGGACTGGAGGTGGTTACAGAGCTAGGGAGGGGTGAGGCCACACTATGCCACCATTTGCTACTATCATATATTGTCCCTTCAATGTAATGCTTTGTGAACTTCAGCAATATATCTATAACACAGGCCAAATGGAAGTTTTCCTTTCTTCCCAGATATACTATTGGGAATGGAGAGATGGTAGGGAAGAGATATTGTCATTCTGCTGGGCGATTATGAAAACAGAGCAAGTTGATGCTGTTGGTAACATATGGCAGACTGCAAGTCCTCAGCTGCACTTTCAGTAATGTAATCTTTGAAGAGTTTAAACTGAGCACTATTCATTTACATTAGTCTACAATGAAATCAAATCTAGAGGAAGGTTAGGAGCATGGATTACCAAATATCATTTTAGGAGTCATGCCAAATGACTAGTAATCTATCTGTCGCCAGAACAGCCCTCTGGAATCAGAGGGACTTCATAAAGCTAGTGCTGGTTGGTTAGTAATGATGTCATTTGTTTCTTAGCTTGCTTGTGCTAGACATCCTGCAACCGAATCCATAATGCAGCAAAAAACAACCAATAAGAAAAATGTGCAAGTACAGTCTTGGGTGAACCCTATTTTCCAATGTCACAACATGCACTCCATTTAATTTTGGCTGCTTACAAATTAAACATTAATCAGTGTAGAGCCCAGTTCAATCTGACCACAATCAGTGTAGAGCCCAGTTCAATCTGGTTAAACGTGCAGTACTTCATCGGTTAGCACACAAGGCACTAAGGTCCAGTGCAGTGTGAGGCAACATTTTATCTGCGTAATATCAGTTTTAAGACTTCCCTGTGTAAACATCGTTGCTGTTGTGTAAGATTAAGTCAAATACGTATTGAATATTAGATACAAAGCAGAAATGTTGCATCTTTACAGCATGATTCTAGTGGCAGTGGTCATTAGTACAGTCGATAAATGGAATACAGATATAGCTGCATTGAGATTAAAACACTTATATAGTTGGATTTGTAAAGCACACAATGTGAGAATAAGTATGTTTATTTATCAAGTAAAAATGTCGGAGACGGGAGAACGGAATACTAGACTATGGTACTAACTGCCCCATTCCAGTAGGTAGGGGCACAGCAAGAGTACGAGAGTTCGGGATAATGCTAATCTTTACATATTTCCATTGGTACAGTGACAGTTTGTGTGTTGACATGGAATAAATGCATTTGCTGCTATCCAGAAGACTCACAAAGCTGCCTGCTTTTCTTTTTCTTCTTCAGTTGGCAGTTGACACATAGTGTGAAAATGTGGTAAACAGTGAGGGGGATGGTAGCAGACTTCAGGGGGACATAGTCAGACTGGTGAAGTGGGCAGAAACATGGCAGATGAAATTTAATGATGTGGAGATGCCGGTGATGGACTGGGGTTGACAATTGTAAACAATTTTACAACACCAAGTTATAGTCCAGCAATTTTATTTTAAATTCACAAGCTTTCGGAGACTTCCTCCTTCCTCAGGTAAATGGAGATCCTGAACATTTACCTGAGGAAGGAGGAAGTCTCCGAAAGCTTGTGAATTTAAAATAAAATTGCTGGACTATAACTTGGTGTTGTAAAATTGTTTACAGATGAAATTTAATGCAGAGATGTGTGAAGTGATGCATTTTGGAAAAATGAGGAGAGACAATATAAACAAAATGGTACAATTTTAAAGGGGGTGCAGGAACAGAGAGACCTGGGGTTCACATACATAAATCATTGAAGGTGTTAGGACAAGTAAATAAGGCTGTTACAAAAGCATATGCGATCATTGGCTTTAGAAAACAAAAGCAAAGAAGTTATGGGTAAACCTTCATAAAACACTGGTTAGGCCTCAGCTAGAGTATTGTGTGCAATTCCAGGTACCACATTTTAGGAAGGACATTAAGGCCTTAGAGAGGGTGCAGAGGAGATTTACCAGAATGGTACCAGGGATGAGGGACTTCAGTTATGTGACGAGTCTAGAGAAGCTGGGATTGTTCTCCTTACAGTAGATGAGGTTAAGGGGAGATTTAATAGAGGTGTTCAAAATTATGAGGGGTTTTGATAGAGTAGATAGGGAGAAACTGATTTCATTGTCAGGTTCGGTAACCAGAGGACGCAGATTTAAGATAATTGGCAAAAAATAAAGGGGAGAAATGAGGAGAATTTTTTTTTACACAGCGTGTTGTTACAATCTGGAATGCACTGCCTGAAAGGGTGGTGGAAGCAAATTTAATAAGAACATAAGAACATAAGAAATAGGAGCAGGAGTAGGCCATACGGCTCCTCAATCCTGCTCCGCCTTTCAATCAGATCATGGCTGATCTTCGACCTCAACTCCACTTTCCCGCCCGATCCCCTAGCATCCAAAAATCTATCCATTTCAGCCTTGAATATATTCAATGACTCAGCATCCACAGCCCTTTATAGAGAATTCCAAAGATTCACAACCCTCTGTGTGAAGAAATTTCTCCTCATCTCAGTCTTGAATTGCTGACCCCTTATCCTGTGACAATGCCCCCTAGTTCTAGACTCTCTAGTCAGGGGAAACAATCTCTCAGCATCTACCCTGTCAAACCCTTCATAATCTTTATGTTTCAATGAGATCACCTCTCATTTTTCTGAACTCCAGAGAGTATAGGCCCATCCTACTCAACCTCTCTTCACAGGACAAACCTCTCATCCTAGGAATTATTCTAGTGAACTTTCGTTGCACCACCTCTAAGGCAAGTATATCCTTTCTTAGATAAGGAGACCAAAACTGTAATGCAGTACTCCAGGTGAGGTCTCACTAAAGCCCTGTACAACTGTAGTAAGACTTCCTTACTCTTGTACACCAACCCCCTTGCAACAGAGGCCAAGATGCTATTTGCCTTGCTAATTGTTTGCTGTACCTGCATATTAACTTTTTGTGTTTCTTGTACGAGGACACCCAAGTCTCTCTGAACACCAACATTTAATAGTTTCTCACCATTTAAAAAATATTCTGTTTTTGTATTCTTCCTACCAAAGTGAATAACCTCACATTTCCCCACATTATACTCCATCTGCCACCTTCTTGCCCACTCACTTAATCTGTCTATATCCCTTTGCAGACCCTTTGGGCTCAATTTTAAAATGGAGCCGGGAAGAGGGCGGGGTAGACGATTAGAGGTTGGGAAGCCCATTAGTACGGGTTTCCCGGACGTCCTTACGATTTTGACGTAAGGACATCTTTTTTTTTTGTCAGTTTCCCGTCCGATTGATCGACTGATTGACAGGCTGGTCTCGGATGGATGGGAGACCAGCCAGGAAGACAACGTCTGCAGGTAAGTCTTTGTTTGCTTGGAATGGGGGGGGGGGGGACGGGGGGGAATGGGTGGGCAAGGGGACGGTGAGCATAGGTGAGCACTGGGGTCATGAGTCATGGGGGATGGGATCGGGGTTCAGTCACGGGGGGGGCGGGATCGGCGGTCATCGCGGGGGTCCGCGATCATTGAGGGGGAGGGTCAGGGGTTGGAGCATCAGGGTCGAAATGGGAGGATCGGGGTGGGAGGATTAGGGTTGGGGTTGGAGGATCGGAGGATCAGGGTCAGGGTCGGAGGATCGGGGTCGGGGTCGGAGGATCGGGGTCGGGGCCGGAGGATCAGGGTCAGGGTCGGAGGATCGGGGTCGGGGCCGGAGGATCGGGGTCGGGGTCGGAGGATCGGGGTCGGAGGATCGGGGTCGGGGCCGGAGGATCGGGGTCAGGGTCGGAGGATCGGAGGATCAGGGTCGGGGCCGGAGGATCGGGGTCGGGGCCGGAGGATCGGGGTCGGGGCCGGAGGATCGGGGTCGGGGTCGGAGGATCGGAGGATCAGGGTCGGGGCCGGAGGATCGGGGTCGGGGCCGGAGGATCGGGGTCGGGGTCGGAGGATCGGGGTCGGGGTCGGAGGATCGGGGTCGGGGCCGGAGGATCGGGGTCGGGGCCGGAGGATCAGGGTCGGAGGATCGGAGGATCAGGGTCGGGGCCGGAGGATCGGGGTCGGGGCCGGAGGATCAGGGTCGGAGGATCGGAGGATCGGGGTCGGAGGGTCGGGGTCGGGGCCGGAGGATCGGGGTCGGGGCCGGAGGATCGGGGTCGGGGCCGGAGGGTCGGGGTCGGGGCCGGAGGATCAGGGTCGGGGCCGGAGGATCGGGGTCGGGGCCGGAGGGTCGGGGTCGGGGCCGGAGGATCGGGGTCGGGGCCGGAGGGTCGGGGTCGGGGCCGGAGGGTCGGGGTCGGGGCCGGAGGGTCGGGGTCGGGGCCGGAGGATCGGGGTCGGGGCCGGAGGGTCGGGGTCGGGGCCGGAGGGTCGGGGTCGGGGCCGGAGGGTCGGGGTCGGGGCCGGAGGATCGGGGTCGGGGCCGGAGGATCGGGGTCGGGGCCGGAGGATCGGGGCCGGAGGGTCGGGGTCGGGGCCGGAGGATCGGGGTCGGGGTCGGAGGATCGGGGTCGGAGGGTCGGGGTCGGGGCCGGAGGGTCGGGGTCGGGGCCGGAGGGTCGGGGCCGGAGGATCAGGGTCGGGGCCGGAGGATCAGGGTCGGGGCCGGAGGATCAGGGTCGGGGCCGGAGGATCAGGGTCGGGGCCGGAGGATCGGGGTCGGGGCCGGAGGATCAGGGTCGGGGTCGGAGGATCAGGGTCGGGGCCGGAGGATCAGGGTCGGGGCCGGAGGATTGGGGTCGGGGCCGGAGGATCAGGGTCGGGGTCGGAGGATCAGGGTCGGAGGATCGGAGGATCAGGGTCGGGGTCGGAGGATCAGGGTCGGAGGATCAGGGTCGGGGCCGGAGGATCAGGGTCGGAGGATCAGGGTCGGGGCCGGAGGGTCGGGGTCGGAGGATCAGGGTCGGGGCCGGAGGATCAGGGTCGGAGGATCGGAGGATCAGGGTCGGAGGATCGGAGGATCGGGGTCGGAGGATCGGAGGATCGGGGTCGGGGCCGGAGGATCAGGGTCGGAGGATCGGAGGATCAGGGTCGGAGGATCGGAGGATCAGGGTCGGAGGATCGGAGGATCAGGGTTGGGGCCGGAGGATCAGGGTCGGAGGATCAGGGTCGGAGGATCAGGGTCGGAGGATCAGGGTCGGAGGATCGGAGGATCAGGGTCGGGGTCGGAGGATCAGGGTCGGGGTCGGAGGATCAGGGTCGGAGGATCGGAGGATCAGGGTCGGGGCCGAAGGATCAGGGTCGGGGTCGGAGGATCAGGGGTCAGAGGGGAGGATCGGGTTCGGGGTTGGGGCCGGAGGATCAGGGTTGGGGCCGGAGGATCAGGGGTCAGAGGGGAGGATCGGGTTCGGGGTTGGGGCCGGAGGATCAGGGTTGGGGCCGGAGGATCAGGGTTGGGGTCGGAGGATCGGAGGATCAGGGTCGGGGTCGGAGGATCAGGGTTGGGGTCGGAGGATCGGAGGATCAGGGTCGGGGTCGGAGGATCGGGGTCGGGGCCGGAGGATCGGGGTCGGGGCCGGAGGATCAGGGGTCAGAGGGGAGGATCGGGGCCGGGGCCGGAGGATCGGGGTCAGGGTCGGAGGATCAGGGTCGGGGCCGAAGGATCGGGGTCGGGGCCGGAGGATCGGGGTCAGGGTCGGAGGATCAGGGTCGGGGCCGAAGGATCGGGGTCGGGGCCGGAGGATCGGGGTCGGGGCCGGAGGATCAGGGGTCAGAGGGGAGGATCGGGGCCGGGGTTGGGGGTCCACGATCGGGGGGTTGGTCTGCGATGGTGAGGGGAGGGGTCGGTGCAGGTAGGCTTGATGGACCTGAGGGAAGCACTCCTGCTCCTCCGGGCCCACAAGCTGTGCCTTTCCATGCACTTACCTGCAGCCTCGGGCCTTCTCGCCTCCATTCACGAGGTGTAAAACAGAAGGCCTGGGAATCCCGGCCCCCGGGGTTGAATTGGGGAATTAGTTAAAAATGGAGGTCTGAAGCCTCCTTGAAAGGTTTTAAGGCCCGACCCTCCTCCTGAGAGCGGGTTGGCTGCCAGTCCCTTGTCCCGCCCCCATGAAAACCAGAAATGGACGTGTTGGAGGCGGGTTGGGGGCGGCTCTGGGGTTAAGACTGTGCATTTTAGTAGAGGTCTTCAATGTGTTCCATAAGTGTTGAGAAAGTCCCACCCCTCACAGCATGTTTTGTTTTCTCTGTGGAGAAAATTAGGAAACTGAGATTTGCCAGCACAGTGCAGAGTGTGAGATGACGATTCTCAGGTCGGGAGTGAGGTGCATGAAATTGTCATCTTCTCTGTGTCACACTAGCTGAATTGTTAGGCTTGCCTACCAGCTGCTTAGAGAGTCAGATTGATGGAAGCTAGGGAGCAGTTAAATAATTTGCCCAGCCTCTTGACTGGGTGCAAAATAAAACAGGGAAGGGAAGATGACTTGTATAAAAGACAGAATTTAACCACACATGAAAAAATGCTTAAAAACAGTAAGTGAGGGGTGCTCTAGTGGCACATTGGATAAATGCACCATTCGATGAGGCACTGAGCCAAACAGACCAGCAGGGTCCCAGTTTTTAATACTTGAGGCGCTAAATTGGGCCATGAAGCGCCCGTTGTTTTGGCGCTACACGGCCTCTCAGACATCCAAGATGGCATCTTGGATGAGCACGCATGTTTTCAGTTTCAGACTGCACCATCACAGCATGGGCTGCAGCCGTCTGGCCTGGCTGGCCGATTGGCAACAACAGGGGTACTGGCGGAGTGGCAGGGGTGGGAGCAGGAAGGTTGTTGTCCTGAGACAGGACAGCAGGTCCGACTGCCATGGCGCCACTGCCACTCACAAGGGGCGCGCCTCAGCAATCCTGGTGATCAGCTGGAGAACGGATTGCTGGAGTGCTGTGACGCCCTGTGTAGTGAGTATCCTGCAAGGTGTATGGGTGATGTGCCTGTCATGGTTGGATAGCTGTCAGTTTGTGTGACCTGTGAGTGGCCTGCACGTGTGATACTATGTGCGGGTGAGATGCAGCATGCCGAGTACAGCATTGCATATGGATGGGCAGTGTTTGTTGGTGGGTGGGTGATGGGGAGTGTGATGCGTGGAGCAGTGGTGCAGTTGTTAGGATGTGCCACTTGACACTTGCATTCGCTCACCTTGATTACTCGTGTCAAATCATTGAACTTCTTTCGGCACTGCACCCACATGCATGGTGCAATGCTCCTGGCGTTGAATTCCTGCACCACAGCCTGCCAATGCCTGAAGAGCTGCAGTCTGGAGGGTCTCCTGCCACCTTGCGGTTACATGTTGGCCCTCCTTTCGTCCACTCCTTCCACCAGGGCCTCCAGTGCATCATCAGAGAAGCGTGGGGCCCTCTCTCATGCCGGTCTTGCTATCCCCATGGCCATTTTTCCCTTCTGTTAGTAAACTGTGTACCTGCCATTTGAAATGTGCACCTGCACCTTTAAGAGGTGCAGGCTGCTGATGATGTGCGCTGTGCTCGCCCTATTTCCAACTTCCTCATTCTCCGTGCAGGCTCTCAGCAGTGCGGGTAGCACTGGCAGCACAGAGATATCATGGTAAGTAGCAGGCAGCATGAAGTTCACGTGCTGCCTGTGTAGGGGCCATCAGGCGCGGGGTACTTGCGCATCATGCTAGCCCTGCCCGAAAACGGTCCTTATCGAACTTTTCCCCCTTAGCCTTGGCTGAGTTAGGCAAACTCAGTGGAGGCAGCAATGAGAATGGTGCAATTGGTCCCAGCACTCCTTGGTTAAGGAAATCTAGAATCAACCAGGTTTCTTACACCTGATCACTAACCAGTGACCCTACTGAAAATTGCATGGATCTGTGGATGTCAAGGAATAGCCCCGTGGAAAAATTATCCACTGCCTTGTCTAGACTCACATATGAAGGATGGTCACTAAGATGAGGTAATGGAAGGCTGCTACCATCTGTGAAGCATACCTCAACATGAATCACCGCCTTCAAAGGAGTTGACTTGTAGAACAAAAAAATGATTGTCTAGCCAATATCTTCCTGTTATGTTTACAATGTCATTGACACATATGGATCTAAAGAAACTTTCCTCCACTGTTTTTACAGTGTAAGTGCACAGACTGACCAGTCATTTTCTTTGCAGTATGTGTGATGATCTTGTCACACAGCACAAAGGATAATAGATTTCAGCTATAATCATATGTTAATGATTGCATTCTTAGTATAAATGCCAACCGTTTGAGCGGACAGTCAGCATTCTAGGGACAATGCCCTCATGCCCATATTGGTAGATGAAAATCAATGCAGACTAGCCTGCTCTCCAACAGCACTGCTCCAGGGGTCTTACCTTCTGTCCCTACTGCTGTAAGGGACTCCTGCTATGAGATCAGGATTTCCCATCTACAGTATGCAGTAGTGGGAATCGCGGCAGCAACGATAGGAGCTGGGAGGCTTTGAGCAATGTTTTTGGGGAAGGAAAGAGAGGAGAAGCCAAAAGCAGATATTTTTTGGAGGCCGGGGAAGGAAGAGATGTGTCAGCATTTACTAACGTACGGGAACGAGTGTGCCAACATTAACCGAGTCAGGGGGAAAAGAAGAGTATCAGCATTTACTGAGGGGCGAAAAGAGTGCCAGCATTCACTAAGAAACGTGGAGGAGAATGGGCAAGAACTGAAGGCAAAAAGAGTAGTGCTTGAACAGGTCTGGAGAAGCGGTGCAGATTAAACTGGGAGTTAGTAGAGTGCCAGCTAGAACTGAAGGTAGATGGAAGAAGAGCACCAGATTAAACCAAGGAAAGGAATGAATGCTAGGTTAGGATCAGATCAGCCATGATCTTATTGAATGGCGGAGCAGGCTCAAAGGGCCGATTGGCCTACTCCTGCTCCTATTTCTTATGTTCTTATGTAGGTAGAATTGAGGGAGGAGAAGGAAAGGAGTGTCAGCATAAATTGGTGGAGGAGAGGTTTTAGGGAAAGCATGTCTCTGTGAAGCTAAAGGGTTTACAGCATCTCTGTGATCTGGGGAGAGGGTTGAAGTGGGTAGAGTGACTATTGGTAGCTTTTGGGGAAGTGATGATTTCATTGGTCTGTTTATTTTATTCTTTGTTAGATGAAAAAAATCTATCAATTGTTAAATATAAAAGTGTTTAAAATTAACCATAATGTACCATTTTCATGTAAAAATTCAAAAAGATTCCTTGGAACATGCCCCTGGCCCATCTAGAAATGTGCTACCAATTGCTGTGGGTTGGATGTCACATTTGGAAGGAGTGTGCATAATTCTACAGTTCTGACTGGACTGATCTTGTGGTCAATGAAACTGAGTTTGAATCCCTAGTTGCTATTAAGCAATTTTTTGTAAAGAAAATTAATTTAAACTTTTTTTTCTCGGTAATAGATTATCTGCTGTTACTGGGAGAAAGAAGTTTTAAAATATGATGGAAAATAACTCATTTCCAAAGAGTCAGAGAGAATAGTTTTCAATAAAATTGAGCAAATGTCCTTTCCTTCTTAGATGGAAAAAAACAATGTCCACGTTCATTGTAGACTACAAAATATTGGGAAATGCAACAAAAAAAATGACAAAATTAAAATTTTATGTAAGAGGAAGCATGTCCCCAGAATTCCCTAGAAAATAAATTTTGTACATTCAACAATTTTATCCCCTTTATGTTATTTTCCTCCAATACCAGTGAAAGAATGTTGAGTATCCCTGCAACTTAACTTACAAGCCCATGTCCCACTACACCTTCAGTGTAATTATCTGCTATCACATTTCATAGGATTATATTCAGGGGCATGATAGAGTTTTCAGCTTTTTGGGTACTCTGTCAACCTTTTTGAAGCTGTTGCTTTAATCAGGGGCTACAGTCCTGTGATATCCTGATCACTGTTCCTCCGCAGCCACAGTTTTTCATTCATTAATTTAGATGGCTGGAAAACAGTTTACTAACTGGAGCATTGCTTCTTGTCAGGAGCATATAATTGGGGAATCAACTCTTTAATTCTTTGGCTGCTTTTATCGATGAGGGTGATGCTTTAAAGTTATTATTGATCTCAGTTACAGACACACATATACATACACCAAGTTATTGCAGAATTAGGCCTTCTTAATCCTTGCAACAGTAAAAAAATTAAAACAAAGCAAGCTTCCTGTTTAACCCTGCAATGAATCTATATGTTATTCGGTGATGATTCCTATTACTTTTCTACTTTGGTGGCTCCTGCATTATTTCATTTCCATTCTTCTGCATACATTTCCTGTTAAGTTTCCAGATTGTTTGCTGTAACTTTAGTGGAAAATCTGTAGGTACTCCAGAGAAACAGCTTAAATGCTGTTTATGCCATTTCTTCAGGGTTTCCACAAATCTTCTGCCGATGTTATGAGCACATAATCTAGGCTGGTACTCCAGTGTAGTACAGAGGGAGTGTTGCACTGCCGGAGGTGTCATCTTTCAGATGAGACATTAAACTGAGGCCTCGTCTGCCTTCTCAGGTGAACATTAAAAATCCCATGGCACTGTTCGAAGAAGAGCAGGGAAGTTCTCCCCGGTTTCCCTGCCAATATTTATCCCTCAACCACCATTACTAAAATCAGATTATCTGATCATTATCTCATTGCTGTTTGTGGGACTTTGCTGACCCAAATTGGCTACTCCATTTCCTACATTACCCTGGTTAGACCGCACCTGGAGTACTATGAGCAGTCCTGGGCACCGCACCTTCAGAAGGACATATTGGCCTTGGAGGGAGTGCAGCGTAGGTTAACTAGAATGATACCCGGACTTCAAGGTTAAGTTACGAGGAGAGATTATACAAATTGGGGTTGTATTCTCTAGAGTTTAGAAGGTTAAGGGGTGATCTGATCGAAGTTTATAAGATATTAAGGGGAACAGATAGGGTGGATAGAGAGAAACTATTTCCACTGGTTGGGGATTCTAGGAGTAGGGGGCACAGTCTAAAAATTAGAGCCAGACCTTTCAGCAGCGAGATTAGAAAACATTTCTACACACAAAGGGTGGTAGAAGTTTGGAACTCTCTTCCACAAATGGCAATTGATACTCGCTCAATTGCTAAATTTAAATCTGAGATAGATAGCTTTTTGGCAACCAAAGGTATTAAGGGATATGGGCCAAAGGCATGTATATTCCTGTTCCTATGTTCCTATGTTCCTATTACAACAGTGACTACACTTCAAAAAGTTATTCATTGGATGTAAAGCGCTTTGGGACATCCTGAGGTCATGAAAGGTGCTATAAAAATGCTATATAAATTTATTTCCTTTTAATGGACGATCGGGTGAACCCCCGCAGAAATTCAACCCCTTTGTGTGTAAAGTTGCCATGCTTTAATTGCTCCCTCCAGCCAGTGGTGGCGCTGTAGTACCTCAGTTTTTCATCTACCAGTTCCTTAGCATGTACTGCACAGAAATTCTTGCTTTCCAACCAACTCTACTTCTCTGTTACCCAAATTGCATAAGTTTTGCTATTTAATTATAAATAATAACATAAAATCAAAGTATTATACAAAACTAGGAACAGAATGTGTGACTTTAAAATGGGGATTGAATGCACACCCTGGTCCAATTATCTCCACCCTCTAACCCCTCTCTCTCTCTCTATATATATATATATATATATATATTTGGTTGATATAGATATTATATATCATATATATATATATTACATATATGCTATGGTATAATTAGCAGGTACTGTGTGAGTCATGTATTTTAAATCCGTGTAATTATTTTACTAGACAGAACACTGCAATAATACCTTTTATTATACTGATGAAGTATTTTCAAAAGCCTGTAGAGTTGTTCCCTTCATGTGTCTGCATGTGTAGCAGTCAATTATTACTTTGACATAACTATTGCATGCATGATCCAAATATTTAGGTTTAGAGAATCTAGGATATTGTGATGATTCTACAAGAAGTGATGAAATGAACATGAAAATTAATCTAATACAGAATAGTATTTTTACACTATGTGGTAAAACATTAAAAAGAATAGAAGAATAGAGAAATTTAAGGGTCGAGATACAAATATAGGAAGACAAATTGACAGAGTTGTAAAAAAAAGCATCTGAGATTGTTGGTTCTATTATTAGGGGCATAGAATATAAAAGCAAAGAGGTAATGCTAAATCTATTCAAATCATTGGTTAGGACACAGTTAGACTATTAAGCAAAATTTTCAGAGATGGCGTGTGACTGCCAGGGCCTAACATGCAGTGGGCAATTTATCAAAAAATCACTGGTGTTTGGATGAAAATCACAGGCAGTGTATCTGTGATTTTCCAATAAGCAGCCATCAGCATGCAAGCCCATGCCAAGTGGCATAGCGTCTTGAAAGATTTTGCCCATATCCCCAGTTTCGGCCACGCTAGTTTAGGAAGGATGTCAAGGCCATGAAGAAGCTACAGAAGAGATTTACTAAAGGTTTAGAGATTTTACTTATGAGGTCAGCCTAGAGAAATTGAGAATTTTGTTCATTAGATCAAAAAAGGTTACAAGGAGATGTGATAGAAGTGTTCAAAGCAATGAGGTTTTAATATGGTAAATAGGGAAAAATCGCCTCCACCGGTTAGTGAGGCAGTAGCCAGTGGGCAAAATTTAAGATCACCAAAATAACAAAAGGAGAGGTTAGTAGAAATTTGTTTACACAGAGTTTTATTAGGATCCAGAACAGCATTTAAAAGGAAAATGCATAAACATTTGTAAAGAAAAATTTAAAGGGGCCTGGGGAATGGCCAGGAGAATGGGACTAAGTGAATAATTCTTTCATGAGAACTTTAGGACTGCACAACCTGAAAACAAATAGTTACATAGGCTTTGTAACTGAAGCGGTAACTGCACTCAACATTCCTTCACTTTCTTTGGAGAAAAACAACACAATTACGTGAAAGCCTGAAGGGGAAACCCAAATGTTGAAGGCACAAAACTGGTGGTGCATTTCTAAGGTGGACCAGGAAAATGCTTCTCCCTTGAATTTTACAATAAAATTATGAATTTTGGTTAATTGCAGCACTTTTTTATACTTCACAATTAATAGGTTTTTAATATAAAAATGGAAACACAATGGGACATTGGGTTTCCAACAGACCATCCAGACCATCATCTAAAATGTATCTTAACAGTTGTTCTTCCACACGATCCTCCGCCACCCACTTCACTGTACCCTATCCACCTCTCCATCTTTTCATAGATGGACTCTCTTCTCTCCAACCCTCCCACTTCATACTAATACTCTTCTCCCTCTCAATTCAACTTGGAACTCTTCTCCCCCTCCAACTCAGTTAAACTGGTACTCCTTCTTTCTCTCCAGATTTTATGCTGGTATCCATCACCCCCAGTTGAAGCTGGCACCCTCCCTCCCCACTCCCTCTCAGTTAATGCTGTCACTCTCTTTCCTCTTCCACTCCAGAGTGCCATGCCCAACTTTTCTCCTCTTGCCCCCAAAACAATCCTTCCATCTTCCGTCCCTTTCCTTCTTCCCTTCATTTCCTTCTATTCTCCCCCTTTCATTGCCATGCATTTGCTCCCTATCATTGCCATTCACTTCCCACCACTGACTCAGACCCATTTCTACCTAAGTCCATTGATAATGAACTGGGTCAGGTCTCTCCCTCCTCTCGGTGCCACTCCCAGCACTAATGGCAGGGATTGCAGCCTCTACATACTATAGCTGAGAGCTCCTATTTTTGGAAGAATTCCCACCCACAACATTCAGAGACCATAATTCTTGCCATTAGCACTGGGAGCAGCACTGAGAAGAGAGAAGGACCCAATCCATTGCGTCAAGACCCACACTAAGGTAAGGACAGGACTGGGGAAAAGGCCTCGGTCTGTATTGATTTTTATCAGCAGACGCTGAGATGGTGACCGGGCCCCAAAAATATGACCTTCTATATGAAATGATGACAGTAAACTCATTAAGGTTCCACACTCCTTGACTTGGGCCCCAGTGCTGAAATTTTTCACAAGTGTAATCACCAGCATCTAGTGTTTATACAGTGTCTTTAATGTTAAAAATGTCCCAATAAAAATAAAGATAAAAGGAATAACAGGACAGATAATGAGTCATAGAATTACATAGAATTACAAAGGCCTCGATATCCATGGGGAGGCGGGGAGGGAGCGGGTGAGCGTGTTTCAGGAAATCCCACAAATGCAGAGGTCCTGCCAAGTTCCGTTTCCTGCCCAGTAGCCGGCCAGATTGACAGGCTGGCCAAATGTTGAGCAGAAAAGCCTGCAGTAGAAGGCTGCAGCCGGGGACCATTGGGGACGGTCCCCGGTAATCGGGAAAGGTCGCGGGCTGAAGGCGGGGGGAGGGGGTTGTCGGACTGGCAATCGGGAGGCAGGAAGGGATCATGGGTTGAGGGGGAAGGTGGGTGTAGCTGGACTGGCAATCAAGAGGGAGCGAAAGATTGCAGGGCAGAAGTGGAGGGTGGCAGATTGCGAGGCAGAAGGGGGCGTTGGCAGGTCGCGGGGAAGAAGGGTGGGGTCGTTAGATCACTGGGCAGAAGGCATGGGATTGCATGTTTGGAGGGGGGGATCGTCGGTTGACATCATCCTGGCTCACAAGCAGTGCTATAAAAAGCACTTACTTGCTTGATCCTGCTCCTCCCGTCTCCATTTTTCTACAGGCTTTCCAGAGCCCTGGGAAACCTGGCTGGCCAGCGTTAAATTTAAATCAGGCTCCCAACTGCGCTGCACTATAATGAAGTGTCCCACCTCGCATATAAGGCTCGCAACCTGCTGTCATAAAAACCGCAAAGGGCGCATACGATTTTTAATTTTTAACCTCGACCCTCTCCTGCCCATCAGCGGGGGGTGGGTTAATATCGACCCCATGGAATTTACTGCACAGAAATAGGCCATTCGACCCAACTGGTCTGTGCCGGTGTTTATGCTCCACACGAGCCTCCTCCCACCTTGATTCATCTAACCTTATCAATATATCTTTCTATTTTTTTCTCCTTCATGTACCTATCTAGCTTTCTCTTAAATGCATCTATGCTATTCACCTTAGCTACTCCATGTGGTAGTGAGTTCCACATTCTAACCACTCTCTGAGTAAAGAAGTTTCTCCAGAATTCCTTATTGCATTTATTAGTGACTATTTTATATTAGAGGTGACTGAAAGCTTGGTTGAAAAGTTGGGTTTTAAGGAGGTTTTTAAAGGTGGAGAAATGGAAGAGTTTAGGCAGAGAATTCCAAAGAGTAGGGGAGAGGGGGCCCAGGGATCTTCCACCAAATGTGTGATGACAGGAAAGGGAAGAATGCCTAAAAGACTAGAGTCAGAGGCCGGAAGGGTGTGGCATGGGACATTAGGCTGGAGGAAGTTGCAGAAATCAATTGGGACGAGGCTACGGAGTGATTGGAACATGAGGATGAGGATTTTAAATTCATTGCATTGGGGGACAGGAAGCCAATGTTGGTCAGGGAGGATGGGAGTGATGGACAAGCAGGACTTAGTGTGATTCAGGAAAAGGCCGCTGTGTAGAGCATGGAATTAGAAATGCTGAATTCCATGGAGAACCAGTTACACTTGATCTTATCACTATCATCAAATGATGTCTTGTTGTAATCTCAATGTATATCTGTAACATGTTTACAGCAATATTGTTTGACTAATCCTAAAATCTGATATTCCAATCAAGTTAACTTATATTAACTTTTGTTGAATAGAGTTAAAATGTTAGCAACAGTTATTAATTGCGTCTATGTTATCAGGTCCCAAAATTTGCACATTTGGAGTTAAGGTACTAAAATTAATCAACCAAATTGTTGATAGAAGATTAGTTGCAAGCGGACATTTCTGTGTAAATAGTGCCAGTGTTGGTTATTTACTCCTTCTCCCTTGACATCAAAATTCCAATATGGTACCCTATTGAAAGTGATTAAAATAAACCAGGCTGAAACAGGCAGATTCAAGTGACAGGTAGTCTTCAAGGCAAGCACTCTACTGTACCAAATTTGGCATCTGAGCTTTTCTTGAATTTATTTCACTATATGTTACACCTTGTGCTTATTAAATGAGGAATGACAGATTTGATAGACACCAAATGTTGTAGCAACAGTGAACCACGTTGACTGACTCAAGATAGTGCTCACACAGTAGTAATTGTACATATTTCAAATTGATAGAAATCCTTGCTTTATATTAAGCAGAGAGTGTTCATTTACTAGCATTTTTGAAATTACAGTACTCACAAACTTAAAGTACAAGATGCATTTTGGTGAAAAGCTTAGGCACTGTGAGAGTGACAGACTGGAATGCGAAGCTATTCACATTCATGGTGCATTGAGTGCAATGAGAGCATCAGTCATCCAGAGAAGAGACATGAGAAACAATGGGCCAATACTGCAGTGCCTGCACTGTCCTGTCAATATGTGATGTCATTGATTGGCGAGGCGAGGAAGCATCAACAAACAAAGGATATCCGTGCACAGGGGAATTCATCTGAATCAGCTTTATTTGCATGTAGAGTAGCTGCTGGTTTAGACCAATCTGTAATCCCCTTTTCAGAGAGCATTAATTCAGTTTCATTCACTTTCAGTTGCAAATTGACTGGAGTCCAATGAAACTGCACTGCGTAAATAGTGTTATTCAGGAGAATCAATATTAAACCTGAACTAAAGGGGCACATTCACAGTTCTCCTAGTACGATAGAATCACAGATTAACTATTTAGCCTTTCTGAACAGAAAGAAAACATTTTAAAATACATTATCCTATAAACGTAGCTTACAAGACAAAATCACTTGAGCACCAAATCGAGGGTATGCAACATGAAAAGTTTGGTCATTGACCCCAAGGAATGATGTTTTTTCATCACTTTCAAATGACCTAGTGGGTAAAAGCAATAGGAGGCGTAGCATTAAGCCACGTGGACAATAAGATCCTGGTTTCACTTCAAGTCGGTGCTAATCTCAGTCAGGACAGTGGTTGCACTGCATTAAAACTGGCCTCAGACAGTGTCCTTGCGAAAATCAGCCAGGGTTCTTATTCCTGATCATCATACAGCGATACCAGCTGAAAAGTATGCATGAGTGGATGTCAGGTTCAGGTGTGATTTCCACCTTGGTGGAATAGCTGATCAACTACCAACTCTCACTGTAAAAAAAAACAGGAAAATAATGGTCACTTGGATGATTTGCATCTACTTTGCGTCTGTCTTCACACAAAAGGGGCACGATGCAGAAATTGTAGTTAAGGAGGAGGAGTGTGAAATATTGGATGGATAAACATAGTGAGAGAGGAAGCATTAAGGGGTTTAGCATCTTTGAAAGTAGATAATTCACCAGGCCCGGATGAAATGTATCCCAGGCTGCTAAGAGAAGCCAGGGAAACCGGCGAGGCTCTGATCATCATTTTCCAATCCTCCCTAGCTACAGGCATGGTGCCAGAGGATTGGAGGACTGCTAACATTGTACCGTTGTTTAAAAATGGAGAAAGAGATAGACCAAGTAAATTATAGGCCAGCCAGTCTAACCTTGGTGGTGGGCAAATTATTGGGATCGATTCTGAAGGACAGCATAAATCATCATTTAGAAAGGCAGTCTGCATGGATTTGTTAAGGGAAGGTCGTGTCTGACTAACTTGGTTGAATTTTTTGAGCAGGTAACAAGGAGGGTCGATGAGGGTAACGTGTTTGATGTTGTGTACATGGATTTTAGCAAGGCTTTTGACAAGGTCCCACATGGCAGACTGGTCAAAAAAGTAAAAGCCCATGGGATCCAAGGGAAAGTGGCAAGTTGGATTCAAAATTGGCTCAGTGGCAGGAAGCAAAGGGTAATGGTTGACGGGTGTTTTTGCGACTGGAAGGCTGTTTCCAGTGGGGTCCTGCAAAGCTCAGTACTAGGTCCCTTGCTTTTTGTGGTATATATTAATGATTTGGACTTGAATGTGGGGGGCTTGATCAAGAAGTTTGCAGATGATACAAAAATAGTGAGGAGGAAAGCTGTAGACCGCAGGAAGATATCAATGGACTGGTCAGGTGGACAGAAAAGTGGTAAATGGAATTCAATCCAGAGAAGTGTAAAGTAATGCATTTGGGGAGGGCAAACAAGGTAAGGGAGTACACAATTATTGGGAGACACTGAGAGGTGTAGAGGAACAAAGGGACTTTGGAGTGCATGTCCACAGATCCCTGAAGGTAGCAGAACAGGTAGATAAGGTGCTTAAAAAGGCATACAGGATACTTTCCTTTAAGAGCCGAGGCATAGAATATCAGAGCAGGAAGGTTATGCTAGAACTGCATAAAACATTGGTTAGGCCACAGCTTGAGTACTGCGTACAGTTCTGGTTACCACATTACAGGAAGGATGTGATTGTACTAGAGAGGGTACAGGGGAGATTTACGAGGATGCTGCCAGGGCTGGAGAATTTTAGCTATGAGGAAAGATTGGATAGGCTGGGGTTGTTTTCTTTGGAACAAAGGAGGCTGAGGGGAGATTTAAAAGAGGTATATAAAATTATGATAGGACTAGATAGAATGAATTGGGAGGACCTATTTCCCTTAACAGAGGTGTCAATGACTCAGGGGGCATAGATTTAAAGTAATTGGTAGAAGGATTAGACAGGAGCTGAGGAAAAGTTTTTTCACCCAGTGGGTGATGGGGTCTGGCACTCACTGGCTGAAAGGGTGGTAGAGGCAGAAACCCTCAACTCATTTAAAAAGTACTTGGATGTGCACTTGAAGTGCCGTAACCTACAAGGCTATGGACCAAGCGCTGGAAAGTGGGATTAAGCTGGATAGCTCTTTCTCGGCCGGCACGGTCACAATGGGCCGAATGGCCTCCTTCTGGCTTTCAAAAAGGAATTGGATAAATATTTGAAGGGAAAAAATTTGCAGGGCTACGGGGAAAAAGTGGGGGAATGGGACTAACTGGATTGCTTTTACGAAGAGCCAGCACAGGCTCGATGGTCCAAATGGTCTCCTTCTGTGTTGTAACGATTCTATTCACGGTTGTGCACAAATAGTACATGGAGACATGCTGATGCAATATATTTAGCATATTATCATAGGTTATATGATTAATATGGTGCATACCACTTATCTTACAGTCATCTGCATGGCTGTCCGACTTCTGCAGCCCCAGTGCCTTCCCTCCCAATGCAACTAATAGATTATTCTGGGATCCTCCAACACCTATTACAATCCTTGCTCTCCTTTCATGTGCCGCTTTTGCTTTTAGCAATATAACAGCAAGTAATTAAGGTAGGTGAATTGATTGTTTGAAATTAAACCATTTTGCAGTGTCAGAAACAAATCTTTGAAATATATAATGCAAATATATATCCATTATGCCTCCAGTATAACACAAATACGATTTCACTAGAAATGGCAATCACAGGAAATCATCCTGCTATGTTTATGATGTTACTAACATAGAACAACCAAAGGAAATGTTTCCCAGTGTGTGGGCCTATGCATTATATTGGCTGCGCAATGGTCTGACACTGAATACGAGAAGGCTTTGAGAAGTAACTCAAAGGAACAGTATTCCCGTACAAGATAGTTTCCCAACAGCTTCAGCACATGATGTAACCTGTTCCGAACAAAATTGCAGTAGAACTGACCTTTTGGAAACTGTGGCAAGTTCATACTATAGCAGACATTAAATAGACAATGAGAGTTCTTTCAACATGGGTTTCATTTCATTTTTGTTTTCAGTAAAGCCAAGACAAAAAATGTATATATTTTAACTGTTACTGGAAATGTAATGATGTTATCACATTGTAAGAAGAGGATGAAGAAAAAGAACACTGGCTTTCAGTTTCCTGACAAATATACGCCGAGGAACCAGACAAATCTCGAACACCCTCTTTAAGAACCGTTTAGGGTTTGCCTCCCAGTGTATGCACAGGAATGAGTGGTGCCTGGATTGGCTCGTCAAATGGTCCTGACACTAATCAGTTTGGATTGAATTTAAGTTTTAGTTCAACCTTCGATTAGGATTCCTACAAGCTACCGAGTGAATGAGTGAACCCTGTCCTGTCGAATCATCAAGGAAGATGTCAGACAACGGATCATGCACTATAAGACTGTCTATTGGTTACCAAATCACAACTTAAGGTCAAAGTTGAGTACACGTAATAGATATGAATAGATGTAGTCAAAGTTACCTGGCAGTTTGAATAACAAAATGAATAGCTGAAGTAACATAGGCAATTCAGTTATCACTATAAATCAGCATTAACGGATGCTGAGCATTTATTATAGCAGTGATTATAGTCCAAGGGGGTGATTTTAGGAGGCAATTGCGGGTGCGTTGGGGGTAGGGGGGCTCTGAAAACCGTTTGGGTTCAGAAGCCGGCTCCAACCCGTTGACTTCCGATTTTCTCAGGGACCCACCTGTATGCGCACGGGCGACCCAAAAACAGAAGTCCCACTGGCAATTAAAGCGGGATGACAGTTAAAGAGCCAAATGTACCTCATTGAGGTACATAAGGCACTTTACCTGTGACAGATTAAATACTTAGAAAGATTTTTAACTTACCTGGGCAGCTTGCCCACCACTTCTGATTCACGCCTGTCCAATGTCTCCCGCTCCGATGTCCCCCTCTTCATCTCCCCGATGTCCTTCCGATCTTCCCCTCTCTCCCCCCCATCCCGGTCTTCCAGTCCAGCATGGATCTTCCATTCTCCCCTCCCCCTGGTCTTCCGTTCCAGCGCCCAATGACGTCTTGCTCTCTCTCTTTCTCTCCCCCACCCCCAACCCTTGCGTTGCAGCTCCTGACGGCAGCCAGCCTGTCAATCAGGCTAACTGCCGGGCGCGAAACCCGGAGAGAATGTTAACCACCATCAATCAACGTGTGATCGCATCGGAAACGGTAAATTTTGTTTATTTACCCCCCGCTGCCAACCCGCCACTATTGTAAACTTGAGCCCCAAGATTATTACAGTTGATGAGCTTAGTTTAGAGTTAAACCCCTAGATGGCTGACAAATTAATAGCTTTGATAACCAGTAGATAGATTATCATCTAGATACTTGTAGTTAGCAATGTTTCAGAGCTTACATGACCTGGTCTTTATGAACAGCATGGTTGAGTCAGTCTCCTTCCTTCCCTGGGATGAAAGCGATAGTTCCTGGAGTGTCGAGTCAATGAGCACCCCCACCCCCCCCCATTTCTGCTAATCAAACCTGATAAATTGGGAGTCCTGTGTCTGTCATGACACTGGAGCATGGCTTTATTTGGAGTGGGACAGACATTGCCTCTCTGTTTTATGGCCTTTTCTCATTATCCACCTTGCATTTCTCAAAGGCTTTTTTATACAAATGGAGAGATGTGACATGTTTATCCTCCCTAGGTGTTATTCTAAATGGGGACCAGCAACATTTAATTGCAATAAGGAATGTTTGTATTAACACAGGTCTTTCTGGTGCAATTAACCTAGAGGATTTATGGCTTTATTTAGTTTATGGCTTTTCCATGGCTCAAACTAGCTGAAAACTTGTGTTAGCTAAAAGCCTTTCCCAGTATCCAGTTCAAATGCTGAACTCTATTTTGTGTGTATACTTTCAAGCTAAAAGTATATTTTAGGCATATTTTACAGCATTTCCTCTACGAATCTCGAAGACACCCTTGCGGCAAATTACAGTGCACTGTTCCTACAACATTACTGATTGAAGGCCTGTGAGTATCATGAAGGTACGTCCACCCCGGTGGTCATGTATGCTATGATGCATAGAGTTAAGCATGCCTTGTCCCTTTAAATATTTTTTAAATTTCAAAATATACTTTATTTCATAAAATTTAAGGATACACACAGTTCAATGTCAATATCATAATTACAATTCAAAACAGTGCAATATAGATCATACACACTCCGATCCCGTCAATACAATTTAAAACACAGTACACATCTTCTAATACATGCTGTACAATACAAGATGGGATAGCCTTAAGTGTCTTTGAAAAGTGAAGCTGTATGAGTTGTAGAGGAAGAATATTGGCACCAGAGCCTTGACTTACCTTGGTCATTGAACCTCTTCCTGCACAGTGTGGCAGCTCTTGGGATGGCAGAGGTTGCACTGACTGCCTCTGTCACCTCCCTCTCGACAACCTGCACCACACTCCTATGGGGCATCCCATCCTCTGAGCCCATCAGCTGGTCCCACATTGGCTTCTCATTGGCAGGTGTTAGGTCCACCCCACTGCAAACCAGCCAATTGGAGGAGTCCCAGCACCCACCAGTTACCTGGTTTATCCTTCGCTCCCTTCTTGAACAATGTTGTTACATTGGCTACGCTCCAGGCCCATGGCACAATTTGCATATTTAAGAAGGATTGAAAAATTGTGGTCAGAGTCTCAGTTATCTCATCTGTAACTTCTTTCAATAGTGTGGGGCACATGTCATCTGGACCTGGTGACTCATCCATCTTGAGTGCTGCTTATTTTTTCAAACCCATTTCCATTTCTATAGTTAGCTCCATCAGTTGTTCCATATCCTCCTCTAATACTCACTTTCACCATCATTTGTAAAAACCAAAGCAGAATATTTATTTAATATCTCTACCATAATTTTTTTCTTTTATATTATCTCTTAGTCTTAAGTCCACCAAGATACACCCAAGGTGAATTCTCGTTGGTTGACTCCATTTTAAAACCTGAAGCCTTCACAATGTCCCATAATCCAATCCATGTCATCAAATCGCAATATCCCAGTGTGTACCAGAACTTTCATTTACGCTCACCTATCAACAAACAGTTGAGTTACTGAATCATTAGCAATGCACTAATAGATAAAGAAACCTATGACCTAGATTAGATTAGATACACGTACAAAGTGCTTTACCTTCCTCTGAAGCTCAGAAAACCATCACACCCATGCAGGTAGACACAGTATAGGTCACTTTACCTACGAACATAAGTCAGGCAGATTGAGTGATGCCTTGTTAAACCTATAACAAGGACTGAATAATATGTGGACACTTCAATATAGTGGTAACAACTGAAAATGATAGTCTAGTGCTAGCAATAACAAAGTAAAAGCGAGAGCCTATACTTCTAAGGGGTGCCAGCCAGAGAGCCCCCTAAGTGGTCATCTGGTGCCACATTACCAGCCATCCCCCAAGTGGATGTTCAAAATTTGCCCATATTTTCCTGTACGCCCACCAAAGAAATACAGATGAAGTGACCCCCACCCTGACCCCTGGATACACCGGCGAGGTCAGGAGTGGAGGTCACCAGCACACCCTCTACAGCACTTATGCCAGTGGATTGGAGCTAAGGATTTTTGGGGCTATTTAGAGCAGCACCACAACTGTTGTTGGTATTGCAGCCAGATTTCCATGCGAATACTGGGAATACAAGAGCATGGCAGACGCAACTTAGCTTTCCGTATGACTTATTCCAAAAAGTCCACACAAAATGCTAACAGTGAAACTATACACATCACTTACTGTCCTACATAAGCTCTGCACCAACACTAATCATGATTTCAATTTTTTCTGCAAGTTCTGAAGACGTCCTGCCCATGTTGAGGCATCTATCTCCAAAGCTAAATCCACAAGTCCACCTATTATTTGTAAACAACTTTTAAGGCTATTCCACTTCTAAAAACTCAATTTTTCATTCATTACTATGGGAGAAAATTGGGGATCCCAACTTTCCGTACTATGAGGAGCAAATAGAGAGCCTCTCAACGTTGTCACTACAATGAACACTACATGTCTGCACTTGTATCTTTGGTGTAGCAACTACATGATGTATCTTTGATGTAGCAACTGGCTAAATATTCAGCCTGTCAGCTTTAAAGTGTATGTGATTATTAATATCACTGGAGGTACCGAGAGGTAGTGTGGTTATGAAACAGGCTGAACTATTATCGAACAATCCGAATCAGAATAATAAAATCTCAAAGCTGGTGCAGGGCTGGAAATGTAAATCCAACATCATCTGTGCTTGAGCATGTTTTTGATAGTTTCACGTGCAACGTTCATACGAAGGCTGCACTTTCCAAATTCTCTGCAAACTAGATATTGCAAAGATTGTGGCTTCGATGTGCCTGACTGTTTACAATCAACTCAACACTGGGTTTTGAAATGAATCACACTGCTAGTTTGCAACTGAAATATGAAATAATAAAAGCTTCAGGTTGCTACAAGTTCAAAGCATTCATGGTGTTACATAGGTTGGCTCGTTAAGTACAGATGTTTCTCTCTCCATATAGTCCCTGATGTGAATATGGCACTGCACTATATATTTATGGACAAGCGCGCAAAAATAATGAATAGTATCAGCTGTAGAAGGTGAATTAAGGGTTTTCCTAAGATTAATATGTGCTGCAGCATCATGCTAATTATACCATTTTTGAATAGTACAAAGAAATAAATAATTAAACAGAAATCATGATATTGAGACTGGGAGTATCTGAGAAAATATTCATAGATGAAAGAGCTGGACAGTGATTTTGTTCAGTGATCTACTGATTTATGTATAATGTAACATTGAACGTGACTTTTCATGTTTTTATCTCCACGAATCCTGTAGTTGAATTAGAGGGCAATACTTTTCTACTCTCACCCTCCAGCAGACTGGCTCCTTTTGTACAAATAAAAATGGAAGCACATAATTTAGTTACCAGCACTTTTTTATACATACTAATAAGTAACAACCGTAGTTATTTGTTAGCCAATGGAGGAAGCTTCAGAACTGAAGCAGAAAAAATATTTTTTTAATGCCATGGGTCTTCAATGAATCTTAATCACTTTGTCCATTTTATGTATTCGGATTAAGTATCATAATCAGTTATAAGCTTCAAGGCTTGATGCAACAGCATATCTGCTGTTCTAAGCATCACAAATAAACCTTGGCCTCTATTATTGTTGTAAACTTTATGGCTTATCCCAGGACTGGGCAACTTCTGTTATGGGTCTATGTGGGCACGATGGGGCTGAGGAGGACATGTCAGTTGGCAAAGGCAGCTCAACTTCTTTTCTAGTCAATATCCCATGGCTTTCCACATGGGGAATCAAGACCAAATGCAGTATTCACGTCAAGCAGCGTAGGAGGGCAGTATGGATAACTGGACCAAGGTGGGGGAGGAGGAAGGGAGAGGAGTAGATAGAAAGGGGAGACAGGGAGAGAGATTGGGGGGAAGAGGCAGAGAGGAGAAGAAGGAGAGGAACGAGAGAAGGGGGGAGAGGGAGGGGAGCAGGGAGAGGAGGATGGGGAAAGATGGATAAGAAGGGGACACGATGGCGGAGGATGGGGAGAAAGGGGTGAAGGAAATAGGGACAGAGAAAGGGGAGAAGCAGGGAGGAGAGGAAGTGAGGGAGAAAGGAGGAGAGATGGCAAGGTGGAGGTGAATGCAGAGAGGAAATATGGAGGTGTGGAGAGGGGGAATGACACAGAATGAGGGAAGACTGGTTCGGACACATGGGCAGCCTGGGCGGGGAGGATGGTGGATGTGAAAGTTGGATCTTTGGGAAGGCCGTTTGCGATGTACTACATGCTGCTTAGTGAGGGAGGAGATTCACATCCACAAAGAAATATTCAATTTGAGGGGGTTCTTTTTCACTAAATGCTGCTCAGTAGGCGGGGACCCCAAAATGTTGCTCTGTGAGAGTGGAGGTGATCAACAAGATACCGGTAAATGATGGGAGATGCAGCTACTGTTCAGCGGGTTGTGAGAGATTCTTCTCTGCAACAGAGGCATGGGGCTGGTGATGCCTTAGGTCTTCCGAGCTGAAACTGGGCAAAGCAAACAGGTAGTGCATTTCTGCCATGTGGCCAAATTGCAGGGAGGCTCCCATGCTCCTATTTCCATCTAAATGGGGAGGGGGATTGCTTAGAAAAAAAAGTTATGTCCAGCATTTGACAGCTGAGGGCAGGCACTGGGCCTAAGAAATGTATATGAAGAACTCAGAGGCAATCATTAATGTGGATTTCAGAGATGTTTACCTATCCAAAAAGAGATCCACTAGGTGGTCAGTGTGTGCAATACTGCTAATCCAGCTAATATTACCATTACACTTTTAAAATGGATTTTTTCCATTTACAAGCGCTGCCTACAGGTATAACTGGTACTGCAGGTACATGTTGACACTTTTATAATGACTTTCTCCATTGAGAGAGTATAACAATGGAATTCAAAATAGATTTTTAGATGGAATTTTGTGATTGTGGTATCAGTTAGGAAAGCAGGTGCCTGATCTTCCGTAGCAGTGAGGTTTTGATTTCCCTGCGTGTTTCTAGACAAACTGATATCACCAGATTAGTGTCTGTTCTGTCCCTGCAAAATAAATTGGATTTATGAGACCTAAGGTCTCTGATTTAGTAAACACTGCAGGCCTTGGAATTTTCTCTGGAGTTATTATGAGTATCAGTATAAACATGGAATAAAGTTCTTGTTCCAGGATTTGTTTCCATTCCAGCAAATTGACAGTTGGTCAGACTGATATAATCAAAGAACAACAGCTATTTAAGGGTATGCATTAGATTGGGCTAGAATAAAGAAAAATGTCACTTTTACACTTTATAGTTCTCATGAAATAGAAATTAATCGGTATCTTTGTAAAAGCAGTGGTATATAATATCAAACAGAAATAAACTCTCGCACACTAACAGCAACATTATATCACTTCAGTCTAAAGTCAAAACAGCAGCTGATGTGTACTCTGTAACAGTGATGTTATATATCACTGCAGTAAGACCTGAATTCCAGCCAGTCTGTACTCCAACAGCCATATATCCTGTCAATTTGTTGGCAGTGTTTGCACCTTCTGTTTTGAACATTAAGGATTAAGAATAGAAAAGTCTTCTATTTCCCTGTATCAAGTGCAAATAATAGGAGTTAATGTTAAATCTAATTTAGAGGCCAAATGGTGGCAAATAGGAGCAGAACAACAAAGTATCCCTTTGCACATGTATGGTTGGTGTCTCACTTAAAACTCCACCCTGCTCCCCCCCCCACATCGCCCATAGTGCCTGTTGTCTATAGCTCAAACCACAGCAGAAAATAATCTTTATATTCTCCAAGCTTGTAGTCTAGTCAAAGTGACCAGTCCTTGCTAATTTGGTACGGGGGCATCCACTTTCTGGTGGACTATGCACTTTAAACCAAATCAAATTAAATTCAAAAAATAATTGTTCTGATCCCTTACTGTCTCCTGGGGGAGGGGGAAGAACAAACTCCATTTTTTTTTAAGGTCTAATAGCAGGTTATTTATATACAGTACTCTGATCCTTTATGTACTGGTGATTGGATTGCAGCTGAGGCTTCATGTCTCCATCTTGCCTCTCCCTCTGCATGGCCTAAACCGCCTGACAGGGGAAGACTTTCACCTTGCTAACTGGTAACCCACCTGAGTGTGAAGATCTGTATAGTTCTATATATAACCCTCAATGTATATATCTGCAGGTACCGTGTAACCTACAAAGCAGCATGCATTCTATTATTTTGCATTTACCCTGCACTAAGAAAGTGCAAATTGTTGTACACCTAAGTAATAACAAAGTTAAATTTTTGGAAAGAAAAAAAATTGTCTTTATGAATACTTGAAGTTTAGGCCCCCAAAACCAAAGCTGGGGGAAGGGAGCGTGCCTATTCTATGCTTTTAGACAGTAAAACAAATTTCTCTATTTATCCAAGTTGTTGGCAAAATCCCAATGAGTCACATGGAAATAAGAGTACTGGCCCAGTGGGTCTATGGCAACATGAAATGTGCAAAAGTATTAAAGTTTTGCCTCAAAACACCCAAGCCTAAAAATTACTATTTGTGATAGTATTTAAAATAAATGGGTAAACACCTCCATTAAAATAGGGAAAGAGAACATCACACAAAGGCACCAAGCATTGGTGCACTACTATCACAGTCATTTCTAGCCTATAAATTGCAATGATTGACACTGAAACTATTAGTGGGTAGATACTCTTATTTTTGTTGCTCTGTTTACTCCAGATTTAATATTATTTGATTTTCTCTTCATCTTAGCCATCCTGGCTAAACGGGTGAGCAGGTGGTTTCTTCACAGGCCTCTGCTAATGCCACGTGAGCTGGCTGCTATGAGGTTTCTAGGGTGGGGTGAAATTATTTCTGTAAGACTGTCTTTTTAATGTCCCTCCCTCTGAGTGAAGGAGGTCATGAGCTCTGAAAGTGTCCCTCGTCTGACAGTGTAGCTAAGATTGAGAACCCTGTTGTAATGATATTGATTGGTATTGTCGGAGTTCAAAGAGGGAGTGATTTAAGGAGGCAATTGTGGGTGGGTTGGGGACGTGGGGGGGCTCCGAAAATAGTGGAAATCCCGTTCGGGTTCGGAAGCCGGCTCCAATCCGCCGACTTCCGAGTTTCCCATGGTCCGACCTTTGAGCGCGCGGGCAACCCGAAAACGGAAGTCCCACCGGCAATTAAAGCCGCTGGATGACAGATAAAGAGCTAAATGTACCTCACTGAGGTACTTAAAGCACTTTACCTATGACAGATTAAATACTAAGAAAGATTTTTAACTTACCTGGGCGGCTTGCCCACCGCTTCTAATTCACACCTGGTGAAACCAGGCTTGAAGGGTCAGATCAGGCAAAAAGAAACAAAATAAATTAAACAAAAAACCATGGAAGGAAGTGAAAACACTAAATGAACCTACCTTTGAAACCTGCTCTGATGTCCGATGTTTCCCGCTCCGATGTCCCCCTCTCCCCCCCTGACCTTCCCCTCTCCCCCCTGATCTTCCCCTCTCCCCCCCTGATCTTCCCCTCCCTCCGAAAATCCCCTCTATCCCCCCCCGATCTTCCCCACTCCCCCCACGATACTCCCCTTTCCCCCCGATCTTCCCCTCTTCCTCCCCGATCTTCCCCTCTACCCCCCCCCCCCCACCCCCCAGCCCCCAGTTATCCAGTCCAGTGCCAGATCTTCCATTCTCCCCACCCTGGTCTTCCATTCCAGTGCTGGATGATGTCTCGCTCTCTCTCTTTCTCGCCACCCCCCCCCCCCCCACCATCGCGTTGTAGCTCCTGACGGCAGGCAGCCTTTCAATCAGGCATGAAACCCAGACAGGATGTTAATCACTATCAATCAACATGCGATCACGTTGGAAGCAGTAAGTTTTGTTCATGCAGGTTTGCCACGCGCAACCTCACCCCCCTCACCACCTTCCCCCCACCGCTGCCAATCTGCCACCATTGTAAAATCGAGCCCATTGCATCTATTAAGTAGTTTACATAGCCAGTATAGACTGGTTTCTCTTTAGATAGACAGTCGAGCTGCTCTATGGTAAAATTAGGCAAATACTGAAAAATAGCTATGTAATAAAGATTCTAACAATTAGTTTTCTTGAGTACTGAGTAGAATAGAATCTCATGGTATTCTCAAACGTGACCACTCTGAACAAGTTTATCACAAACCCTACTGTATCACTTTTGTAACATGTCTCTATTTTTACCAATTTAAAAATGTAAAATAAACAGCACGTAATGTATCGAGGCAATCTTAACGGACTTATGACCTATAAATTTTATATTTTTAAAAATATTTCCAACAATCTAATCTACATCATATTAAATAAAAATAACAGTTAATCAAAATAATAGTCCCATACAAAACTGTATACATTTTTTTCATATCTAAGTAGAATCTCTAAAGCAAAAGAGAATTTATGAATAGTTTCAACTTTGAATTATTCTGAATAGAGAAGATTTGTATTTTCAACCATTTAATCTGGGCATTATTGAATCTAATTATCATTTTCGACAAACCTGTCTAAGTTTCAGTATTTTAGCTTTTTATGTTTTAACAAAGGTTATCGAACTCATATATTTTAGCAGTACAGCACGGCAAATAAAAAGTATAGTCTTTCAAAATGTTTCCAACAGCTTTAACTGTGTTAAGATCACCATCCTGGAGCATTGTTGGAAATCCTTCACAATCTAAATTGTTAGGAGGGTGGCAGAATTCGACCAGCACCTTAGTAGTTCGGAATTTGAAAAACACAAACCTGTTTTCATCTCCAGCTATTCCCAAGGAAGATATTTACTATAAAAACAATTGTGTTGAAATAGCTATGGATGAAGTTGAAAAAGACCTAAGAGTCTTCGTAGATTCAGCACAAAACATTGTGCAACAAATATAGAGCAGCAATCAACAACACCAATACAATTTTGCATCACATTGCCAAAATAGTCGAATATTAGAGGAAGTCATGATCAAACTGTACAGCGCTCTGGTCAGACCAGACCTTGAGTACTGTGTCCAGTTCTGTTCACCGAGAAACAAAGGGGACATTCAGGCCATAGAAGCAATACAGAGATGAGTTGTTGAATACCAGTGAGGGTGTTGACACCTTGGGGGAGTGCAGTTAGGAGCAAATCTACGGCAACGTGGGAGACTCGGCTGCACGGGGTGGGGTGCAAAAGAAATGCAGTTGTTATAGGGGATCCGTTACTCAGGGGAATAGTCAGGCATTTCTGCAACAGCCGACGTGAGTCCTGCATGGTGAGTTGCCTCCCTGCTGCCAGGGTAAAGGACATAAATGAATGGGTGCAGAATATTTTATGGGGGGAAGGGGAACACCAGATGTCATGGGAACCAATGACACAGGAAGGAAAAGGGTTGAGGTCCTGAAGTTAGAGTTTTAGGAGCGAGGGAGAAGTTAAAATGCAGGAGCTCAAAGATAATAATCTTTGGATTACTCCCAGTGCCATGTACTAGTGAGTATAGGAATAGTAGGATAAGACAGATTAATGTGTGGCTGGAGAAATGGTGCTGGAGGGAGAGCTTCAGATTCTTGGGACATTGGGACCAGTTCTGGGGCAGGATGGATCTGTTCAAGATGGGTGGGTTGCACGGAGTACGGTAGCATAGTGGTTATGTTACTGGCCTAATAATCCAGTCAGGCCTGAACAGATAATCTAGCGTCATGAGTTCAAATCCTGCCACAACAGCTGGGGAATTTAAATTCAATTAATTAAATAAAAACTAGTATCAGTAATGGTGGCTATGAAACTACTGGATTGTTGTAAAAGCACAACTGGTTTACTAATATCCTTTAGGGAAGAAAACCTACCGTCCTTACCCAAGTCAGGATGGTGTGTGGCTTAGAGGGGAACGTGCAGGTGGTGTTGTTCCCTTGTGCCTGCTGCCCTTGTCCTTCTAGGTGGTAGAGGTCGCATTTTGGAGGTGCTGTCGAAGAAGCCTTGGCGAGTTGCTGCAGTGCATCCTATGGATGGCACACACTGCAGCCACAGTGCGCTGGAGGTGAAGGGAGTGAATTGTTTAGGGTGGTGTATGGGGTGCCAATCAAACGAGCTGCTTTGTCCTGGATGGTGTCGAGCTTCTTGAATGTTGTTGGAGATGCACTCATTCAGGCAAGTGGAGAGTATTCCATCACACCCCTGACTTGTACCTTGTAGATGGTGGAAAGGCTTTGGGGAGTCAGGAGGTGAGTCACTCGCCGCAGAATACCCAGCCTCTGACCCGCTCTTGTAGCCACAGTATTTATGTGGCTGGTCCAGTTAAGTTTCTGGTCAATGGTGACCCCCAGGAGGTTGATAGTGGGGGATTCGGTGATGGTAATGCCATTGAATGTAAAGGGGAGGTGGTGAGACTCTCTCTTGTTGGAGATGGTCATTGCCTGGCACTTGTCTGGCGTGAATGTTACTTGCCGCTTATCAGCCCATGCATGGATGTTGTCCAGGTCTTACTCCATGCGGGCACGGACTGCTTCATTATCTGAGGGAAACTGCCCTGAGGAACTCGTGCAGCAATGTCCTGGGGCTGAGATGATTGGCCTCCAACAACCACTACTATCTTCCTTTGTGCTAGGTGTGACTCCAGCCACTGGAGAGTTTTCCGCCTGATTCCCATTGACTTCAATTTTACGAGGGCTCCTTGGTGCCACACTCGGTCAAATGCTGCCTTGATGTCAAGGGCAGTCACTCTCACGTCACCTCTGGGATTCAGCTCTTTTGTCCATGTTTGAACCAAGGCTGCAATGAGGTTTGGAGCCGAATGGTCCTGGCGGAACCCAAACTGAGTTCCAGACCCATAGCAGACCCACAGCAATGTGGCTGATTCTTAATTGCCCTCTGAAATGGCTGAGCAAGCCACTCAGTTGCACAATCTTTCTACAAAAATTCTTAATAAGAATAAAACCGGACAGACCACCCGGCATCGGACCACTAGGCACCGGACATGACAAAGACAAACCAAGCCCAGATGACACTGCAAAGTCCTCCTCACTAACATCTGCGGACCTGTGCCAAAATTGGGAGAGCTGTCCCACAGGCTAGTCAAGCAACAGCCTGACATCGCCATACTCACAGAATCATACATTTCAGCCAACGTCCCAGATTCTTCCATCACCATCCCTGGGTATGTCCTGTCCCACTGGCAGGACAGACCGACCAGAGGTGGCGGTACAGTGATATACAGTCAGGAGGGACTGACCCTGGCAGTCCTCAACATTGACTCCGGACTCAATGTAATCTAATGGCATCAGGTCAAACATGGGAAGGAAAACACCTGCTGATTACCACCTACCGTCCTCCCTCAGATGAGGGTAACAAGGGCACAGAATGTACTCTGGGTGGGGGACTTCAGTGTCGATCACCAAGGGTGGCTCAGCAGCACCACTACTGACCGAGCTGGCCAAGTTCTAAAGGACATAGCTGCCAGACTGGGCCTGCGGCAGGTGGTGAGCGAAACAACACGAGGGGAAAACCTGCTTGACCTCGTCCTCGCCAATCCACCTGTTGCAGATGCATCTGTCCATGTATTGGTAGGAGTGACCATTGCACAGTCCTTGTGGATACAAAGTCCCGTCTTCATTCAGAGCACACCATCCAACATGTTGAGTCGCACTATCACCGTGCTAAATGGGATAGATGCAGAACAGATCTAGCAGCTCAAAACTGGGCCATCAGCAGCAGCAGAATTGTAAGCGATCACAATCTGTAACCTCATTGCCCGGCATATTCCTCACTCTACCATTACCAACAAGCCAGGGAATCAACCCTGGTTCAATGAGGAGTGTAGAAGAGCATGCCAGGAGCAGCACCAGGCGTATCTAAAAATGAGGTGCCAACTTGGTGAAGCTACTACACAGGACTACATGCATGCTAAACAGTGGAAGCAACATGCTATAGATAGAGCTAAGCAATTCCACAACCAATGGATCAGATCAAAGCTCTGCAGTCCTTCCACATCCAGTCGTGAATGGTGGGGGACAATTAAACAACTAATGGCAGGAGGAGGCTCTGTAAACATCCCCATCCTCAATGATGGCAGAGTCCAGCATGCGAGTGCAAATGACAAGGCTGAAGCATTTGCAACCAACTTCAGCCAGAAGTATCGAGTGGATGATCCATCTCAGCCTCCTCCTGATATCCCCATCACCGCAGAACCTTCAGCCAATTCGATTCACTCCACGTGATATCAAGAAATGGCTGAGTGCACTGGATACAACAAAGGCTATGGGCCCTGACAACATCCCAGCTGCAGTGCTGAAGATTTGTGCTCCAGAACTAGCTGCACCTCTAGCCAAACTGTTCCAGTACAGCTACAACATTGGCATCTTCCCAACAATGTGGAAAATTGCTCAGGTACATCCTGTCCACAAAAAGCAGGACAAATCGAATCCGGCCAATTACTGCCCCATCAGTCTACTCTCAATCATCAGCAAAGTGATGGAAGGTGTCGTCGACAGTGCTATCAAGCGGCACTTACTCACCAATAACCTGCTCACCGATGCTCAGTTTGAGTTCCGCCAGGACCACTCAGCTCCAGACCTCATTACAGCCTGGGTCCAAACATGGACAGAAGAGCTGAATTCCAGAGGTGAGGTGAGAATGACTGCCCTTGATATCAAGGCAGCATTTGACCGAGTGTGGCACCAAGGAGCCCTCGTAAAATTGAAGTCAATGGGAATCAGGGGGAAAACTCTCCAGTGGCTGGAGTCATACCTAGCACAAAGGAAGATGGTAGTGGATGTTGGAGGCCAATCGTCTCAGCCCCAGGACATTGCTGCAGGAGTTCCTCAGGGCAGTGTCCTAGGCCAAACAATCTTCAGCTGCTTCATCAATGACCTTCCCTCCATCATAAGGTCAGAAATCGGGATGTTCACTGAAGATTGCATAGTGTTCAGTTCCATTCGCAACCCCTCAGATAATGAAGCAGTCTGTACTCGCATGCAGCAAAACCTGGACAACATCCATGCTTGGGATCAGAAGTGGCAAGTAACATTCATGCCAGACAAGTGCCAGGCAGTGACCATCTCCAACAAGAGAGAGTCTAACCACTTCCCCTTGACATTCAACAGCATTACCATCACCAAATCCCCCACCATCAACATCCTGGGGGTCACCATTGACCAGAAACTTAACTGGACCAGCCACATAAATACTGTGGCTACAACAGCAGGTCAGAGGCTGGGTATTCTGCGGCGAGTGACTCACCTCCTGACTCCCCAAAGCCTTTCCACCATCTACAAGGCACAAGTCAGGAGTGTGATGGAATACTCTCCACTTGCCTGGATGAGTGCAGCTCCAACAACACTCAAGAAGCTCGACACCATCCAGGACAAAGCAGCCCGCTTGATTGGCACCCTATCCACCACCCTAAACATTCACTCCCTTCACCACCGGTGCACCATGGCTGCAACAACTCGCAAAGGCTTCTTCGACAGCACCTCCCAAACCCTCGTCCTCTACCTTCGAGAAGGACAAGGGCAACAGGCACATGGGAACACCACCACCTGCACGTTCCCCTCCAAGTCACACATCATCCCAACTTGTAAATATATCGCCGTTCCTTCATCGTCGCTGGATCAAAATCCTGGATCTCCCTTCCTAACAGCACTGTGGGAGAACCTTCACCACATGGACAGCAGCGGTTCAAGAAGGCGGCTCACCGCCACCTTCTCAAGGGCAATTAGGGATGGGTAATAAATGCCGGCCTCGCCAGCGACGCCCACATCCCATGAACGAATTTAAAAAACCTCAACCGAGCTGGGACCAATGTCTGCACGGGGAAGGTTTAAACTAATTTGGCAGGGGGATGGGCACCAGGATTAAACATTAGAGAGGAGAAACAAGGTGCACAGAGGACTCGGAGGGACAAATAGCACTATAGTAAAGAATAGTTCAGAAATAGGAGGGATCAGACAGGGGGCAAATGCGAGGCAGTGTAAGATGAGTTTGGAGTGCCTGTGCGTGAATTCACGTAGCGTGGAAATAAGGTTGGTCAGCTGCATGCACATGTCGCCACATGGGACTATGATATAGTGGCAATAACAGAGAACTGGCTCAAAGAAGGGGAGGATTAAGTACTTAATATTCCTGGCTACAAGGTATTCAGGAAAGATAGGGAAGGAAAGAAGATGGTGGGGGTGAGGGGTGGCAATATTGATCAAAGAAAGGGATTATGTAGTTGAGGAGTCAAAGACAGAGTCTATTTGGTTAGAATTAAGGAACAATAGAGGAGCTATTACATTACTGGGTGTATACTATAGGCCACCAAATAGTGGGAAGGAGATAGAGAAGCAAATTTGCTGGCAAATTACAGAAAGATGCAAGGACTATAGAGTAGTGATAATGGGAGGCTTCAATTATCTCAATATAGACTGGGACGGTAACAGTGTAAAGGGCAAAGGGGGGGAGGAAGTCCTGAAATGTATATGAGAGAACTTTCTGGAACAGTGTGTTTCCAGCCCAATGAGGAAGGAAGCAGTGTTCCATCTAGTTCTGGGGAATGATGTGAGGCAGATGGAGCATATTTCTGTGAGGGAGTATTTGGGGAACAGTGATCATAATATCATTAGGTTTACAATAGTTATGGAAAAGGACAAGGAACAATCAAATGTGAAAATATTTAACAGGCAGAGGGCTTATTTCAATGAGTTAAAATGAGTTTCAGTGAGTGCCCAGGTGGATTGGAATCAAAAATTGGCAGGCAAAACAGTAATTGAATAATGGGAGGCCTTTAAGCAGAAGTTGGTTCGGGTACAGAGTAAACACATTCCTATGAGAGGGATAGGAAGGGCATCCAAAGCTAGAGCTCCCTGGATCACTAAAGATATAGAGATTAAAATGAAACTGAAAAATGAAGCTTATGATGAATGTACAGTTCATAATACTGCAGAAAAACAGGCTGAATCCAGAAAGTACAGAGCAGATCTAAAAAAGGGAATAAGAAAGGCAAAGAGGCAGTATGAAAATAGATTAGCGGCTAACATGAAAGGAAACCCAAAAGTCTTTTATAAACATATAAATAGTAAAAGGGTATTCAAAGGAAGCGTGGGACCGATTATGGACAAAAAAGGAGATCTTCTTGTGGAGGCAAAGGGTATGGCTGAGGGAGTAAATGACTACTTCACATCCGTCTTCACGAGAGAAGAGGATGCTGCCATTGTAGCTGTAAAGGAGAAGGTAGTAGCAATATTGGATAGGATAAAAATAGATAAAGGGGAGGTACTTAAAAGATTGGCAGTACTTAAAGTAGAAAAGTCACCCAGTCCAGATGGGATACATCTAGATTACTGGAAGAAGTAAGGGTGGAAATTGCGGTAGCTCGGGCCATAATCTTTCAATTCTCCTTAGATATGGGGAGGGAGCCGGAGGACTGGAGGATTGCAAATGTCACACCCCTGTTCAAAGGGGAGAGGGATAAACTCGACAATTACAGGCCAGACAGCCTAATGTCGGTGGTGGGGAACTTTTAGATACAACAATCTGTGACAAAATTAATTGGCATTTGGAAATTTTTGGGCTAATAAATGAAAGTCAGCATAGATTTGTTAAAGGAAAATTGTGTTTGACTAACTTGATTGAGTTCTTTGATGAAGCAACGGAGAGGGTTGATGAGGGTAGTGCAGTTGTGTATATGGACTTTCAAAAGGCATTTGATAAAGTACCACATAATATACTTGTTAGCAAAATTAATACCCATGGGATCAAAGGGGCTGTGGCAGCATGGATACAAAATTGACTAAGGGACAGAAAGCAGAGAGTAGTGGTGAATGGTTGTTTTTCAGACTGGAGAGAAGTATACTGTGGTGTTCCCCAGGAGTCAATATTAGGACCACTGCACTTTTTGATATATTTTAATGACCTGAACTTGGGTATATAGGGTATAATTTTAAAGCTTGCAGATGAAACGAAACTCAGAAATGTAGTAAACAAAGTGGAAGATAGTAACACACCCACCAGAGGCGGTGGTACAGTGATATACAGTCAGGAGGGAGTGGCCCTAGGAGTCCTCAACATTGACTCCGGACCCCATGAAATCTCATGGCATCAGGTCAAACATGGTCAAGGAAACCTCCTGCTGATTACTGCCTACCGCCCTCCCTCAGCTGATGAATCAGTCCTCCTCCATGTTGAGCACCACTTGGAGGAAGCACTGAGGTTTGCAAGGGGACAGAATGTATTCTGGGTGGGGGACATCAATGTCCATCACCAAGAGTGGCTCGGTAGCACCACTACTGACCCAGCTGGCCGAGTCCTGAAGGACATAGCTGCCAGACTGGGTCCGCGGCAGGTGGTGAGTGAACCAACACGAGGGAGAAATTACTTGAGCTCGCCCTCGCCAATCTACCTGTTGCAGATGCATCTGTCCATGACAGTATTGGTTGGAGTGACCACCGCACAGTCCTTGTGGAGACTAAGTCCCGTCTTCATACTGAGGGCACCATCCAACGTGTTGTGTGGCACTACCACCGTGCTAAATGAGATATATTCAGAACAGATCTAGCAGCTCGAAACTGGGCATCCATGAGGCACTGTGGGCTATCAGCAGCAGCAGAATTATATTCCAGTAATCTCATGGCCTGGCATATTCCTCATTCTACGATTACCAACAAGCCAGGGGATCAACACTGGTTCAATGAGGAGTGTAGAAGAGCATGCCAGGAGCAGCACCAGGAGTACCTAAAAATGAGGTGCCAACCTGGTGAAGCTACAACTCAGGACTACATACATGCTAAACAGCGGAAGCAACATGCTATAGACAGAGCGAAGCGATTTCACAACCTACGGATCAGATCAAAGTTCTGCAGTCCTGCCACATCCAGTCGTGAATGGTTGAGGACAATGAAATAACTAATTGCAGGAGGCGGCTCAGTAAACATCCCCATCCTGTATGATGGCAGAGTCCAGCACGTGAGTGCAAAAGACAAGGCTGAAGCGTTTGCAACCATCTTCAGCCAGAAGTGCCAAGGAGATGATCCATCTCGGCCTCCTCCTGATATCCCCACAACCACAGAACTCAGTCTTCAGCCAATTCGATTCACTCCACGTAATATTAAGAAACGGCTGAGTGCACTGGATACAACAAAGGCTAAGGGCTCCGACAACATCCCGGCTGTAGTACTGAAGACATGTGCTCCAGACCTAGCCGCACCTCTAGCCAAGCTGTTCCAGTACAGCTACAACACTGGCATCTACCCAACAATGTGGAAAATTGCCCAGGTATGTCCTGTCCACAAAAAGCAGCACAAAACTAATCCGGCCAAATACTGCCCCATCCGTCTACTATCAATCATCAGCAAAGTGATGGAAGGTTTTGTCGACAGTACTATCAAGCGGCATTTACTCACCAATAATCTGCTCACCAATAATCAGATTGGGTCCCGCCAGGACCACTCGGCTCCAGACCTCATTAAAGCCTTGGTCCAAACATGGACAAAAGAGTTGAATTCCAGAGGTGAGGTGAGAGCGACTGCCCTTGACATCAAGGCAGCATTTGACCGAGTGTGGCACCAAGGAGCCCTCGTAAAATTGAAGTCAATGGGAATCAGGGGGAAAACTCTCCAGTAGCTGGAGTCATACCTAGCGCAAAGGAAGATGGTAGTAGTTGTTGGAGGCCAATCATCTCAGCCCCAGGGCATTGCTGCAGGAGTTCCTCAGGGCAGTGTCCTAGGCCCAACCATCTTCAGTTGCTTCATCAATGACCTTCCCTCCATCATAAGGTCAGAAATGGGGATGTTCGCAACCCCTCAGATAATGAAGCAGTCCGTGCCTGCATGCATTAAGACCTGGACAACATCCAGGATTGGGCTGATAAGTGGCAAGTAACATTCATGCCAGACAAGTGCCAGGCAATGACCATCTCCAACAAGAGAGAGTCAAACCACCTCCCCTTGACATTCAACGGCATTACCATCGCCGAATCCCCCACCATCAACATCCTGGGGGTCACCATTGACCAGAAATTTAACTGGACCAGCCACATAAATACTGTGGCTACAACAGCAGGTCAGAGGCTGGGTATTCTGCGGCGAGTGACTCACCTCCTGACTCCCCAAAGCCTTTCCACCATCTACAAGGCACAAGTCAGGAGTGTGATGGAATACTCTCCACTTGCCTGGATGAGTGCATCTCCAACAACACTCAAGAAGCTTGACACCATCCAGGACAAAGCAGCCCGCTTGATTGGCGCCCCATACACCACCCTAAACATTCACTCCCTTCACCTCCAGCGCACCGTGGCTGCAGTGTGTACCATCCATAGGATGCACTGCAACAACTCGCCAAGGCTTCTTCGATAGCACCTCCCAAACCTGCGACCTCTACCACCTAAAAAGACAAGGGCAGCAGGCACATGGGAACAACACCACCTGCATGTTCCCCTCCAAGTCACACACCATCCCGACTTGGAAATATATCGCCGTTCCTTCATCGTCGTTGGGTCAAAATCCTGGAACTTCCTACCTTACAGCACTGTGGGAGAACCTTCACCACACGGACTGCAGCGGCTCACCATCACCTTCTCAAGGGCAATTAGGGATGAGCAATAAATGCTGGCCTTGCCAGCGACCCCACATCCCCTGAATAAATGAAAAGAAAAGGAAAATATAAAGCTGATATCGGGATGTTCTTCTTCACACAAAGGGAATCATTTTGACTTTGTGCGATAGTGAAAAATAGCTGATAGCGAATCGATAGCCCGTTCTACACCTCTCCCAGTTTTGATTTCCATTGACTTCAATCACCAATTAAGAACCAATTGGATGCTGTAATGCAGGATCTGTAGGGTTATTTGATGGATGAGCTAAGATGGCCTACCTCATCCGTAATTGTGATCTTTTGAACGTAACATAAAAAATGAACCTTTTACTATTGTTTGAAACATTACACACAGGCTGTATTAGAACCCAAAGGAGTAAAGTATGCCATTTACACTTTGAAGCAGAGCAGTGACTATTTTAGACAGCATTGCAATTATCTAAGTACCCAGATTAAATTGTGAGGTAATAACAAATCATTTGTGTCATATCATGAAACAGTCAATTTCTCTGAAGTTTTCCTCAAACACAGAATGATTAATTATTTCATCTCACGTACCCTTTCCAGTTCATATTTTACATACACACTCCTAAACATTACCAAAGTGCACTTATGCTTCTCTCCATATCCATCTAATAGAACATTTCCATATTTCAAATCTCAATAATAACTGCAGTTACTTTGACAAGACTACATTTCTGGCAGCTTGCCTTGCTTAATGGAACAAGAATATGGTTATTTATTGATATAATGTCAAAAAGTTCCCTTGCTTTTTCAAGTAATATAAATAAAGAAGACTTTTAAGCTATATCAGACAAAAAAGATGGATTTACTTGCATGGATACATCTGCATTTGATAAATGATTCATTTGCAAGCCTGAAATTTGACCCCGATTTTAACTCAGGTTGTGAGTGCGGTTTGAGGGGGCTGGGGCAAGCGGCAAGCTCGCATGACACCGCCAGCGTGAGAATGGGGAGATTTTATTTCCTGGGCCTCATCTGCATGCTGGATGAACCCGCCAGGAATCAATAACTAGCCGGCAAACAGGAGCGGGATTTCAGACTTGGCTATAATATCTTACATTTTCTATATATTTTTAAAATTAAAAGTAAGTAACCAATTCAATTAGACAGGAAAGACAATCACAATAGCCAAGGGGAAACGATTTCTATTAAGGAGGCTTGGGTGCAATTAGCCCCCACTCTGAATTTTACCAATTGTTGGCATGAAGTCTATGGATCACCTCAGTGCTACAAGCATCAAATTGAGAGTTCTGGTGTAAATAATAGAAATTGGTGCTGTTAACATCTATATGAAATTTCTAATCTGATTTTGACCCAAAGATTTAAACCAAGACACCTTATTATTTAAGCACAGTACAATAAATCTGTGAAAATAATGAGGGGTTATTCATGATTTGAAATTTGGTGACATCAGATTCCAGGAAAATATATTTGAAATTGTTGCAAATATTTTTTGTTTGGGAATATCGGTACTGGAGAATAGTCGTAGGACTGTCCTCATCAGAGTGCAAATATGGGAGTAAACAAGACGATATTGTGTTGTACAACATTCATTCTAGAAGTAAAGGTTTTCTATAAGTAATTGTGACTTTGGACCTTGTTAGAATGTCTTTGATAAAATAGAATTTAAAAATCTTTGGTGGTAGTGGATGGCGGTTGATCAAGATTTCACTATATGGTCACAAAGTGCTAATTGTTATGCAAAAGCTCTGTTATTTCTAGTTGGAAAACAATTTAAAGTTGCACAAAAGAAATACAATATTAATCTACAATATTTCTCCACAATTGATTAATCAAGCCAAATGCTGGTTAAAAAAAAAGTACACTTTGAATAATTTAATGATATGAAGTCTTCACGCACATTGATTTTTAGAGCATCCACGGACCTGGTAGAGATTTAGATTGTCTACCTTTGTTTCAGCTTTGTGTTAAGAACATTATTATTAGACCGTCCCACAGCACAATTCAAACCCAGTGACCCATATCACAGAAGTACAGAGGCAAAGGACGGCAGTGATAGGTTTCTCATTCGAAATTCTTTGGAGAATATTTGATAAGAGTTGAAGGGGAAAGAGAATAACAACTAATCAAAGTAACACTATGGGCAAAGTTTTCCAAGATCCCACGCCTTGTGGGATGGTGGGGCCTTGCACGCAAAGGGGTAGCTTATCACAAATCACAGGTGCACTGACCGTAAATAAAATCAGCAAGTCAGGCAACACCTGTGGAGAAGGAAACAGAGTTAATGATTCAGGTGGATGACCCTTTGTCAGAACTGGAAGAAGTTGAAGATTAAACAGTTTTTAGGCAAGTACAGAGCCAGGGAAAGGGTGGGGAGAGGGGAGCAAGGGGAAAGGAAGAAAGATGCTGAGAGGACCCTGGATGGAGAGTCTAGAACTAGGGGACATAGTCTCAGGATAAGGGGTTGGACATTTAGGACTGAGATGAGGAGGAATTTCTCCACTCAGAGGGTTGTGAATATTTAGAATTCTCTACCCCTGAGGGCTGTTGATGCTCAATCATTTAGTATATTCAAGACTGAGATTGATAGATTTTTGGACTCTAAGGGAATCAAGAGTTATGGGGATAAAGTGGGAAATTGGATTTGAGGTCGAAGATGAATGGCAGAACAGGCTCGAGGGACCATATGGCCTATTCCTCCTCCTATTTCTTATGTTCTTATGTTCTTAAAAGGGAAGGTCACTGATAGGGTGGAGGGCAGGAGTGATTAAATGACAAAAGGGATGATGGTGCAAGGCAAGGAGGGTAGGTAATGGGATAAGTAAAGAAACAAAAGAAAGGCATAGAGGAGCTGTAAATGGCAACATCAGAATCATTACCAGCACCTACTGTCCAATAAAATGGGAGCAGTGGTTATGATCTGAAGCTATTGAAATCAATGTTAAGTCCAGAAAGTTGTCAAGTGCCTAATCGAAAGATGAGGTGCTGTTCCTCAAGCTTCCATTGAGCTTCATTGGGCGAGGACAGAGAGGTCAGAGTGGGAGTGGGAAAAGGCAATAGTAGTAACAGAATCAGGGAGAAAAGAGGAGTAACACAGGAAGTAGCAACGTGAAATCAATTTCAGGCATTAGACGAGATGGATGCTATTCAAGAAGATGAGGTTGAAACTAAGGGTGGTTAGAACAGCTTAGAGAAACAAGGGAAAAGGTTGCACTGTGAAATACAGAGATTACAGTAACAGTAATAGAAATTGTGTATAGCTGTTTATGTGAAAAGGATGAAGAAAGCAGAGTGGTGATTTGCCTACCAGGAGCTAAAGCTGGAGATCATAACAGCAACAGGATAAGTTAGAATTCTAAAAGATCAAAGTGGAAGTGAGGTAGAAGCGAAAAAGGAAACAATCAAGTTACTAGCAAATTTGCAGGGAAATTACACAGATGTACAAGAACCATAGAGGAGTGATAATGGCGGACTTCAAATATCCTAATATAGACTGGGATAGTAATAGTGTAAGGGGCAAAGAGGGGAGGAATTTTTGAAGTGTGTTCAGGAGAACTTTCTTAACCAGTATGTTTCTGGCCCAACGAGGAAGGAGGCATTGCTGGATCTGGCTCTGGGAAATGAGGTGGGCCAAGTGGAGCAAGTATCAATGGGGGACCATTTAGGGAACAGCGATCATAGTATCATAAGGTTTAGATTAGCTATGGAAAAGGACAAGGACCACTCTAAAGTAAAAATACTCAATTGGAGGAGGGCCAATTACAGTAGGATAAGAACAGATCTGGCCCGGGTGAATTGAAATCAAAGATTGGCAGGTAAAACTGTAAATGAACAATGGCCGGCCTTTGAAGAGGAGATGGTTCGGGTACAGTCTAGATACATTCCCACGAGGGAGAAAGGTAGGGCAACTAAAACCAGAGCTCCCTGGATGACAAAAGAGGTAGAGAGTAGGATGGAGCAGAAAAAAGGGGCATATGACAGATTTTTTTTTTATTCGTTCATGGGATGTGGGCGCCGCTGGCGAGGCTGGCATTTATTGCCCATCCCTAATTGCCCTTGAGAAGATGGTGAGCCGCCTTGAACCGCTGCAGTCCATGTGGTGAAGGTTCTCCTACAGTGCTGTTAGGAAGGGAGTTCCAGGATTTTGACCCAGCGACGATGAAGGAACGGCAATATACTTCCAAGTCGGGATGGTGTGTGACATGGAGGGGAGCATGCAGGTTGTGTTGTTCCCATGTGCCTGCTGCTCTTGCCCTTCTAGGTGGTAGAGGTCGCGGGTTTGGGAGGTGCTGTCAGGTTGATAATACAAGTGAGAACCAGGCTGAATATAGAAAGTTCAGAGGGGAGGCGAAAAAGGAAATAAGAGGGGCAAAGAGAGAGTATGAGAATAGATTGGTGGCTAACATAAAAGGGAATCCAAAAGTCTTCTATTGGCATGTTAACAGTAAACGGGTAGCAAGAGGAGGGGTGGGACCGATTAGGGAACAAAAAAGGTGATCTACACATGGAGGCAGAGGGAATGGCTGAGGTACTAAATGAGTATTTTGCATCTGTCTTTACCAAGGAAGAAGATGCTGCCAAAATCACAGTAAGTGAAGAGGTCGTTGCGATACTGGATGGGCTAAAAATTGATAAAGAGGAGGTACTAGAAAGGCTAGCTGTACTTAAACTGTACATAAGTCACCCGGCAAAGGTGGAAATTGCGGAGCACCGGTCATAAACTTCCAATCACCCGTAGATACAGGGGTGGTGCCAGAGGACTGGAGAATTGCAAATATTACACCCTTGTTCAAAAAGGGTGCAAGGATAAACCCAGCAACTACAGGCCAGTCAGTTTAACATCAGTAGTGGGGAAACTTTTAGAAATGATAATCTCGGACAAAATTAACAATCACTTGGACAAGTGTGGATTAATGAAGGAAAGCCAGCATGGATTTGTTAAAGGCAAATCGTGTTTAACCAACCTAATAGAGTTTTTTGATGAGGTAAAAGAGAGGGTCGATGAGGGCAATGCGGTTGATGTGGTATATATGGACTTCCAAAAGGTGTTTGATAAAGTGCAGCATAATATGTTGTCATCAGACTTGAAGCCCATGGAATACAAGGGGCAGTGGTGGCATGGATATAAAATTGGCTAAGTAATAGGAAACGGAGACTAGTGGTGAATGGGTGTTTTTCAGACTGGAGGGAAGAATGCAGTGGTGGTCCCCAGGGGTCGGTACTAAGACTATTGCTTTTCTTGATATATATTAATGACTTGGACTTGGGTGTACAGGGCACAATTTCCAAATTTGCAGATGAAACAAAATTTGGAAGGGTAGTGAACAGTGAGGAGGATAATGATAGACTTCAAGAGGATATAGACATGCTGGTGGAATGGGCAGGCACGCGGAAAAGTGTGAAATGATACATTTCGCTAGGAAGAACGAGGAGAGGCAATACAAACTAATGGGTACAATTCTAAAAGGGGTACAGGAACAGAGAGATCTGGGGTATATGTGCACAAATCATTGAAGGTGGCAGGGCAGGTTGAGAAAACGGTTAAAAAAGTATATGGGATCCTGGGCTTTATAAATAGAGGCATAGAGTATAAAAGCAAGGAAGTCATGATGAACCTTTATAAAACACTGGTTCGGCCACAGCTGGAGTATTGTGTCCAGTTCTGGGCATCGCACTTTAGGAAAGATGTGAAGGCCTTAGAGAGGGTGCAGAAGAGATTTACTAGAATGATTCCAGGGATGAGGGACTTTAGTTACGTGGATAGATTGGAGAAGTTGGGGTTGTTCTTCTTAGAGCAGATAAAGTTGAGAGGAGATTTGATCGAGGTATTCAAAATCATGAAGGGTCTAGACAAAGTAGATAGAGAAAAACTATTCCTATTGGCGGAGCGGTCAGGAACCAGAGAACAAAGATTTAAGGTGATTGGCAAAAGCAGCAAAGGCGACATGAGAAAAAACTTTTTTACACAGCGAGTGGTTAAGATCTGGAATGCACTGCCTGAGGGGGTGGTGGAGGCAGATTCAATCATGGCTTTCAAAAGGGAATTGGATAAGTACTTGAAGGGAAAAAATTTGCAGGTCCACAGGTTTAGGGCGGGGGAGTGGGACTAGCTGGATTGCTCTTGCAGAGAGCCGGCACGGACTAGACGGGCCAAATGGCCTCCTTCTGTGCTGTAACCATTCTATGATTCTATGATAAATGAAGATTTTTGAGAGGTATTCACTGGTAGTTGCAGTACAGAGCGTGGCTAGTACTTATTTCCAGGAGCACTAAATCTGCTTCTGCAACACTCAGTGCTTTAAGAAATATGTCATTAAATGTTTTGAGAAAAATCAAATACTTTGAAAAATTATACAGCGAAGTATTGTTTTAGTAGTTTTGAATTATCATGTAGGAAGGTCAGCCAAAAGTTAGACCAAACACAATCATTTATATTCCTTAGTATCTTGTGATTTTGCATTTCATAATGTCTGTCTGCTCAGTATCACAGAATATGTCCTTTCTTTTTGGTGCACAGCTGTCTCCTTCAAGTTAAGACAGATCATAGTATTTACAAACAAAATAATGTGTAAGCTGCCAATCTCATTTAAATAAACAAGGAATGTCTGATGAGCTAATAACACCCAGCTCATCTGAAAGGCACCAAGCAACTGCAGTGTTTCATGTTGTTGATAAAACACGGCATTAACCAGAGAAAATTCATCAATAATTAGTCATAAGCAGCATATTCTTTTATGATATTTGATCTTGGTTGGATTAAGAATAGTGCCTCTGTCTTTTCTGTGGTTCTATCTCCCACGGTCTGCTGAAGTTTGGCTGCATTATATCTCATTTCCAAAGTTATAGCTTAAATGCTGTGAGTACAGAGTTCAGTAATTTCCATTTATAATTACTGATGGAAAATTAGAGGGAGAAATCCCCACCCCGCCTAGAATCCCACAGATCAGGGCTTGGATTGTTCTGTGGGAGTCAGGACTACTCTCTAATTTTATGCTGTTAATTTTTTTTAATAGAGAACACAAACAAAATACCATAATAACCAAAAAAACAATAACCATGGAAAGACCAGCAAATACTAATAAAGAGTAAACAGTAACCAAAACACCATGAGAATGATCTCCAATTAACCTTCCACCCCCTTAGTTTATATTAAAGTAAATGTCTTCTTCGAAATACGTTGGGCACTTGTCTTATAATTTGTTATTCATGAATATTACACTAAGTCAGGAAATAGACCATTCAGTAGGTTCAGGCTTCTTTACTCGGTGAAGATTCCTGGCAAGGAACTGCTGGGCCAAAGAGATCTGCTTTGATGTCATCTGATAACGTGCAGAGAAGAAGATAAAGCTGAGGCGATGCTACTGCAGTTGATCAGTTGGTATGTGAGGAATCGTGGCACCCTGCACCCTGGGGAATCCAGCTATCCTGTAGAAATCCCTGGCTCTGTACCTCTTCTGCCTGAGGGTGCTACCAAAGTGGATGAATTCGACTGCTCTGTGAAAGAGGGTGTCCATCACCTGCTGGATGCATGCCTCAACATGCACAGATCCCTTGTGGCAGCCTGGAAGGATCTACAGCCATAACAATTGAGGTTCAATTACCATGGACAGAGCAGTCGTGGCAGTGGAGCGAGCCTGCAAATCTTTGTGATGAAGTTGGCAGAGATGCCTAATTGTATCCTTAGAGAAGTGAAAATAGGATGCACAGCTTCTTGGAGAGGACCAGTAGGACCGGTGCGGCCTGTATACATATTGGGTAAGGTCGTGCTGGATGGGCTGCTGTCCTCAGTCATGCTGCCTGACTCTTCTGGACTGGACCCGCTGCTGCTTCAACTCCTCCTCCATTATGATGGCATGGAGTGGTATGTCCATGGGGAAAGCCATCACTTGTCTGAGTCGGTAAGAGTGTGGGTTCTGAGGTGGGGGAAGTCAGAGGTCCCAAAACCTTTTTCTCATAGGGAGGAAAGCACTACAGTAAAATGAAGTGGTTAAACAATGTGCAGGAAGGGATTAAAAGAAAGTTCCTTGGAAGCCTGTAATCAGGAAGTGAAGTTGATGCCCCCTTCAGCTCACCAATCCTCACTTACACTATGCTGAAGCGCTACAGAGCATTGTTAGACCATTTCTTGGGGGTGTAAAGTGACACCAAATTCAGGAGCGGCGTTAACCCAGAAAACTTCTGTGTACTTGGACAGTGCAGCTATGCAACTGAACGCTGAGGGGCATCAACGGGCGCAAGGTTTGCACTGTTAAAAAGAGTCAGGAAATTTGTAATAATGATGCATAAGGAGCATAATGTGCTAAAATGCTAATTTTCTTAACCTTTTCGACACAATAACAGCATAACCATGGCGTAAGCTGAAGGCAATGAAAAAAGTCAGGGCCTATGTACATGCACAAAACAGGGACGCCAAATATATCTTCGGTGACCACTTTGCTGAGTATCTCCATTCTGTCCACAAATGTGATCATGACTTTTGTGTAATTCATCACTTTAACTCCACCTCCAATTCCTACACTGTTCCAACCAAACTCAACATAAATCTTCCTCCTAGGTACTCTGGTCTGAACATTAACTTTAGCAACTTCAGATCTCAGCTGTCTCCCCATTTTAAATATACGAACATACGAATCTATTGCTCCATCCTATCTGTCCCACACGGTTGTGATGCCTTATGTATCACAATACAGACACTCCCCACCCCACCTCGGAGCCATGTAATCTCCAGGGAGAGGCAAGAAACAAGATAAAAACCCAGGCCAATTAGGAGGGGGAGAAAATGGAAAATTCCTCTCCAATTCCTTTGGGCAATCAAAACTAGTCCCTGAAATCACATTGCCCTGATTTACACGACAGTATCACCTCTTGTACGAGGTGATCTCCACCCCAGCCAGAAACAAGCTTGAAGGAATTCAGCGAATCAACCTTTGCCACATGACCAGCAGCCTGTTCTACAGGTCCACTATTCATGGGACGTTTTACTATGTTAAAGATGCTATAAAATGCAAGTTGTTGTTGTATTATCTGGCAAAAGAAGAACCGCCTACATCAAAACTCCCATTCTTTTCTGAAATCTCAGCTTCATGCTTGAATGGCTGTGTAAGCACCAGCTGCTGGCCAGCATCTCACTCAAGTGGTCATTCTTCATATGTAAGTCCATTGTAAACAATTTTACAACACCAAGTTATAGTCCAGCAATTTTATTTTAAATTCACAAGCTTTCGGAGGCTACCTCCTTCCTCAGGTGAACGATGTTCACATCGTTCACCTGAGGAAGGAGGAAGCCTCCGAAAGCTTGTGAATTTAAAATAAAATTGCTGGACTATAACTTGGTGTTGTAAAATTGTTTACAATTGTCAACCCCAGTCCATCACCGGCATCTCCACATTATGTAAGTCCAGATATTGAAAGCTACCAGATTATTGAACCGTAAAGTGCATCACAGCTGAGCCTAATCGCATCCACACACATGCACTTTCCAGGGAGATTCACTGGATAATGATCAGGAATGAGAATACAGGAGCCCTGGAATCCTGGCTGATTTCCCATTTCCGTTTTCCAGGGGTTGTGAGGCTATTTGACTTGAAATGTTGCTGGCCCTTTCAAGTTTATGGTGCAGCAAACTATAGTCACATTCTGTAGCGACAGTACAAATTCTCACCCTGTTACTGACAGCATCAAGCTGATTGTTTGAGCTACGATTTGCAGCTCATTGGAGAAGATATTAGTCACTCATCCTGGGTGGGCTAGAGTTAAGACATTGTGGATGAGTAAGCAGCAGTGAAGTGCAGACTGGAATGTCTTGTGACGAAACAAAACAAAAAGAAAAGCAACAAACGGCAGACAGACTGTGATAGCATGGGAAGCTGAGATCCTGCAAACAAAATGAAAGCAAGAAATGGGGAAAACGGTAGAAAAAATGAAAAAGAGTGGGAGAGAAGCGAGGGACTGAGTTTGAAAGAACAAATGGAAACATATACTGCTATGTTGTGTTCTAATTTATAAAATGTGATGTTTGTACTGAAGACAAGTAAACTGTCAGAGGGTAGGGACTCCCAAACCCCCTACCCACTCCCCTCCAATTGCCCTGTTGTAAATGGCTGAAACTCTGGACCTTTACTATGTAACACTAATGAAAGAATTAGCAGCTATTAAAACTGACCACGTTAGCAGCCTTTCCTCAAAGCAGAGGTCATTATTGAATCTGAGCTTGGGACGTTATAATTCAATGATGTGCAAATCACCTTTTTCAAACATGTAATTGTTTATAAAAATATGATTTATAACAGCCTGTTGCTTTCACTGGCTTTGAATTCTGTATTCACCCCCCACCACCATATTGTTTGGCATTGTCCTTATACAATAGAGAATAGCTGAAAGGAGAATCAGGAAAGGGCAGATTGCAGTGATCATTTATTCAACTTGTATTGTTTTGTTCTTTTTCGATTTTGCAATCAATCTTCAACCCTGGCCTTCCTGGAATTTACTAGAGAACATACAGTAAAGACGAAAAGCTCTCAATTCTATAGTGGATGCCATATTTTTCTCCCACAATTTAAAAACAACCCAGAGAATAATCACTGCTTAGGAAATTTCCTAAGTCCCTGGCCCAGATAAGATCTTTAAGAGCTTTGCGATCGAGTTTGTTACACAACTCATCTACCTCCGGGGGATCTGTTATTTCTAATAAGTACTGTTCATGATGGCATGGAGAAACATTTCTACCTTCAGTTATGTTGCCCACTGGCTGACTGGGTTGAGTGGAGCATGTTGAGTGCAACCGGTGGGCCTCAGGCATCTCATGACGGGTAAAAGGCCATTCCCTGTTTTATGTTTTCCAGTCATTTATTGAATTCATTATTCCACATTATATAGTGTATTTTAACAGGACTGCACAGGGTTGATGCATAGCCAGAAGCTTGTCCCTTTGTGCTGTATAGACTATATGAATAGGATTATACATGGAATTATATACTGCCAGGGGTGGAATTCTAACATGTCACAAATGAAACGATCTGGATAAATAATGAACACTGCAGGCAATGTGAATTATCAAATTCTTTTCACAGTGAAAGCAGAGACAGGTTCCACCCCGACTGTGTAGTTAATGAATTATATGGATGTGACAGTTCTTATTAAAGGAAGATATCAGTGCAGAGGAAGCACTTACAATAAATGACTTTTCCCCTGTATGTGTCCCTGAATAGGACGTTTCAGAATCAGGCCTAAAATTTAACAGATAGCCACTGCCGAAGGCTTCCTCTGCAGAGTATTAAGGTCATTGATTTTAACTTACCGTTTTCTTTTTGACCTCATCAAGGTGAGGGAATGTTACTGCCAGGAAATGGTACTAATGTAAGAATGCTTAACGGGTTCATTTGAAATTCCTCTCCAGTTCCATAATCATTTTAGGGTACCCTCATCTGTTCTGCTTTTTCTCCCATCATATGAATCCTAGTCAATAATAAAGATTTGCTTAGGATCCTAAATAGCCAGAATTTATCAAAGAATATTTCAAATCTATGAACAATGATCCTTTGCACCATAGCACTGATACACTTTGGGTGCAGACATTGGTGCTGAGGCCTGAGCCCTGCAGTGCGTAAGTTGTGCCAAGTGTGGCATAATGCACTGGGGAATTGTTTGTGGGACAGGGGGGCTGTGAATCAGGCCATACTAGGTTGGTTAAGGCTGCGAAAAATTTGTAAATGAGGTCCTTGTTCCATAATATGATCTCACTACCTAAACAGCAGTGCTGGAACTCAACATCCATATAAAACGGGTGGTGCATGGTTATCCCATTCAGCTCTGTTTGTTTCTGTTACGTAAAGAGAAATCTGCTTGGTAGTTGTATCAAGCACCTACATGTCGACCCAACGATTTCATTCTTTATTTCATGTTGTCCATGGCTTTCCCCACTGCAGCAATTCACACCGTGTTAAAGCTGCACCACACTTGCCATCAGTGGGTTAGATAAGGGAACTGTAATTGAGCCAATAGGGCCCAACCCTCTCTAGCTGCTGATTCAGGAGCAGGAAGGGCAGGATCCGCCGAAGTGTGTATTGCAGGCTGATCTAGGTATCCAACATGATATCAATCTGATGTGCCTTACGCAGTCTTGCCCTGCAAAAGGCCATTGCCATAGAATAGGTTGGGAAGAAGGAAACCTACCTGAACCAATGGCCATCAGTCACCTTGTGTGAGTCAGCGACAATGCAGCATGTCTTTATTACGTGTTACATTTCATTGTCCAGAGGGCAAATGCTTCGACATGGCAGCAATACAGAGTGACCTACTAAAACATGGACATATCTGTGCATTTGGTATGCAGTAAATACTTCACACAAAGGGTAGTGGAAATCTTAAACTCTCTCTCCCAAAAAAGCTGTTGAGGCTGGGTCAATTGAAAATTTCAAAATTGAGATTGATGTTAGGCAAGGGAATTAAGGGTTACGGAACCAAGGTGGATAGATGGAGTTAAGATACAGATCAGCCATGACCTAACTGAATGGCGGAACAGACTGAAGGGGCTGAATGGCCTACACCTTTTCCTATATTGCTGTGAATAGTTTCCAGAGAGCTATGCATTTTACCTGTGAGACTCCAAAAAGTTTACAATGACGTACTGTTAAGACATATTTTACAGAAACTTTCCAAAATTAAGCAAAGTGAAGTGTAGCTTGGCAACTTTTCAGAGCAAAATGTCTTCCGCACCTGCTTCCAAGGTTTGGTTACAAGTGAGAAACAGCATTCGTTCTTTCTGCTACCTTTATTAAGGCTGCTACTCTGCAGAGGGCGATACCCCTTCTCTCCAAAAAGGACCACTCTCCTCTCCAGAACCTTCTGCAGCAGGAACTCCAAAGCTGCATCATGTTTTTTATTGTGGTCTTGCTTCAGCCATTCCAACCATTTAACTCTAACCATTTAAATTAAAACTTTGGCATTCATTGTTAACTTCCTCTAAAGTGGTTGGAACAATCTGAGCCAAATTTGGAAAGAGGGGGATTTATGAGACACAGGTGAAAACAGAGGCCCAAATCCAGACATCAGCTACGTGTTATTCAAGCCTTCCAAAGGTATTAATAGCATTGAGCCACTTGATGTACGCAATCCATTAATTTCAAATTCTTTATTTATGTGCATTTTCTATGCACATATCCTCGAGCTTAAGGCAATGTCATGAATTGCACCATATTGTGTATATCCATTACTGGGCTGCATATCACATTGTGTTTATGAATTCGTGATGACAGTGCCGTTAATTCAATGTGGTGTGGTTACATGCTTCAGGAAGCCTCAGTCATAGCCTTGTGGACCCCGACCCCCCCAACCCAAATCCTATTAATGCACCATGGTCTAGACCTAGTTCCTCTGTCGGCACTTTTACATTAGAGAATAGCAGCTGACATCAGGTGCCCATTTCTACCACCATTGGTTGCACTCTTGAGTAGAAAAGGTATAAAAGTGTAAGTCTACATATCTGCCAACACTTTAAGGCAGTTTGTTCCAGTAAACCAGGGAGCAGATCCCATGCTTTTACACTATGAGGTCTGCACATTATACAGCAGAGCTCAGCATGCTTAAAGAGACTGGCACACAATGCGAAAAGCAAAATGCGGATGGGGGCGCACGGAGATAGTTTTTCCGAAACAGGAACAAAAGAATGCTTTGTGACTGCTGCCAATAGTGCTTTGTGATCAGCTGACAAGGGATCTGCCACTTTCTCTTCCCCTCTGACATGGAGTGCTGTGCTGTCACTTACAATGGTCCAGTCAATGAAGGCTGCTAAGTTCAAGTGTCAGTCGAGGCTGGAATTCAAATGCACGTCACTGGACATGGGAAGCCTATAAGAGTATTCTACCACAGGATTTGCCTCCTCCCTAAAAAAAAGTTGAAGAACACATTTGTTAAATGATCAATATGAATTATCCTCTAAGAATTAAAGGAGAATTCAGTCAGTCAACTAAGCTTTCCCTCAGCAATCATGTTTTACATCTTGTGCTGACTAGAGCTTTGATTAGTAGTAAATATTGCTGTGAACAAATTGATGTATACTTATTTTATACAACTGGTAATTGCTGAGGTCAGCTTATGCAACTAATTCCTCATTACACAGAATTTGTCAGGGAATAAGATTCATTCACTGACTTCCAAGACAGGTGAGATCATAAGACTTTTAAGTGCATCACGCAGCTGTTTTGCCAATGTGGCCCAGGTGTGAGGATTTAGAAAGGGAGTCAGTGTAAGAAGGATCATAATAACACTTGCTGGATGATGGCAGCACACCTTCAAACTCACCCTCACCAATGCCCTCCACAGATCAGCATCAAAAAGAGTGAGGGCCATCTCCATAAAGTCACATAGCTGCTTCAGCACGGCTAGCCCACCTCCTGTCTTGGTTCACTCTCGATGGTTGTGGACAGCTTTGGCCCGTAAGCAGAATACATTTATGATGATAGCAAATGCCTGAGCACCCAAATCAGTACCTGTGTGCTCTGACAATCTCTCCTCCTGTGCTAGGCCTTCTCACATTAGCTTGCATGGTATTTTATTCTGCCAGTACTCTTTTGCGGTTGACCCGTGAAATGCTATGTACATGATATTACTGTTCCACAATCCAAATGTTCCATGCAGCTTTTACTGAATGAAGGAGTGTTGCAAAGAAGTATCACTGATCTGTACGTGCTTTGTAACTTATCTCCCTGAGGTTGTAGCGATGCTGAGATTATCGTGGATAGCACGTTCAGTGAGGTGGTCACACCGCAGGTAAAGATTACATAGGCAGAAAGGAAATGGGTGAACGCCAGGCAGAGTAAAAGGACTAGGCAGGTAGACCAGGAGTCCTCTGGGGCCATCTCCCTCTCAAACAGATATATCGCTTTGGATACTGTTGGGGGAGATGGCTTATCAGTGGAAAGCAGCAAGAGCCAAGTTCGTGGCACCACGGGTGGCTCTGCTGCACAGGAGGGGAGGAAGAAGAGTGGCAGGGCTATAGTGATAGGGGATTCAATTGTAAGGGGAACAGATAGGCGTTTCTGCGGCCGCAAACGTGACTCCAGAATGGTATGTTGCCTCCCTGGTGCTAGGGTCAAGGATGTCACAGAGCGGCTGCAGGGCACTCTGGAGGGGGAGGGTGAACAGCCAGTAGTCGTGGTCCATATCGGTACCAATGACATAGGTAAAAAAAAAGGGATGAGATCCTGCAAGGTGAATTTAAGGAGTTAGGAAATAAATTAAAAAGCAGGACCTCAAAGGTAGTGATCTCAGGATTACTACCAGTGCCACGTGCTAGTGAGTACAGGAACAGGAGAATAGACCAGATGAATGCGTGGCTGCAGGGATGGCGTAGAAGGGAGGGATTTAGATTCCTGGGACACTGGGACCGGTTCTGGGGAAGGCGGGACCTGTCCAAGGGGGACGAGCAGGACTGGGACCGATGTCCTCGCGGGGGTGTTTGCTAGTGCTGTTGGGGAAGGGTTAAACTAGAATGGCAGGGGGATGGGAACTGAGCAGGGAGACAGAGGAGGGGGAAACAAGGATAGAAACAAAAGACAGAAAGGGAAGAAGCAATAGTGGAAGGCAGAGAAAACAAGGGCAAAAAACAAATAGGGCCATAGTGCAAAATAAAACTAAGATGACAAGCAATCTTAAAAAGACAAGTCTAAAGGCATTGTGTCTAAATGCGCAGAGCATTCGCAATAAGGTAGATGAATTAACAGAGCAGATAGATAACGGTTATGATATAGTTGCGATTACGGAGACATGGCTGCAGGGTGACCAAGGATGGGAACTGAACATCCAGGGGTATTCAATATTTCGGAAGGACAGGCAAAAAGGGAAAGGAGGTGAGGGAGCGTTGTTAGTAAAGGAGGAAATCAATGCAATAGAGAGGAAGGATATTGGCTCGAAAAATCACGATGTGAAATCTGAATGGGTGGAGCTAAGAAACACCAAGGGGCAAAAAACATTGGTGCGGGTTGTCTATAGGCCCCCAAACAGTAGTGGAGATGTAGGGGAGAGCATTAAACAGGAAATTAGAGACGCATGCAAGAAGGGTACAACTATAAACATGGGTGACTTTAATCTACATATAGATTGGTCAAACCAAATTAGCAATAATACTGTGGGGGAGGAATTCCTGGAGTGTGTACGTGATGGTTTTCTAGACCAATACGTTGAGGAACCAACTGGAGAACAGGCGAACCTAGACTGGGTATTGTGCAATGAGAAAGGATTAATTAACAATCTTGTTGTGTGGGGTCCCCTGGGGAAGAGTGACCATAACATGATGGAATTCCTCATTAAGATGGAGAGTGAAGTAGTTGAATCTGAAACTAGGGTCCTGAATCTAAATAAAGGAAATTACGAAAGTATGAGGTGCAAGTTGGCTATGATAGATTGGGGAACTTTACTAAAAGGGATGACAGTGGAGAGGCAGTGGCTAATATTTAAAGAACGTGTGCAGGAATTACAACAATTATTCATTCCTGTTTGGCGCAAAAATCAAACAGGAAAGGTGGCACAACCGTGGCTTACAAAAGAAATTAGGGACAGTATTAGATCCAAAGAGGAGACATATAAAATTGCCAGAAAAAGCAGCAAGCCTGAGGATTGGGAGCAGTTCAGAATTCAACAAAGGAGGACAAAGAGATTGATGAAGAGGGGAAAAATAGAGTATGAGAGTAAACTAGCAGGGAACATAAAAACTGACTGTAAAAGCTTCCATAAATATGTCAAGAGAAAAAGATTAGTGAAGACAAATGTAGGTCCCTTACAGTCAGAAATGGGGGAAATTATAATAGGGAACAAAGAAATGGCAGAACAATTAAACACATACTTTTGTTCTGTCTTCACAAAGGGGGATACAAATAACCTCCCAGAAATGTTAGGGAACCAAAGGTCTAGTGAGAGGGAGGAACTGAAGGAAACCAGTATTAGTAAAAAAATATTGCTAGGGAAATTAATGGGGCTAAAGGCTGACAAATCCCCAGGGCCTGATAATCTACATCCCCGAGTACTAAAGGAAGTGGCCCTGGAAATAGTGGATGCATTGATGATCATCTTCCAAAATTCTATAGACTCTGGAACAGTTCCTACAGATTGGAGGGTGGCAAATGTAACCCCACTATTTAAAAAAGGAGGGAGAGAAAAAACAGGGAACTACAGACCTGTTAGCCTAACATCATTAGTGGGGAAAATGCTAGAGTTTATTATTGGAGGCCATTAACGGGATTGGACAAAGTCAGCATGGGTTTATGAAAGGGAAATCATGCTTAACAAATCTACTGGAGTTTTTTGAGGATGTAACTACTAGAATAGATAGGGGAGAACCAGTGGATATGGTGTATTTGGATTTTCAGAAGGCTTTTGATAAGGTCCCACCCAAGAGCTTAGTGTGCAAAATTAAAGCACATGGAATTGGGGGGAATATACTGGCATAGATTGAGAATTGGTTGACAGACAGGAAACAGAGAGTAGGAATAAACAGGTCTTTTTCCGAGTGGCAGGCAGTGACTAGTGGTGTACCGCAGGGATCAGTGCTTGGGCCCCAGCTATTCACAATATATATCAATGATTTGGATGAGGGAACTAAATGTAACATTTCCAAGTTTGCAGACAACACAAAGCTTGGGTGGAATGTGAGCTGTGAGGAGGATGCAAAGAGGTTTCAATGTGATTTAGACAAGTTGGGTGAGTGGGCAAGAACATGGCCGATGCAGTATAATGTGGATAAATGTGAGGTTATCCACTTTGGTTGTAAAAACAGAAAGGCAGATTATTATCTGAATGGTGATAGATTGGGAAAAGGGGAGGTGTAATGAGACCTGGGTGTCCTCGTACACCAGTCGCTGAAAGCGAGCATTCAGGTGCAGCAAGCAGTTAGGAAGGCGAATGGTATGTTGGCCTTCATTGCAAGAGGATTTGAGTACAGGAGCAGGGATGTCTTACTGCAGTTATACAGGGTCTTGGTGAGACCACATCTGGAGTATTGTGTGCAGTTTTGGTCTCCTTATCTGAGGAAGGATGTCCTTGCCATGGAGGGAGTGCAACGAAGATTTACCAGACTGATTCCTGGGATGGCAGGACTGACGTATGAGGAGAGATTAGGTCGACTAGGCCTATATTCACTAGAGTTTAGAAGAATGAGAGGTAATCTCATTAAAACATATAAAATTCTAACAGGACTAGACAGACTAGATGCAGGGAGGATGTTCCCGATGGCTGGAGAGTCCAGAACCAGGGGTCACAGTCTCAGGATACGGGGATGCCATTTAGAACCGAGATGAGGAGAAATTTCTTCACTCAGAGGGTGGTGAACCTGTGGAATTCTCTACCACTGTAGGCGGTGGAGGCTAAGTCATTAGTTGTATTCAAGAAGGAGATAGATATATTTCTTAATGCTAAAGGGATGAAGGGATATGGGGAAAAAGCGGGAACAGGGTACTGAGTTAGACGATCAGCCATGATCATTTTGAACGGCGGAGCAGGCCTGAAGGGCCGAATGGCCTACTCTTGCTCCTATTTTCTATGTTTCTATTTACATTAAGTTCATGCAATATATTAAGGAAGAATATGTATTTGTACAATATTTACCTTGGCACTTCTAATGCTACTGAACTTGTTCCTCATTGGTCCCAAGTATGGTAGACCTGGGCACTGCATTCCACTTGGTTGGCTACCTCCACCAATGCAGTTTGGACCAAAGAGAAGCACCCTCCTTTGCTGCATTTCCTGAAGCAACACCTCCAATGATTCTTACTAACGGAGGGAATCTGGTACCACCCTCAATAAACACATGATTTTGTCAATAATGTTGTTGCCTTCCATCTCCAGTAGAACAATTGCAGGCAACTCCCCTTTAAGAGAAGCAGTGTTTGTTTACAAGCTGATGGCTCACTTAATTTTGTAACATGCAGCCAAACAGAAGAGTTTCTGCTGATTTATCAATACAGCATGTTACACAGCACTTTAAGGTATGAATCCACAAGTCCTGCAGTAGCTACCAATAACCCTTCCCTCCTCATGCTGCTCATCTGCTATCACTCAATGTTCCACTGACTTCCCCTATCTAATTTACCAAAGTGGATGTTTCTGTGATGGTGCCTGTGGGGTCTGAGCACTTGATGAGTGGTGCTAGCAACCTTATCTTATCTTGGGAGTCCCTTACACAAAGAAGAGGGAACATGTTAGCATCGGTTAAGCAGCTAATGGCAGTGACCACAAAAGCGAGATCTAAACAGTTTCTTGGAGCAGTGGCAATGTGGGAGTCTCTTTGTCCCTTAATGAATGTAAAATAGTAGCAAGAGGAGGAAGCTGGTGAGGTCTTAGCTTGTTGGGCTGATACAAGCTGTCCCTTATTCACTTCCTCAAAGGCATCTTTGATAGCTATTTGGAAGGCTTGCTTCTCATGTCATTTGAGCTAGCGCAGGTTAGATCTGGCCCCAGTAAGTGTCATCTCATGAAGGTTGTATGCAGCATTCTCATTCCAAACCAGAGAATTTCTGCAGTAGCAGTGAATACAACATGCCCAGATTGCATTCCACCTGGTGTGCAAGGATAAATGGACAGCGTGCAAATAGTTTGAGGAGCCACAGTGAGTGGGTGAACAAAAATGCAACAGTTCTGTGAGTGAAAGAAAGCCTTGGTCATAGTGTGCCTCTGGATTGGGGCTACATTTTCACTGAGATCGTAGTCAGAGGGTGTTATATATGAGAATTGGGGTTAGTGCCTGGCAGATTCCATTGCTGATGTGACAACATGCTGTGGGCTGAGTGTTTGGTGTGAGCAGTCCTCTTCTTTTAGTGGGCACTCTTTATTCAAGCTTCACTTAGCAGTCTTCCTCAATTTCTGAGAACTTTTGCTCATTTGTGGACATGATCTAAGGACATTTACTCTGTTCGCCAACTCCTGTCATGACTACTGCACATTTCCTGTATTATGAGGGCTCCCCTCTGCCATGTTCCCGAGCACCACCTTCTTCAACAGCAACTCCAGGCTCTCTTCGCTAAAGGGGCCAGTTTTCAGCGCTCTGCCCCAGCCATCTTCAGCACCAGCAGTCAGTCTTCAGCAAAACCAAGGTTGTGCCTTCCTTTAAATGCAGCTGCTGGTGCACTCAGGATTCACTGTAAATTTGCACTCTGCACCCCCCCCCCCACCCCTCAGGTGAAATAATGGTCCCTATGCACATCAAAAACGCACAGGAGTTTAAACAAATCATTTAAATGATGCAATCCCACTGAATCCAGCAGGGGTTGGCCCATCTCTCAAGCAGCACAGGTGTTCCCATAGACATTGGGAGCGCAGCCTATGTTTTGGATCAATCGTGGAATTGCCCTTATAACTTGCTTAGCCTATTGTCGTTTGTAGTTTGGGATTATTCTGGAATAGACATGGGAGGTTTGTAAATTTTGTCTACTATGCTATTTGCCTTGTATTTGGGTTATAAAATGAGGCCATTACTTCTTGCTGCTAATGGAGAATTATATTGCAGATGAAGTACAATATTTTAAGTGGAAATTCTCTGCTTCAGGATGAGTGAGTGAAGGTAATTGCAACAAAATGTGATTAATTCCAACTTCCCATGTGCAGAAATCAAGAGTTCCCAGAAAATACTAATACATACAGTCCTTTAAAATCTGCAAGGACATAATCCTGGTAGTTAAGTCTGCCACGGAACTCCACCACTGGGCATGGGTAGAAAACTACAGGAGCAGGCCTTTGGTGCTTTGGGACTGCATGTGTGCTAACCCCCTGCAGAAGATCCCAGAAAGTTTGGTGATAGTTGGCCTACTCAGTGTCAGGGGTGGTGGCGTACTGGAACAATCTGGATGTCCCAAAACAAACCCCACAAAAAATTACTGGCCCCTTCATCATCAGGGGTCCAAGGCCTGACACTGGCCTGGAGCCCAGGTGGGCCCCATTTCTGCCCCTTTCAGCCAGGTACACCCACTGAGATCAGGTGTACCTGCACCAATCGTTTGCCAGGCCCTGACTCTGGGCCTAAGAGTGGGAACTCCTGACTAAGGAGTCCCCTCCCCCTTAGATCATTGGCTCTGTAGGAGTGGGCAGAGGCTCCGGTTCCACAAGGCCATAGAGGAAACTCTGCCTTTAGGGTGGAGCCCAGTGTATCCAGCTGAGCTTGTAGCTATTCCGGCAAACTAACACCAAACTTACGTTGATAGTCCATCGGAACAGCTGCAGATTTTTGAGGCTACAATTTCATTAACACCACTGACCATTTCAACTTTTTAAATCTAATCAGTACATCCATCAGACATGGAATAAGCCCAGGCCAAGCTATCACCCACAAGCTTCAGATCTGGACATCAACCAAATGAAACACAATGACGGACACACAAAGCTGCAGCTTTCAGCGGATGGTTTAATAAACTCCATTAATTGCCAGGAATGCAGGATTAGTGTATTAATCCCACAGTGTCTGCGAGGTGACATAAGCATGTTTTTAAGTCACCGCAATTTCTTTGTTAAATAAGATTTTAGGATTCAACAGAATTAGTGTGAGGGGAAAGAGTTGAAAAACAGTAAAAAGTGCTGCTTTCCCATATTCAGGCACACTCGCACATGGATCACAATCTCCTGTTCAAAACAATCAAACTGAGAATCCCCATGTGGCTGCTAGATTTGGCAACATGTCATCTTTGTCAGCATTTTCCTGTTTGAAGTTTTTCTTGTTTATTTGGGGGCTTTGACCTTTTTCTTTGTCCTAATTAGTTCCTTCCTTTTCCAGTTAGTCTGGCAAACTAAAGATGTGGGCTGAACATTCAGTGCAGCATTGATTTGGCTAGAGGAATTAAGGATGGCTGCTTTGCACCATGTCGTTGTCCAAGAGAGTAGGATATGGAACCTATTCTCCTATCATACAGCAACAAAAGAGAGAATAATAGATGCTGCACCTGTGACCATCAACTGAAAAGCTCGAAAGTCATGTGTGTTCTGATTTGCTTTCCTACAAACTGACTGTTTCGTCTCCATCCCGAGGAAAGAACAATGACCCTTTTGTTTTTCTCATCAGTTTTGGCTTCTCAATAGAAAGTACTTGTCATTGAGCTAAACTTCACTGGTAAATAGTAAACAGAAAAATATTTTATTCAACACAGAAATTGCACAGTTCAAAATCTTGCATTTGTTGCCAAGGCATTGGAACAAGGGGGGAAACAAAATGACGCACCTTTAACACATTCTGTGTGTTGAGAGGAATTGTGACCCCTTCATATATAAAAGGTAGATTTTTGTTTCTCAGTTTATTTCCATCCAATTTTCTCCACTCCTTCTGAAGGTGCTAAAAGCAACAATGAATCTTCACCCCTGTCTCGCTAGATCATTTTCCACTTTATCAATGAGATTTTACTTTCCATTTACCATCCGACACAATCTTGTTTTCCTTTTGTGTTTAAGTATTTCCCCCTCCTCCTTTTACAACTAAATTTTCTGCTACCCTCCTCTTTTTCTGAAAGCGTTGTCCCCAAAATCACACAGCAATTCTGCTGGACTCCGGCTGTAAGTCTAGTTGGAGCCCACCAGAATGTCCGCAAACTTGGTTGGGACCCAGCCTCAAGCGTGAGTTTCTGGGATGGCCTTGTGGGGATGAAGCTTCCATTCTCCCTACAAGGTTATCGATTTTAGGGGGTGGGAATTCCCTAAGTTGGTAATTCTCATGCCCCAGGCCTCAGTCGGGACCTAGCGTACAATCAATGCTGGTTTGTCTGGTCTCCCCAGACATATCTATCTGATCCCGGCAGAAGTGGGGCCCACCTGGGGATCCAGGCTTGGTTGGGATCCTGGACTGCAAAGATGAGGAAACCAAAAATGTTGGGTGGTGGAGGGGTTGAACCTTGTAAAAGGGCTGCTCGAGCATCCAGATTGTTCTTCTGGAGTAGCCAGAAGATTTTTCTCAATTTTTTTAAAGAGCTCTATGAACTTGTCCTCTCACTTTTAAAGATTTGTAAACAATTTTACAACACCAAGTTATAGTCCAACAATTTTATTTTTAATCCCACAAGCTTTCGGGGGCTACCCCCTTCCTCAGGCGGTGTGGAAATGACATTTTCGAATCCTTCGCATTTTAAGATCACAGAACAATGCTTGGTGATTACTGCCCGTTGCCAAGGCAATCACAGTGAGCAGACAGAAAGGTGTCACCTAAAAAGGCCACCGAATATACAAACCCCCCCAAAAAAAAGAGAGAGAGAGAGATAAGGAAGACAGTCAATGACCCGTTATATTAAAAACAGATAACATTTGTTCGCTGGTGGGGTTACATGTAGTGTGACATGAACCCAAGATCCCGGTTGAGGCCGTCCTCATGGGTGCGGAACTTGGCTATCAATTTCTGCTCGACAATTTTGCGTTGTCGTGTGTCTCGAAGGCCGCCTTGGAGTATGCTTACCCGAAGGTCGGTGGCTGAATGTCCATGACTGCTGAAGTGTTCCCCGACAGGGAGAGAACCCTCCTGTTTGGCGATTGTTGCGCGGTGTCCGTTCATCCGTTGTCGCAGCGTCTGCATGGTCTCGCCAATGTACCATGCTCTGGGGCATCCTTTCCTGCAACGTATGAGGTAGACAACGTTGGCCGAGTCACAGGAGTATGAACCGTGCACCTGGTGGGTGGTGTCCTCTCGTGTGATGGTGGTATCTGTGTCGATGATCTGGCATGTCTTGCAGAGGTTACCGTGGCAGGGTTGTTCCTCAGAATCAGTTTCTTTCTTGGACACACGAATCTCCATCAAAGACGGGCACCTCAGCACCTCACTCTACCGCAAGCCCACGGACAATCTCACAATGCTCCACTTTTCCAGCTTCCACCCTAACCACGTCAAAGAGGCCATCCCCTATGGACAGGCCCTGCGAATACACAGGGTCTGCTCAGACGAGGAGGAACGCGATGGACACCTACAGACGCTGAAAGACGCCCTAGTAAGAACGGGATATGATGTTCGACTCATCGATCGACAGTTCCGACAGGCCACAGCGAAAAATCGCGTAGGCCTCCTCAGAAGACTAACACGGGACGCAACCAACAGAGTACCCTTCGTCGTCCAGTACTTCCCCGGAGCGGAGAAACTACGCCATGTTCTCCGCAGCCTTCAACATGTCATCAATGATGACGAACACCTCGCTATAGCCATCCCCACACCTCCACTACTTGCCTTTAAACAGCCACCCAACCTCAAACAAACCATCGTTCGCAGCAAATTACCCAGCCTTCAGGAGAACAGCGTCCACGACACCACACAACCCTGCCACGGTAACCTCTGCAAGACATGCCAGATCATCGACACAGATACCACCATCACACGAGAGGACACCACCCACCAGGTGCACGGTTCATACTCCTGTGACTCGGCCAACGTTGTCTACCTCATACGTTGCAGGAAAGGATGCCCCAGAGCATGGTACATTGGGGAGACCATGCAGACGCTGCGACAACGGATGAACGGACACCGCGCAACAATCGCCAAACAGAAGGGTTCTCTCCCTGTCGGGGAACACTTCAGCAGTCATGGACATTCAGCCACCGACCTTCGGGTAAGCATACTCCAAGGCGGCCTTCGAGACACACGACAACGCAAAATCGTCGAGCAGAAATTGATAGCCAAGTTCCGCACCCATGAGGACGGCCTCAACCGGGATCTTGGGTTCATGTCACACTACACGTAACCCCACCAGCGAACAAATGTTATCTGTTTTTAATATAACGGGTCATTGACTGTCTTCCTTATCTCTCTCTCTCTCTTTTTTGGGGGGGTTTGTATATTCGGTGGCCTTTTTAGGTGACACCTTTCTGTCTGCTCACTGTGATTGCCTTGGCAACGGGCAGTAATCACCAAGCATTGTTCTGTGATCTTAAAATGCGAAGGATTCGAAAATGTCATTTCCACACCGCCTGAGGAAGGGGGTAGCCCCCGAAAGCTTGTGGGATTAAAAATAAAATTGTTGGACTATAACTTGGTGTTGTAAAATTGTTTACAATTGTCAACCCCAGTCCATCACCGGCATCTCCACATTAAAGATTTGTGTATCAGAACCTCTAAATCTCTCTTCTCTATTCGTTGAAAGTTATTTTCAAAAGAACAAGCTAAAATAATTAACAAGTTTGGACAGATAACATTCAGGTAGCTATTGTTCTGTAGTGTGATACTTTTTGTTAGAGTAACACAGGAGTTAAAACAGACAGCTTTAAGGATCAGATAGGTCCCATCATAAGGTGAGAAATAACAAGAGGTGTTACTACAACCTTTGGTACCATTGAGATCAGGAGAATTGACATTGGATTGTGTTCACTGTGTTTAATTCTGCTGTCATAATGTAAATCAGTAGCATGTGACCCAGTCAATGTACCTGCTACATTACAGATAAAGTCAATATGTAATTCCACTTGGTAATTACACTTTTCCTTCATTCAATACAAATATGATTCCATCATCAAATTCTGTGCAATCCTACAGCACAAATGCTTAGCACTTTCCCATGGAATTACTTTGTCTGCTGTTTTAATAGATACATTGACCCATTTATTTACAACTAAGTAATTTCATATGAACACATTAATTATGAGCAGTGTCAGAGCTAAGCCTGAACCTGTCAGCAGCTGACCTCCAAACACAAGCACTTCCAGCTCTCAGCTGTTTGCTGGATAATGATCGGGGGCTGTAACCCTGGCTATTTTTATTCTCCCTAGCCCAGGGACAATGAGGCCAGTTGTATTATTATTGTAACAACGGCAACAAAAACCCACACCTATATCGTGCCATTTACATAGTGAAATGCCCTAAGGCTCTTCACAAGATATGGTGGTAGGGGAATGGGCATTGAGCAGGAACTTGGAGAAGAAGGTTGGGGATGGTGACTGGAGGTATGTTTTGAGGGGGCTTTTAACGGTTTGGAGAGATGTGGCAAGGTGGTGGGATTTAGGAAAAGAATTCCAGAATACAGAGTCATGATGGCCGAAGACTGTCGTCTGATGATGGAATGGATAAAAAGGGGAACACGGACTCAGAGGAGCAGTTAGTCCAAGCTGGAACATACAGCCATCTAGGCCCTATAGTTTGGAATTCCCTCCCTAAACCCCTCTGCCTCTCCACCTCCTCCATTAAGGCCCTCCTTAAAACCTACCTCTTTGACCAAGCTTTTGGTCAATCCTCCTAATATATCCTTTTTTTAATGGGATGTCTATTTTTGTCTGATTACACCTCTGTTGAGCACCTTGGAATTCTTTTTTTTCTACGATAAAGACTCTATGCAATACAAATTGAACAGATATTTTGTATCTGTCTTCACAGTAGAAGACACTAATAACATACCAATAACAGTAGAAAATCAAGGGGCAAAGGGGAGGGAGGAACTAAAAACAATCACTATCACTAGAGAAAAAGTACTAGGTAAACTAATGGGTCTAAAGGCTGACAAGTCCCCTGGACCTGACGGCTTGCATCCGAGGGTCTTAAAGGAAGTGGCTACAGAAGTAGTGGATGCATTGGTTGTAATCTTCCAGAATTCACTAGATTCTGGAAAGGTCCCACCGATTGGAAAACCGCAAACGTAACACCCCTATTCGAGAAGGGAGTGAGGCAGAAAGCAAGTAACTATAGACCAGTTAGACTAACATCTATCATTGGGAAAATGCTAGAATCCATTATTAAGGAAATAGTAGCAGGACATTTGGAGACTCATAATACAATCAAGGAGAGTCAACATGGTTTTATGAATGGGAAATCATGTCTGACAAATTTATTAGAGTTCTTTGAGGAATTAACGGGCAGGGTGGATAAAGGGGAACCAATGGATGCAGTATATTTGGATTTCCAAAAAGCAGTCGATAAGGTGCCATATAAAAGATTACTGCACAAGATAAGAGCTCATGGTGTTGGGGGTAATATACTGGCATGGATAGAGGATTGGCTAACTGACAGAAAACAAAGAGTCGGGATAAAGAGTCATTTTCAAAATGGCAATCTGTAACTAGTGGGGTGCCGCAGGGATCAGTGCTGGGGCCTCAACTATTTACAATATATATCAATGACATGGATGAAGGAACAGAATGTCTTGTGGCCAAATTTGCTGATGATACAAAGATAGGTGGAAAAGCAAGTTGCGATGAGGACACAAAGTCCCTGCAAAGGGATATTGACAGGTTAAGCGAATGGGCAAAAATTTGGCAGATGGAATATAATGTGGAAAAATGTGAAATCATCCACTTTGGGAGGAAAAATAAAAAAGCAAAATATTATTTGAATGGAGAAATACTACAAAATGCTGCGGTACAGAGGGATCTGGGTGTCCTCGTACATGAAACACAAACAGTCAACGTATGGGTGCAGCAGGTAATCCGGAAAGCAAACGGAATATTGACCTTTATTTCTAGGGGGATGGAGTATGAAAGCAGGGAAGTCATGCTACAACTGTACAGGGTGCTGGTGAGACCACACCTGGAATACTGCATACAGTTCTGGTGCCCTTATTTAAGGAAGGACATATTGCATTGGAGGCAGTTCAGAGAAGGTTCACTAGGTTGATTCCGGGTATGGAAGGGTTGTCTTATGAGGAAAGATTGAACAGGTTGGATCTATACTCATTGGAGTTTAGAAGAATGAAAGGACATCTTATTGAAACATACAAGATTCTGAGGGGACTCGATAGGGTAGATGCTGAGAGGATCTTACCCCTCATGGGGGAATCTAAAACTAGGAGGCATAGTCTCAGAATAAGGGGTCGCCCGTTTAAAACGGAAATGAGGAGGAATTTCTTCTCCCAGAGGGTCGTCAATCTTTGGAATTCTTTACCCCAAAAAGCTGTGGAGGCTGAGTCATTGAATACATTCAAGGCTGAGTTAGACAAATTTTTGATCAGCAAGGGAGTCAAAGGATATGGGGAAAGGGTGGGAAAGTGGAATTGAGTTAAAAATCAGATCAGCCATGATCTCATTAAATGGCAGAGCAGGCTCGAGGGGCCAAATGGCCTCCTCCTACTCCTATCTCTTATTATGGTCTTATTATTAAATAGAAGTTGCTGTTGTTATTGTTGAGGATTCAGAGGTAAACTAGGCAAGGCCATGAAGAGATTTGTAAATGAGGATGAAGATTTTGAATTCATAGTACTAGGATAGGGAGAGTCAGTGGAGGTTGGCAAGAACTGGAGTGATGGGTGAGTGGATTTAGTCCAGGATAGGAGGATAGATGGGGAGTGGAGGTCCAGCTAAGTTGGAGCACAGGAAGTCGGATAGGACGGTTTTTAAGCCTGGACAAAGACACATGGATGAGGGTTTCAGCAGCAGTGGGAGTGAAGTAGGTTAAAGGCAGGTGGAAATAGACAGCCTTGGTGATGCACTGACTGTAGGATCTGAAGCTCAGTTCAAGGTCAAGCAGGACACCGAAGTTGCACACTGTAATACAGCCCAACTAAGATCAGCCAACTCAGCACAGTCTGTACAGCTTTTATTCACTGCCTCAAACAGTTGGGCCATTGAGGGAATCACCCTAAATTCCACTCTTTAGAATCAATTACCTGAAATTCCTGAGGGTTCACCTCACCACGTAAGTACGACAGAGTGGAAAGTCAGAGCAGTGCCATGCTGCTCCAACCCAGCACAGGAGGCCTGAGAAGGGCCCCCCCAGACAGAAAGCAGCCCAATTCTGCAGCTCCAAAGGAGCTCGTGGGCCATCACTAGAAGATTATAGATCCCTCCAGGTTCATTATCTGCTCTGTCCTGCATGTTGGAACCTTTACTAGGACCATAATGGAATCTACCCCTGCTCTCAGCAGCGTTATTTTTGGTCGGGCTTATCAGGAAGTGGATTCATCAGAATTTCCCTGGGAAGACAGAAATTCACCCAGTCACTTCACCTTAACTAGGGGTAGCCGGTAGAATATCTGCTCCCATACATCATACTGAGATTTAAAGGGCCAGTATAAATGGAGCAGAATGGACGGAACCAGATTCCACCCTAATTCTGGCTCTCCCTTCCCCTGGGTAGATATCAGACTTTCTGCCCTCTCCATACCCAGCAATTTCAGACCTTGCGTTTCTCCAGTCTGTGCTGTATCATTTTGCAGGATAGAGTGAAAACTGAACAGAGACCTCCATACTGCACTAGTAAACTTATCTCCTATTGATGGACAAAAGTGCATCATTGACAGCCTTTGTGGAGATACCCATGACTGGATCATGCCATTCTCCCAAATGAAGAGCACATAGTGGGTGCAAAGAGTTAACAGGAAGAGAGAAAAGGGAGAAAAAATTGAAACACAAAAGGGAAGCTGCAAATTTAAACAAATTGTAAGGACAACAGCACTGAAGTATTTGAAATGCTTTGAATGTTCCTTGATGTCTGATTTGCATTTCAGTGTGTAAATCAGTCAGGCACTTTCTATACTGTCCAATTTCATGCATATTGAGTTTAATGGGAACCATTGTGTGGGTGTTTATAAACTCAGCATGCATTTGGACTCATTTCCTAAATGCTATTTCTTTGACGAAATACTGAAGTACACAAGATTGTGTGGGGGTGGGGGTGAGTATTCTAGCATTGAAGAATAATATAAATATCATCTGTGTAAAGAAGCTAATCTGTCTGTTGAACCCATTACCATTGTGAATTCCAGAAAAGAAACCAACTGTGCACAGATAACAGAACAGAATACAGAGCAAAGCTTATTCCTAAAAGGGAGAAAAGGGAGGACTTGGCAAAGACGACGAGATTTGTTGCTTCAATGCTAATTGTTTAACACTTTCATATTGTATCAACAGCTGCACACAAACAAACACTCACACATTTACACTGTGGAAGTGTGACAGTTAGGGGTTGGACCTCATGGTGACCTCTGAAGATCTACACAGATTTGTACTAATCTCTCCTGCTTTTGATGTGATACACCCTGTGGAGAGAAGAACTATAAGCCTGTAACCTATTTAAACCCATTATACCTTTTCTGTTCTCATGCAGGTTTCTTCGATCAACAAGATCCGCTCTGTGGAGTTTACATCATGTTCGCAGTGTGGCGGTGAGGCGGGTCAGCAGCAGGAAGGAATTCCAGGGAGGAATTAGTTAATGAATCAGAAGGATTTTCACCGGGCCAAGCACTGAGCCCTAGTTAGAATGAGGACCTGCGAGTGGAAGAGTGGGCATTCTCAATGGATGCTGGAGAACTGACCACCCTCAGTTGTGGAGCCTAGGGACTCAGATTTCAAACCCGGTCTTCAAAAGAGCTATAATTAGGGAGCATTGATCGCATGTGAAGACACTATAGCTGGTATCTGTGTATATGGTTGACATGATAGAGAAGTGGGACACATTGCAGGAAACAAGATGGCATCCTCCAAGCACTATCCATATCAGGGATACCTTACTGGTGTTCGTACCACCACTTATATATGGCCGTAAATATTTAGCACAAACGGGCCAGTGGGGTTAGCCAAGCCACCATACACATTTAAATGCAGTAGGGTGGCTCCCAATAGGCTTTTTTTTGGGGGAGGATAAATCTGAGGCAACGTTAGGCTGGCAGTTTGAAGCGGTAAGCATTACTTCCTCACCTTACTCCATTTACTGCCCCAAACCCACCAGAAATGGGTGTTAATTTTAGCCACAGGTGTCCCCAGTAATGGGGACAAAAATCAGAGCAAAGATCATTACCATACAAATATCGTGTGCCCGCTAGTGACTGTTTTATGGACAATATAGGGGGCAGGTTGCCCTTCCATCTACCCTTTTGGTGCGTCCAGAAAGAGGAGAAAATAAAGTATTTTAAAAAGTATAGCTAATATTTCCTAAACCTTGCATGTTACAATGCTTATTGCTACACTTCTCTGGAACAGGCAGCAATTAAGGAAAGTCTGAATCATATCAAACTGGGAAAAACATCTTAATCGATTGGCATCTGAATCAGACTTCAAAGCGCATCCCTCAGGAACAAGGCAAACAATTTCCCCTTCGTCCCCCAAAAAATCCTAGTAAGAGCTGCATATGTGAATTGTATTGGGGCCTGGATTGAGCACTATATTTAGGATCATGTTTTTTTTTGGTGCAACCCTATAGTCTTTTTATATCGAAATGAAAAGCAAAATACTGCGGATGCTGGAAATCTGAAATAAAACCAAAAAATGTTGGAAATACTCAGCAGGTCAGGCAGCATCTGTGGAGGGAGAAGCAGAGTTAGCATTTCAGGTCAATGAAAGTTCTGACGAAAGGTCATCCGCCTGAAACGTTAACTCTGTTTCTCTCTCCACAGATGCTGTCTGACCTGCTGAGTATTCCCTGCATTTTCGGTATTCATGTCTTTTTAAATCTGATGAGTTATGCCACATATCTACATGTATGGAAACAAAATATGGAATTATTTTCTCCTTTAGGTTTCCTGCCTAGTAGGAAAGAAAATGTTCTTTGTTCATCTGTAATCATTGTTGTTGCAGATTTGATTTCTTGCTCTGTTTATTTGTCACTGGCAGCATCAGTTGCTTTGTCAACGGACAATCTCTTCAATCCATTAGTATTGTTGGGAATCCAAGGTCTTGCTGTTTGCATGTGTTTCATAAGCCAACTATTTTTAATCTTTTCTGTTTGCTTCATTTTATGTGCTGAAGTCAGACAGGTGTCGCCTAATTGCAACAATAAATCACAGCAATAATTTAAGTACATGTTTCTGGAAATTCAGGTCTTTGGAATTTGCTACAGATTCTTGGCAGAATAGGAATACTTTGAAAACAGTCCATTCCTCTTCTCAATGTAAAATGAAATCTGCAGAGTACAAGTAATGAATTCAAGAATGTATTGGCCCTTTGACTCATTTATAAATGTAGACAGCTAGTTTAAAAATAATCTACCTTGAAATTACGAACTAGAGAAACAAACTTAGGCATTGATTATATTTTCACTTTGGATTCCTACTTTTATTTTGAAATGCAGATGCAAGATTTTCTTGTGCCTCTCAAAACTGCTTGGTACCTTTAAATGCTGTACACTTCCAATACTGTGAATGATCTTAACATGAAATTAATGTTCAGCTGCATAGATATCTCTTTATGGAAAACATTTCTCCCTCACAAAAACATGCCACATATCACTTTTTGTCAAAAGCACCTATATAGTTCCCATTCTTATAGGGCATTGAAAGATTGAACAGGCTGGGGCTTTTTTCTCTAGAGGTGACCTGATAGAAGTCTTTAAGACAATGAAAGGGTTTCATAGGGTAGATGTAGAGAAGATGGGCGTTCAATTGGTTACCCCTTGAAAACTGGTGCGGGGATCGCAGTGCGCGATTAACCCATGCCCAAGTCGTTAAGATGCAGGCAGCTAGTAATATTTGTGTTGCCTGCTAATCTACATGATTGGGCATGCAGCTACCGCTACCTGCGCTATGAGTGGCTGCACGCACCAGCAGGAAGCCCTGACATTGGGAGCGTCTAGCACTACTTAAATGTAGCCTGCACCTCATAAATGGGAGGTGCTCTCTGGCTGCAGGAAGTGGTGTGTAAAGTGATTCCTGGGTTGGAAGATATTGAGGAATGGCTGCGTCAGTGAGAGAGCAGCACCAAGGTTCTCAGACAGTGCACTGGAGCCCTTGGTGGAAGAGGTGGACAGACGGAGGGCCATCCTATACCCACGGAGGGGGGGTTGGGGGGGGGAGGGCAGGAGGCCCTCCAGACACATCCTCAAGAGGCAGTGGGAGGCTATGGCGTGGGTATGTTTGGGTGATGTGGCTGTTGTAGTTGAGTAGCTGCCAGTGTGCGGCTTGCTGGAGTGGTAATGTTTGAGGGTGAGATGCAGCGTCTGATTCACAGGGTTGCGTACTGATTGAAAGTGTTTGTTGGTAGGTGGGTGATGGGGGGTGTCGTGTTTGGAACAGTGGATGAGGCTCTTGGTGCAGTTGGTAGGATATGTCATGTGACAGTTGAACGCACTCATCTTGACCACTCGGGTCAAATCATTGAACTTCTTCCTGCACTGCATCCACGTGCATGGAGTGATGCTCCTGGCATTGACCTCATGCAGGACACTCACTGACACACTTCCCTCTTTCTTGCAGGAGAAGGTGGTGCATAACAGCAGGCAGCAGGAAAGACCTGAGGAAGGACAGGCGTGCCTACACGTCTTCACTCCATGGAGGACACCATGCTGGCAATCATTGGGCGATCCATCGCTGCGGCCACTGGCGGTGCTGGAGGTATCGATGATGAGGGTCTCTGAATACCTAATCCTCCTTCTCGCTCCCCCCTTCTCCCACAATCTTTTCTGACTCACGTGCTGTAGATGCTGTCAGCACGCATGTCTTACTTTCTCCTTTCCCTTCACCACAACTCAACCCGTGTCCCTTTGTCATGTTAGATGCCCAAGAACTGGAACCAGCACAGTCAGAGGAGGCAGAGGAAGATGACAGTAATGATGCAGACACACCGTCAATCAATCTTACACTCGCAGCCACCAGCTCAGAGACTGACATTGCGCATCCTTTAGAGGCTAGGATAGAGGAGGGATCTGCACGTGGTGAGACACCAGGCACAAGTGCGCAGGAGACGGGGCGGGGGGAACGGAAATCACAGGTGCCAGCTCGCCGGAGGGCGAGGTCGTTCACTAGTTCTGCTGCAGAGGAGTCAGATGACGACTTCGATGGGCCAGGCTACAGAAGGCGGCTTTTGGGTGTACACCACCAAATGCTTGATGCACTGGAAAGCCTGCCAGAAAGCCTGCACACAATGTCAAGGAGCATGGAGGAGTCCAGCTCCAACTTGACCCAGGGCCTTGCGCAAAGCTTGAGCCCATCCTTTACCACATGGAACGGATGTGGAACCCACAATAATGCAGCTTCTGATGACCGATGTCACACCTTCCTTGCAGCACAAACAGCTGCCATCCAAGGTCTGCATGCTTCATTTGTAGCTCAGACTGCTCCTTTGGAAGCTCAGACTGCTGCTATCGTGGCTCTGGGTACCACTGTGGAACCAGGCTTACAGGACGTTACAGCACTCCAGCAATCTGTTCTCCAACAGATCACCAGGAGTGCTGAGGTCCCGCCCAAGAGAGTGGCAATGATGCCATGGGAGTCGGACCTGCTGTCCTCTCTCAGCACAATATCATTCCTGCTCCCTCCTCTGCCTCTCAGCCAGTGCCCTTGCTGTTGCCTGTCAGCCAGCCAGGCCAGACTGCTGCAGCCCAGGCTTAGATGCTGCAGTCTGAAGCAGGGCCCTCCAGGCCCAGAGCTGCTCGAGGTCGTCCTCCAAGGCCATCTGCACTCTCCTCAATTGAAGGTCAGCAGCCTTCCACCACTCATGCTCCAGCCACTGGGGATGCACTGGGAAAGGTTTCGATACACGAATGACAGGCATTAAGGGAATGCACAAGGGTGAATAGTCTCATTTTGTTTGCTTTATTGCATATGTTAATTGATAAATTTGGATTTGCATTTGGTGTTGGCTTTCATTTCTGTGATGAGCTGAGGAAGGAAGCAATGTGTAATCATAAGGAGGACGATTTGATGGTCATATGGGAGTGGGAAGGTAAGGGGTGTGGGACTGTTGGTGATTGGGGAGGTATCCTTGAGGTTACTGGTATCTCTCATTGATAATCTGCTCCCGGCTCGCCCCCCCGCCAGATAGGTGGTGGCAAGGGCTGTCCCCTCATAAGGGCGAGGTTGTGCAGCATGCAACATATAATGACAAATCTTAATACCCGCTCAGCTGAATACTGCAGGGCTCCTCCAGAGGTCCAGGCAATGGAAGCGTTGCTTGAGGATGCCTACGGTGTGCTCAATGACGTTCCATGTGGTAGCACGGCTCTTATTGTAGGCCTGCTATGCACGTGTGCGTGGGTTGCGGACTGGAGTCATGAGCCACTTCATGAGGGAATAACTCTTGTCGCCCGGTAGCCAGCCTTTGAGTTGCTGTGGTGGTTGACTGCCACAGAATGAAAGAGTCATGACTACTGCCAGGATAGTGGGCATTGACCTGCATGATGCACTGCCTGTGGTCACAAACCAACTGCACATTACAACTGCCGTAAAAATTAAGCACCATGGTTACCTTGACAGCCACAGGCAATATTGTTCTTGCCCTGCTCTGAGGCTGCAATTGTGGCTACAGCAGTCGACAAATCTCAGTCACAACCTCTTACGTGAATCGCAGCTATCGGATGCACTGGTGTTCGTTAAAGTTGAGGTAGAAGAATTGGTCCCTGAAGGCCCTCATTGGATATGACCTTCTGCTGAATGCCCTGCTCCTCCTCCCTCTTCCAGCAGCTTGTCCTGCTCTGCATGGCCTATCTTCATTCTCCCAGTCATGTTCAATTCCCAGAGGAAGCCCTAACAGACTACCCATGTCTGGAAGCAACCTTGTTCAACTCATTATTTTAAATGCCACTAACAGTTCTGCAAGACTACTCAGACCACTCTCTATATAATATTGCAACTTTCTCCAAGTATAGGAAACTTCCACAAACACCTACAGTTGTACCAGCAGCCAGAATAACTAATCCAGCAATTAACCTGTAACTCCTGCATGCTCCCTTTAAATAGCGTTGGTGGGGCGGGGGGGGGTCCTTCATGCTGTTTAAGTCCTGTTCAGCTGTGAGGACAGTGTGTCGTCTGGAGAGGAGAGTTCGAAAATAGCATTGGCTGCTTCAAATCAGCGTTGCACATTGAGTTATGTCATAATCTCCCTACTTTACATGCCTCTGGCGTTAGTTAGGGCAACCATCTTTACCAGATGGTATCCTGTGCAAGTCAGGCCGGAAGTGTGTGCACATCTCGGATGCCATTTTTGGTGCTTAGGAGTCCACGTAACGCCTACAGAACAGGCGCTATGAGGCCCAATTTAGCTCACTAGTGGGGGGGGGGGACCAAAACTAGAGGCCATAAATATAAGATAGTCACTAATAAATCCAATAGGGAATTCAGGAGAAACTGCTTTACCCAAAGAGTGGTTAGAATGTGGAACTCACTACCACAAGGAGTAGTTGAGGCGACTAGCATAGATGCATTTAAGGGGAAGCTAGATAAACACATGAGGGAGAAATGAATGGAATGTTAGGTGGATAGTCGGAAGGTTCAAGAACCAGAGGACATAGATTTAAGGTGATTCGCAAAAGAACCAAAGGTGACATGAGGAAAAACTTTTTTTTAGACACAGCGAGTGGTTAGGATCTGGAATGCACTGCCCGAGGGGGTGGTGGAGGCAGATTCAATCATGGCCTTCAAAAGGGAACTGGATAAATACTTGAAAGGAAAACATTTGCAGGGCTACGGGGAAAGGGCGGGGGAATGGGACTAGCTGGATTGCTCTTGCATAGAGCCGGTGCTGACTCAATGGGCCGAATGGCCTCCTTCCATTCTGTAACCTTTCTATGATTCTATGATACACTGATTGGGTTAGATGAAGTATGGTGGGAGGAGGCTCGTGCGGAGCATAAACACTGGCTGAGACCAGTTGGGTCAAATGGTCTGATTCTGTGCTGTACATTCTATGTAATCTATTGTGCCATCATTATCAGATGATTGATGAAAGGTTAATGTACATTAAAAGTAAGAAACAACACAACTCCTCCAATGGCTCAGTTTATGAATACATTGTCCAGTGTGGAATGTGTGATAGAAACTAGGATGGTCCCAGGTTTGATTCTTGGTCCATATCAAAGTAGCTGAACTCAGTTGGGATGGTAATAGAAGCACTGCAATGAATTAGCCACAGTGACTGGGAAAAATCAAGACAGGGCATCTGCTCCTTATCCCTTACATAGATGTTGGATGAGAACCAGTCTGAGTTCGACTGTCATGCCCCCATGCTTGAATAACCCGCTGACATTTGCTGTTTCGGTTTACACATAATAAATTGCCATTTTGGCAAGGTACCAGAGGGTGGCTGGTGCCTGTGGAAACATAACCCATCACGAGTCAGTGGCTCCAGAAAAGAAGAAAAATAGCAACAAAAGCTTCAAAATGATGTTCACACGTCATGCATAAGTGAAATGTCAACCTTTAATTTCTTTTTAATTATTTTCACTTTTATCCCTCTTTTTCTCTTCCTATACTGAAGACAGTGACCCTGAAATTTGCCCTGACGATGCCTGCTAGGACAGGACTTCTGCCTGCCCATCCAGTCTAGTGCTGACACTGCCATGGAATGCAGGATCAGCTCATTGTATACTCACTGGCACCGGCTGAGTGCAACTCCTGTTTAAAACGGGAATACTGTGCTGGGGAGAGTGATGTTGGAAATTTCAGGTGTAGCCTTTAAATAGCCAGGAATGGCTGAAGGTTTCAGCAGCAGATTGGGGGAGCAGCAAGTAAGCAACGAGCCTTTTGCAAGCCTCAGTTGTTTGGTAGATGGCTGTTATATAGCTGGCTCACATAAGTTTTTGTGGCACTTTTAAAGAATGCCTTCAAGTGGAGGAGCGACCAGAGGCGTCTAAAGAAGGGAGCAGGGCAATGGTGGGAGGCAGAGAAGAAGAGCCCAGAATTTTAATGAGGTCGACCTTCAGACACTACTGGACAAAATGCAGCAAAGGTGGGAAAGGGTGCCCATAGGAGGTAACCTCAGAAAAGTGTTTCATGTGCCATGTGGAGGAAGGTGGCAGTGACACTGACTGTCACCTCTCTCACCTGCAAAACTACAGATCAGTGCTTGAAAAGGTTAAAAGACCTGATGAGGTCAGGCAAGGGAACAAGCCAGACACTGGCTTTTTTCTTTCTTGGCCATCATGGGCACCAATGCGCTGTTCACCCTCTAAAATTGAATAGCTGCACAAGTCAGACTTCATGCTGCACTGTGGGTCAGGGGTTCACTAAATCTGTAGATCATAATATGGGGTAGAAATTGGTATGCAATTTGCCCGTTTTTCATTCTCCACACTTTTGTATCTGTCTGTTATCCAATTGGTCCTGGGGAGCCCAAGGCCTAGAAATTGCACCTCAAATACCTGCTTTAAGGGCGTAAAATGCACGCAAGAAAAGATAATTTCAGGTACAGATCTCCTGTGCCCAATGAAAAAAGATATTGGGTCGGGCCATTTTTTAGGCAGTGGGGCAATTTCCTCGAAAGGTCCTAAAACAGGCATTAGGCCCTTTGCATATGCTAATAAGGGGCCTAACGCCTGTTTTAGGACCTTTCGAGGAAATTGGGCTGCCCTGAGTGGAACAGGCGCCGGGCCTCAGGCCCCGTGGATGCGGCTGCCACCAAAAAGATAAGAAAAAATAATAATTTTGATGTGGAGCCGGGAGGAGCAGGAGCGCTCCACTTGGCTCTTCAGCACTCCTAAAGGCTGCTGCTGCTGGCTGTGATCGTCCCTCCTCCCGCTGTCCTTCCCCCTTCCCCAGCCACTTATATCAGGCTCCTGCTGGCGAAATGGGCAGCGCGAAAATCATTCCTGCAAAAGTGTGAGCTGCCTGTGGAGGCAAGGCAGGCGCCGGCAACTCACCCAGATTATTTAGATGAGGCCTGAGGCCCAATTTCGGGCTAGCCTTGGACCTCTCAGTTCGGACAAAATATTGCAAACACATCGCCACCTATGCACCCAAAACCAGGCTCTGAAGAATTTCTACCCCCGAGTATTCAATACTACCGAAGATGATGTCAAGTAGTGATTGGCTGTTCCTTTTGGTCATGGCCCAAAAATAAATTTGTTTTGGCTGCCTGTGTGTGCTTAATACTATAGAGAGGCTTGCAGCAGCAGACAAAGAAAAATAAATTGCTGTCAGCACCTTGGAGGGACAGAGTGGGCCCACAACAATGTTATCTGTCTGTAACAATATTATCTCTCTGCAACACAATTTGCAACACTTATTTCTCACAACCACTTAATCAGCCTGGTAAATCATTTCCAACTCTATTGCAAAAATGGGTCAAGATTTAAAGGCTATGTCTGAATTGTATCTTCACTTGGTTTAACAGCCATACAGGCAGCTCACAGGAAAACAAATATAACTTGTTTCCAGGTAGCTAAGAAATCTTTTTAAAATTCGTCTACAACAGGTTCTTAGGAGCATTAATATCCAGCACAGATCAAGTTCCCTGGTCATGGTTTCTGGTCAGCATTTTAGGCTGTCTACTGTCTGCTTCTTAATTCTTGACTCTGCTGCTAGATAAGGCTTTGCACCAACAGTTAAAATCATTCTGACAGCTTCAAATTATGGAGTGAATCTCCAAAACAGAAAGTACAGAGGAGATCTAAAAAAAGGAATATGAGGGGCAAAAGTATGAGAATAGATTATGAGAATAAAAGGGAACCCAAAAATCTTTTATAAACTTATAAACAGTAAAAGGTTATTCAAAGGCAGGGTCAGATTGATTAAATACAAAGAAGGAGATCTTCTAGTGGAGGCAGAGGGTATGGCTGAAGTACTAAATGAATACTTTGCATCCATCTTCACTGGAGAAGAAGATACTGCCATTGTAGCAGTAAAGGAGGAGGTAGTAACAAAATTGGATAGGATAAAAATAGATAAAGAGGAAGTACTTAAAAGTTTGCAAGTGCTTAAAGTAGGAAAGTCACCTGGTCCAGATGGGATGCATCCTAGGTTACTGAGGGAAGTAAGGGGGGAAATTGTGGAGGCTCTGGCCACAATCTTCCAATCCTCCTTAGATATGGGGATGGTGCCGGAGGACTGGAGGATTGCAAAAAAAGGGGAGAGGGATAAACTCAACAATTACAGGCCAGTCAGCCTAACATCGGTGGTGGGGAACTTTTAGAGAAAATAATCCGGGACAAAATTAATTGGCACTTGGAAAAGTATGGGCTAATAAATGAAAGTCAGCACGGATTTGTTAAAGGAAAATTGTGTTTGACTAACTTGAATGAGTTCTTTGATGAAGCAACGAAGAGGGATGATGAGGGTTGATATTACTTTCAAAAGGCATTTGATAAAGTACCATATAACAGACCTGTTAGCAAAATTAAAACCCATGGGATCAAAGGGGCTGTGGCAGCATGGGTACAAAATTGGCTAAGGGACAGAAAGCAGAGAGTAGTGGTCAACGGTTGTTTTTCAGACTGGAAGGAATTGTACAGTGATGTTCCCCAGGGGCCAGTATTAGGACCACTGATCTTTTTGATATATATTAATGACCTGGACTTGGGTATAGAGGGTATCATTTCAAAGATTGCAGTTGTCACAACACTCAGAAATGTAGTAAACAGTAAGGAGGATAGTAACAGACTGGTGAAATGGGCGGACACACGGCAAATGAAATTTAATGCAGAGAAGTGTGAAGTGATGCATTTTGGTAGGAAGAATGAGGAGAGGCAATATAAACTAAATGGTACAATTTTAAAGGGGTTGCAGGAACAGACACCTGGGGGTGCACATACACAAATCTTTGAAGGTGGCAGGACAATTTGACAAGGCTGTTAAAAAACTATATGGGATCCTGGGCTTTATTAATAGAGGCATAGAGTACAAAAGCAAGGAAGTCATGCTAAACCTTTATAAAATACTTATTAGGCCTCAGCTAGAGTATTGTGTTCAATTCTGGGCACCACATTTTAGGAAGGATGTCAAAGACTTAGGAAGGATGCAGACGAGATTTACTAGAATGGTACCAGGGATAAGGGACTTCAGTTATGTGGAGAGACTGGAGAAGCTGGAGTTGTTCTCCTTAGAACAGAGAAGGTTAAGGGGAAATTTTATAGAGGTGTTCAAAATCATGAACGGTTTTGATAGAGTAAATAAGGAGAAACTGTTTCCAGTGGCAGAAGGGTCGGTAACCAGAAGACACAGATTTAAGGTGATTGACAAAAGAGCCAGAGGCGACATGAGGAAACATTTTTTTAACACAGTGAGTTGTAATGATCTGAAATGCACTGCCTGAAAGGGAGGTGGAAGCAGATTCAATAGTAGCTTTCAATAGGGAATTGGATAAATACTTGAAGGGAAAAAATTTACAAGACTATGGGGAAAGAGCAGTGGAATGGAACTAATTGGATAGCACTTTCAATGAGCCAACACAGGCACGATGGGCCAAATAGCCTCCTTTTCTGCTTGTACTATGATACTATGAAATGAGGAGTTACACCTGAAACATTAACTTGGCTTTTCTTTTTACAGATGCTGACTGATCTGTGCATATCCCGCATTTTGTTTTGTTTAAAGTATATCTGCCGTGGGCTCTTGAACTGCTACTAATTTCACTTTGTTGGGGTGCCCATCTCATCCCCTACCTCAGTCCATCTGTGCTGACACCCTCATCCATACGTTCCTTATCTCCAGACTCAACTATTCCAAAGCTTTCCCAGCTGGTCTCCCACCTTGTACCCTCCATAAACTTGAGCTGATCCAAAACTCTGCTGCCTGTATCCTAACTCGCAACAAGTCCCACTCACCCATCACCCACGTGCTTGCTGACCTACATTGGATTGCGGTCCTGCAATGCCTCAATTTTAAAATTCTCATCCTTGTGTTCAAATTTCTCCATGGTTTCACCCCTCCCTATCGCTGGAACCTCCTCCAGCCCTATAACCCACCGAGAACTCTGCACTCTTCCAATTCTGGCCTCTTGCATCCCTGATTTCCTTCACTCCACCCTTAGCGGCCGTGACTTCAGTTGCTGAGGCCTTAAACTCTGGAATTCCCTCCCTAAATCTCTCTGCCTCTCTACCTCCCTGTCCTCCTTAAAACCTACTTCTTTGAACAAGCTTTTGGTCACCTGTTATCTCTTTATGTGGCTCGTGCCACATTTTGTATGATAATCGCTCCTGTGAAGCACCTTGGGACGTTTTACTACTTTAAAAGGTGCTATTTAAGTGCAAGTTGGTGTTGTTGAATGAACATGTATCTACATGCTGCCCCTTGGCGACATCATTCAAAAACATGACGTCAGGTTCCACATGTACGTTGACAACACCCAGCTCTACCTCACCACCACCTCCCTTGATCCCTCCACTGTCTCTGATTTGTCACGCTGCTTGTCCGACATCCAGAACTAGATGAGCAGAAATTTCCTCCAACTAAATTTTGGGAAGACCAAAGCCATTGTCTTCGGTCCCCGCCACAAACTCTGTTCCCCAGCCACCAACTCCATCCCTCTCCCTGGCCACTGTCTGAGGCTGAACCTTTCTGTTTGCAACCTTAACATCCTATTTGACCCTGAGATGAGCTTCTGACCCCATATCTGCTCCATCACCAAGACTGCCTACTTCCACCTCCGTAACATCGCCCATCTCCACCTCTGCCTCAGCTCATCTACTGCTGAAACCCTCATCCATGTCTTTGTTTCCTCTAGACCCAATTATTCCAAACATCTCCCGGCCAGCCTCCCACCTTGCACCCTCTGTAAACTTGAGCTCATCCAAAACTCTGCTGCCCACATCCTAACCAGGACCAAGTCCTGTTTACCCATCATCCCTGTGCTCGCTGTCCTACATTGGCTCCCGGTCCAGCAATGCTTTGATTTTAAAATTCTCATCCTTATTTTCAAATCCCTCCATGGTCTCGCCCCTCTCTACCTCTGTAACCTCATCCAGCCCTACAACCCCCACCCCCCCAACACTGAGATCTCAGCTCTCCTCCAATTCTGGTCTCTCGTGCACCCCCGATTTTAATCATTTCACCATTGGTGGCTGGGCCTTCAGCTGTCCAGGCCTCAAGCTCTGGAATTCTGTCCCTATACCTCTCCGCCTCTCTACCTTTCTGCCTCTCTACCTCTCTCTCCTTCTTTAGGACGCTCCTAAAAACCTACCTCTTTGACCAAGCTTTTGGTCACCTGTCCTAATATCTCCTTGTGCAGAAGTATATTATTGGGCTAAACAGTACAGATTCATTAAAACCAGCAGCAGCATTTTTGAAGGCTGAGCCTAGATTACAGCACTGGCTATCAGTATAGACATTGCATCAAATTAAGGTCTTTAATTAATTAAATTAGTCCCTTTAATTCAACAATCACCTTCTGTGAAATCACAGTGGCAGAGAACATGCAAAGGGAAATGGCACATAGCTAAAGTAGATAGATTCTCTTGAGACTGGGATAGAAGTGCATTGTCAGTACATTGTAGGAAATCCCTTATTCCTTAATACAGAGTGAAAAATGTTTTAATCATTACATCTATGAAACTAAAACAAAAGCAAAATACTGCAGATATTGGAAATCTGAAATAAGAACAGAAAATGCTGGAAACACTGGGCAGGTCAGGTAGCATCTGTGGAGAGTGAAACAGAGCTAACGTTTCAGATCGATGGCCTTCCATCAGACGTGATTATGAAACTACATTGCTTACATTACTTTACATGTTCCGATTGTGAAAAGGGGTTGTCTTCATACCGGTGCCATTTCAAACATATGCCAATATAAGTTAGCAACACTTGTAACTGAACCTGTATGCTACATCCCTCCTGATTACCTGATGCTTAAACTCAAAAATAAAACATATCACAGATCCATACACACACAAAGAAATAACTAAATAGATTTGCATTGTGATGCTCACCTGTTGAAATCATACAAATATAACCAGATCCACTCAGTTTGCTCAAGCACATTCAGAATAGCAAGTCTGTATTTTCCAGAAGGTCTCCATGCATTTGTTCATATGTTTTTCAATGAAATAGCCTCTACAATTATAACTATCACAACTGCCACTTGTTTCCTTCACATATAACATGTCAGAAAGTCGTGGAAATGAGAAGTTGTTGACACAAGCTGAAGTATTGACTGTGCAATTTAGCAAACATTTGGTTCAAATTGAAATAAGAGCAGAAAATGCTGGAATACAGAAGGTCAGTCAGCATTAAAAGAAAAAGACAGATTAATGTTTTGGGTAAAACCCTTCATTTAGAACTGATATATATATTTATGTCAGTTCATCTGATTTCAGATATGTGGTTCTACCTTTCCTCCTTATAAACGGCAGGATCTACATGGAACTGACAGCAGTGTCAGCCCACAAAAATATAGGTATATGAATCTGCAGCAGATTAAAGCCTCCTGTTTCAGCAAAGTACATACGGACGGCCAGTCACCAGTTCCACTCAGTGCTTTTCCATTTACTGAGAAAATGGAAACATATGCAATTGTGGGAGTTGAGGGAGGGGGTTTATGGCCACAGTTAGGCCAGCAATGGGTCAGAAGACTTTTCTGGGGCCAGGAGGAGCATTCCTGCTTCTCCTGGCCCCACAAAAATCTTTTTAAAATCTTAATTTTTGAGTGGCCTGCAGCGGTCCCTTTAAGGTTAACGTTACAAATAGGTTCCCACTTAAGCTGCCTATGCCGAAGCCCCAACCAAAATGGCAGCGGGCAGGAACACAGCGGGAACGGGACAGTAAGTGTATCACCATGATTTTCAGAGTGCCCCATTCCCACCTGGCAGAAGCAGTTAAAAATCGAGCCCTGGGTCTTCACAAGTGGAGCCCAGCAGCACTGTAGCGAGCAACGCCCAGTGGAAATGTAAAAAGTTGGTGGGGGGGATGTAGCACACAGGGGGAGCTCTCTCAAAACAGACAATTTTTGCAGGTGCTGTATGTGCAAAGGTACCTTAGATGTTACATTCAGGTTGGCCTCTAAAAACAATCCATTCAACTTTGGGACATCCTAATTTGCCAGTTTTGAAGTGCTCAGGTCACTTTTCCAGTACAGAAATGATGTCAATCCGAAGCTGCTTTTATGTTGTTCTATGGCCACTGGCTCCCATAACCTTGGTCTCCCACAGCTGGCGTCCAGATGAAGGTAAACCTGAATATATTCCTTTAGACCGCCAGCCAGGAAGTTGCATTTTATCCTGGATCTTTTCACCTATTGCTGGTGTAACTATCCCCTGCACTAGCAGCAGTGGACTTAAAGGCCCGACCTGGAATATAAAAGGTCCTTCAGTTTACCGTGGTTTGTGACCCAGATTAGACCAGACCAGACTCAGATCCATATTTCCCTTACCAACTGCACTGATATGGGCAATGGTGTCATCGTAACTTAATAATAATAACAACTTGCATCTGTATAGTGCCTTTAATGTTGTAGAACATCCCAAGGGGCTTCACTGGAGCTTTATCAAACAAAATTTGACACTGAGCCACATAAGGAGATACTAGGAGAGATGACCAAATGCTTGGTCAAAAAGGTAGGCTCAAGGAGCGCCTTAAAGGAGGAGAGAGAGATAGGGAGGCGGAGAGGTTTAGGGAGGGAATTCCAGAGCTTCGGGCATAGGCAGCTGAAGGCATGGCCACCAATGGTGGAGCAATTAAAATCAGCGATGCTCAACAGGTCATAAGTGGGGGAGCGCAGAGATCTCGGAGGGTTGTAGGGCTTGAGGAGGTTACCGGGGTAGGGAGGGGTGAGGCCATGGAGAGATTCGAAAACAAGGATGTGAGTTTTAAAATTGAGGCGTTGCCGGACTGGGAGCCAATGTAGGTCAGTGAGCACAGGGGTGATGGGTGAATGGGACTTGGTGCGGGTTAGGATAGGGGCAGCAGAGTTTTGGATGAGCTCAAGTTTATGGAGGTATGAACAGATGTCATAAACCTTTCAGTGACACATCACTGAGTTATTTAGCACTAATTATTCACCTACATGATTGCAGAGCTCCTAATGCCCACAATTTTCTGACATGCACTGGCATCAACCTAGGTTCCTCCTTAGCAATATGGACCTGATAAATGGCCCCCTAACTTGGCATTCTCACCCAGAAGTAGTGTTGTTGTGGAAAATGCAAAAATTCACATTGCTGAAATAGGGAGTGACCTTCTGAGATAAGACATTTTGTTGGGTCAAAGTTGAGCGAGCTTTGCTTCTTACCTGCCCTTTCTATGCCTGACCCCATAATTGCTTGATGCTATCGTGGGTAAGCAAATTGGAAACATGTTCCATTCCCCAGCTTCAACATTCTTCAACTTGATAAGGGGAAAGAGCATAAATATATGAACTATACACAAAATGAAATGCCTCTTGATCAACGTCTAAGCATTCCACTGAAAATCTTGTAAGATTTCTGGAAATTGTTCAACACAGGGAATATGTTCTTTATGATTTGAGTTAGCATTTTGAATAGAAAGCATTTAACGGGCATTCATTTAACTAATTGAATTAGTATAATAAGGAATGACATCAGCTGCTATTAGCATGGGATTGTTCCTTGCAGTCAGATCCTTACCCGGTTATGTAGTTTATCAAAATGGTTAAATTGGACACAATTACAGAAAGCTTTTGAAATGCAGCTTTTCATCTGTTTCAAATAAAAACTGTCACGATAAGCAAAACTAAAGCATTTTTGTAATGCTTGAATCAATTAACTCTCACATAGCCCTTGAATCACCTAATATAATACATACAAACAAGAACATAGTTTCAGTAATTAGCACACAAAAAATATAAGCATTGGCCATCAGTATTATCACATTATCTGCGCGTGCTGGGAGCATTGCAACTGGTGTTGAAAAGATAATGATGCTGTTGGAAATACTCCATGTTGTTACAGGCTTTCCAGTAGTTATGTAAATACCCCAAGCAGTCTTCAGGATAACAGGGTGTTGAAACATTCCACTAAAAGAGATACTGTTATAGGCACTGTTTCAAGCATGACAGGATGGAAAGAGTTCATATATTTAATTGCCTTATTGATGCATGCAAACCACACATTTATATCTAGATTCTCTTCATACAGTTCCCAAGCACAGTCATTTTAACAGGACCATAACTTACATTCATATAATGTCTTTAATTACAGCAAAACATCTCAAAGCTGAATGCTGAACAGGAACTGGGAGAAGAGTTAGAAGAGGTGACCAGTTCCAACATCAGAGAGGGGTTTTGAGGAGGCTTTTAAAGTTGGGGAGCGAAGCAGTAAGTTTAGGAAAACAACTTGAAGGTAAATTAGGGTTGCCAACTTTACTTGGACGTATTCCTGGAGGTTTGACTGCTTGATTATTGATCATGTGACGTATGGTCATGTGATGCTTGATCCTATGAAACTTGCCCACAATTTGCAAATGATTTTTTTTGAAACAGCCTTCTCAACTTGTGCTGCCACCTTCAAAGATTTGTGTATATACAGACACAGGTCTCTCTGTTCCTGCACCCCTTTAAAATTGTACCATTTAGTTTATATTGCCTCTCCTCATTCTTCCTACCAAAATGCATCACTTCACACATCTCTGTGTTAAATTGCATCGGCCATGTTTGTAATGATATCTATACTGTTTCTGTATTTACAGATACATGTTCAAAATGTGGTGACTATATTTGTGAAAAAGGCTCTATTTATTTATTTTTATATATATTCTATCAGCTGCTTTAAATTGACTTTTTTCTACTCATGTTTTTTTTCCTCTATGGCAGTTCTTCATGCCAATGTGTGCCTATTATTAAAAATCGGTTTTGAATGAGACGGAAACCAAGAGATACCATTCAAGGTGCCACAAAGTGCTTGTGGAGAACAGGCCCAGTGCATTCATGCAGAAGGAGGCAAGCTCACAAATGGAAATATTTTCCACAGCACTAACACAGGGAGGAGGAACACATCAGCAAAAGTGCCCAGGTGCTGTCCCTTTTTCTCCCCCACCATGGTCCCACAACATGCGTTGGTAAATATTTAGTCCCATATGTCAGAGGTTAGACACATGTCAGTGCTACACAACACAAGTTCTTCTACCTGTACAGGTACATTGCAAAATGTTGGAATACTCTGAGGCAGTTTTGTTACGCCATGCTATCTCTCCACTTGATGAAATGGATGCACCAACGAGACTCCACCAATCCTTCTCCTCACCACACTCAGGTGTTGCCATTGAGACCTCTGTGATTTTTTCACCAATTTATTCCTCTGCTCTTCTCCTGAAGGTGCTGACCCCTTCCATGGACACTAAAAGCTTATTTAAGTTTGAGTCTTGACAGTGAGTACTGGTGGGCAATTTAGCTACAGGAGGACATCACAGCCAAGCACAATCCTGTTCTCTACTGACACGTACCTCCAGCCTGGATAGCGATGAGGAGCAGAACCCATACTGATTTTCCACCCTCCATTCCAGAAACACTAAGAACAATTGTAGCAACTTTACTGCTGCCCTAGCTGAGAGCAGCTAACTTAGAATAGACATTATGCTCTGTATAGCTCAGCCATTGGGGAAATCCTGTTTACTGTTTAGCTGGTGTAGCTGGATACAGTTTTCAATGAAATATATATGGGGCAATAAGATATAACCAGGGATACATTGGCAAGTGTTAGCTAAATTAGTGCATTAAATCAGTAACATGGTATTATATCAGTATCATTATACTGCAATTCTGGTCACTGTGCCTGCTGGCAAGCACACATTGTTTTAAAAAGGCTACTTGCAACAAATTGCTCTGAAGCACTGATCCTGGGGCGTGAGAATATTGTGCATATACACATAGCTCTATAGGGAAGGATATCAAGTACTAAAAATGGAAATACTTGCCTCCCACATACTGGAACTTTGGTATGAATCAGAAACATGCTGAGTTCTCAGTCTGCTACAATTTTTACATGACTTGTGAACCCAGCCCCATAAGGCTTTCGCGACTTGGATGCTTGTGTTAATCAGTCGATCTATTTGTATAAAAATCAATCAAATGTAGATCCACTTCGTAAAATGCACTCACTGTTTTCTGGACTGGCTGAAAAGCCCAATTTCAAAGTTGCAGAAGCATTATGAAATAAAGGGCATCCATTAAAAATGTTTGCAAATTATTTCTTAATTGAGGATTTCAGTGCAGGTAAAGGATAAGCACAATCCTTTCTTTTACATGTGTGGCATACAGCTTTAAGCAGCAATTAAGGTGCACATCAGATATGTAACAGCTCCTTTCCTTTGCAAATCATTCATGGAACAAAGTACCGGTGAATTCTGCAGAAAATGGCTAAAGATGACTCGGTGTATAATGGTCATTTCCTTTGGGAAGAGGTGTTTCCCCCTAACATTTTTTCACGTATGGGAAAGAAAATTGGCTCAGTAAGTACATAATTAAATGCTGCAAATGAAATCAAATGATTGACAAAAATGTCATGTAAATGAAATAGGGATATTAATTTGTAATGTATTGAAATCCAAAATTGCAATCTTTGCAACAAAGGGATGAAGTGTTTTCTGGAGGTTTATGTCTTATCTTGGTGAATGGCTTGGCTGCAGGACTGCAGCCTCTAGAGAATCATTGTCAGGATTTATCTCCTGCTGTTGCCATTAATTACAGACTCACTCACAGGCAGTAGAATGGTGATTGTTATAGGGTCAGTCACAGTTCAACTTTACTGTAGGTCCATTTTTGCATTATGTCTCAGTAACAACATTCAGCAAATATTGATTTTCATTCCTTCTGTATGGGGGTGAAGGGAATTGCAGAATTTAACACACTGTACTCATTTGGGATGTTGGCTTTGAGCTGAAATTTGGGTTTCTAATTGTTATAAGTAAATTTATTTTTAAATACTACTATCCCAATGGCTCAGCAAGTTTATCCAGTGGGTAACTGGGCCATGCAGATCCTGTAAGTCCCCAGGTGAAGCTACTGGCATCAACACCTCTGGGATAGGTACTGGGAAAATTGGCCAGAGTTTCCACTCCTAGGGCCTGATTTTAGCAGGCCTGCGGGTTTCCGGCGGGTTGGGTTTCGGGAGCGTGGTCAACACGCTCGGAGAAATTAGTGGGTTGCCCGCGCGATCGTAGCAGGCAACACACTAATAGGAATCAATTACCTGCTCCTCCGGGGTCCGCGGCGCTGGCCTGCGCATCGGGCGGGCTGTGCATGCGCAGTACGATCTGTCAGCTGGAGGCTCTCTAGTTAAAGGGGCAGTCCTCCACTGACAGATGCTGCAACCAATGGAACAAATTGCAGCATGGAGCAGCCCAGGGGGAAGGCTGCTCCCAGTTTAATGATGCCTCACCCCAGGTATCATCAGATGGGATGAGGAGGAGGGGGAGGACACAGATCTTCCACCCGGCGGTCGGGAGGAAGCGGCCTGCCTCTGCCACCAAGAAGGCCTGGCTCGAGGTGGCAGAGGGGGTCACCTGCGCCACCAACATATGGCCCACCTGCATACAGTGCAGGAGGCGCTGCAATGACCGCAGTAGGTCAGCCACAGTGAGAACACGAAGTCTTTCCCCTACACTCCGTCTGCCACAACACTGCCCCCACCCCACATCTCCTTCGGCACCGCCAACACTACTCTGTCACATCACCCTTCATACTCACTCAAACCCCATCCTCATCTTACCTCCACCTACTCACCTCGCCAGTACTCATCCTGCCACTAACACGCAACCCAATCCTCATACAATCTCATTGCTCCATCCCATACTCACCCTCTCGTGCATCTCCCTCACGGCCAGCCTCACTCAACCTGCCACCACCTGTGCTGCAGCCACAGGGCATGCATCACATATGTGCAGCAGGCAGCGTAAGGCAAACGTGTCGTGAGCATGAAGGGGGTGCACAAGGGTGTCTGAGGGTTTGTCATGGGTGTTACCTATATTGAATTTCAGAGCAACAAACAGCACACATTATATTGGCACCACCACTGCCATGTCTCCGCGAATCCTGTCCGTTGTGTCCAATAATGGCCGCTCCTGGGTATCACTATGAGGACCCACCACTGATGCCACCCATCGTGTTACTGCAGAGTAGGTGCAGGTGTATTTGCAGGGCTCGTCCGCGCAGACGACTGAGAGACATCGGCGGTGTAGCCGGCTGCACCCTGGAAGGATGCGGAGGAGAAGGTGTGGAGGGCAGTGGTGACTTTGACAGTGACAGGTAAGCAGTTGGTGCTGGGGCCAGCCAGGAGCAGCTCGGCATGAAAGAGGCTGCAGATCTCCACGACTACATGTCGAGCGAATCTGCGCCTCCCTGTGCACTGCTGCTCGGAGAGGTCCGGGGAGCTGCGCCTCGGTCTGTGGACCCTGTGGCGAGGGTAGTGCCCTCTGCGATGCGTCTCTCTCTGCGGTAGCCCTCCCTCCTGCTGTGCAGGTGGGCGTGCAACAACACCGTGTTGGGGGGCTCCACGTCTCTGCGGCAGACGGCGTGGACTGCGAGGCTGCTGGGGCTGGTCATTTTGTTCGTCCTCCGAGGGTGTCCACACACCACCCATCTGGCAGGTGTTGGTCTGAGGGGTTGTGCAGGGTAGGTGGGTGGTTCCTCGGACTGGGGCTGCGGTTTCGTGTCGGTCTGTCCTCTGGCTTGGCGGGGGGTGGTGGGGGGCAGGGGTTGCCCTATGTGACGCGGTGGCCTCCTGCGTGGGTGAGGGCTCTCCCCCGTGGAGTGCACCTTGGCACCTGCCACAGGCTGCTGGCTGCAACACGCCTGGTTGGAGAGAGACTGTTTCGCCCAGTGTGGGAAACTCACTGCCTTGAACCTAAAATCCCACACTTCCTCTTTTGACAGCTGATTCAGCTCATTAACTGACCTCAACAAGCAAGTTAAGTACTCTCAAGTGGAACCCCGCTGGCTTTAATTGCCTGCGGGATTCCCACCAGCGGGGCTTGCGCGCGCAGCCCCACACGTCAGCGCGGTACCCGGAAGTGGCCGGGATTTCGTCGCGATCCGGTCACGTGACCGGATATCGGGATTTTGGGGGCCCCCCCGCTGGAAAACCGCCGGAAGCCCGACGCCAAAATCGAGCCCCTAATCTCTATTCAGTGGCCCCTACTGGAACAATATGTGCATGGACATCGGGCAAGGTCAGAGTCAGTTTGACCATAATGCCCTCCATGGTAAAATAGCTTGATGACACTTGCTGTCAAGGTTGCCCGATGCCCATGGAACCATACCCAAGCAACGGACCAACACCTTTAAGAGAGGGGGAAAGCATATGCTTCATGAAAATAAACGTTATTGTGTGTCAGTATTCTCACAATATCTGATGTATTTTAAGATCAATTGAAGGTGCTTTTGCGGAATCAGACATGATCTTCCAAGACATATAAATGTTACATTATACTATTCAAGTTCAGCTTTTAATAATGATGTAGAAATTGTTCAGAGGATTAAAATTCTTGGCAGCTCTCAGTAAGAACCTGGGCCCACTAAAAAATGTCACATTATATTTGTACAAACCCATAATCCCCAGGACTCTGGGGTATATCAATGAAGCTGAACAAGCATTTATATTGCATAAGCTTCCAGCTAAATCTTCTAGTAAAGTGACCCATTTACTCTTAGAAATATTCTTGCAGTAAACATGATACAATACTATTAAGGCTTGTTAGAGGAGTTTGATTAAATAATGGTCCTGACTTTATGACACCATCAAAGGCACATTCCAACACAATTAAATCATTGCTAACATAGAGCACCTTAAATAAAACATTAACAGATAGAGTTGCCACAGCTAACAAAATGCTGGAGGAGACTTAATGGGTGAATGACATGGTCTTGTTGCTGTGTTCTTATTCCTCATCCTTAAATCTGATTTTTCCAGTCCCCCCGCCCCCCCCCCCCCATAGCTACTTTTAAGTTTTGGAAATATAATTGGTCCCATTCAAAGAAAAGAAAAAAAGCAGTAAATTAGAAAAAAGATTTTTTTTCTTCGTGGTGGTAGAGTGCAGTGTTGTTACATTGAAAGTACAGTGGTGCATTGGATTGTCATAACTTAAACTGCAGGTACACCCAATAATCCATCATTGGCATTGCAGAAGACAGGTAAGAATTGAAGGATTTTCATTGATTCCTTACAGAGGTCGAATGGCCTCCTTCTCTGCTGTATCATTCACAATGATTCTAAGATACTGTGGACACATATTGCTACTCTCTCTTGCCAATCTGATTGTTATATGATTTTAAAATTGTTTATATGGTTGTCACATAAGCAACTATTCTCTGCCTTCCCCAGTATAAAAGAGCATAAGAACATAAGAAAGGGGTAGGCCCTCGAGCCTGTTCCGCCATTCAATCAGATCATGGCTGATCTTCGACCTCAACTCCACTTTCCTGCCCGATCCCCATATCCCTTGATTCCCCTAGAGTCCAAAAATCTATTGATCCCAGCCTTGAAAATATTCAATGGCTCAGCATCCACAGCCCTCTGGAGTAAAGAATTCCAAAGATTCACAACCCTGAAGAAATTCTTCCTCATCTCAGTCTTGAATTGCCAACCCCGTATCCAGCGATTATGCCCCCTAGTTCTAGACTCTCTAGCCAAGGTAAACAATCTCTCAGCTTCTATCCTGTTAAGCCCCTTCATAATCTTATATGTTTCAATGAGATCACCTCTTATTCTTCTGAACTCCAGAGAGTATAGGCCCATTCATAGGACAACCCTCTCATCCCAAAAATTAATCTAGTGAACCTTCATTGTACCGCCTCTAAGGCAAATATATCCTTCCTTAGATAAGGAGACCAAAACTGTACACAGTACTCCAGATGAGGTCTAACCAATGCCCTGTACAACTGTAGTAAGACTTCCTTACTCTGGTACTCCAACCCCCTTGCAATAAAGGCCAACATGCCATTTGCCATCCTAATTGCATGCTGTACCTGCACACTAACTTTTTGTGTTTCTTGTACGAGGACACCCAAGTCTCTCTGAACACCAACATTTAATAATCTCACCATTTAAAAAATATTCTGTTTTTCTATTCTTCCTACCAAAGTGAATAACCTCACATTTCCCCACATTATACTCCATCTGCCACCTTCTTGCCCACTCACTTAGCGGGGGAAAATTGGATAGGGGCCAATTTTGGGCGCAGGTAGTGGTATATGCTATTACCCTGCACCCAATGATCCCTGCGCAGGCAGGACACGAGTTTCGGCCGGCCTGAGGACTCACCTGCAATCAGCGTTCCATTCCAGGCCTTGCACAGGAATCAATGCAATTTGCACTTTCCACCACCAGGGGGAGCTTGATCTCAAAGGGAGGATGTTTCTTAGAAGTCTCTTAAAGGTAGCTGGTACCTGTTATTTGCTGAAAATAACAGTCTACTGTCTGCATGGAGTCTGAATGGTGGTCAGACATCGCACACGTAAAACACAGATGCAGGTCCTATCCCTATGTTTACACACTGATGAGTTATATTAAAACATTGAATAAAGGTTACACACTACTAAATCCCACATCCTGCCGATCTGAGTTGGTACCAGGCCTGCGAGATTGTGTGCACCAAGGTTCTCTGCTGATGCACTAGAGACCTTGGTGCAAGAGGTGGACAGAAGGAGGGACATCCTATATCTGCAGGGGAGTGGGGGAGGGGGGGGCAAGAGGTCCTCCAGACATATATCCAAAAGGCAGTGGGAGGCAGCGGGGGATGAAATCAATGCCAGGCGTACAGCAGCATGAACATGGACGCAGTACAGGAAGAAGTTCAATGCTTTGACGTGAGTGGTCAAGGTGAGTGAGGTCAACTGTCAAGTGGCGTCTCCTACCAACTGCACCACACACTACACCCCCCATCACCCACATACCAATAAACTCTTTCCATCAGAACTCAACTCTTCCAACCAGATGCTTCCTCTCACCCTTACTAATTACCACTGATGCAAGCCGTTCATCCCCAACTCACAAGCTACACTCACTGGCAGCTATTCAACCATGACAGGTACATCACCTAGACACACGTCCCGCTTTCTTGCAGGAGAAGATGGCGCATATCAGGAGGCAGCAAGTGGCAGTGACATTTAGGCCCTCAAGACTGTTCCACCATTCAATGAGACCATGGTGGACCTGTGATCTAACTCCATATAACCGCCTTCGCCCCATATTCCTTCATACCCTTGGTTCGCAGAAATCTATCAATCTCCAGATTTAACATTCACAAGTGAGCTAGCATCAACTGTTGTCTGCAGAAGAGCGTTCCAAACGTCTCCCACCCTTTGCATGTAGAAGCATTATTCCTAACTTCACTCCTACATGTCCTGGCTCTAAATGTTAGGCTATGTCCCCGCGTCCTAGTATTCAAGTGTAGGAGACCTCCAAAAACAGTTACAAATGTCTCGACAGCCAGAAGCAATAATCCAGCCACTAACCTGTAAATCCTGCATGGTCCCTTTAAAAGGCATGGGGGTCCTCCAGGCACTCTAAGTCACGTTCAGATGGTCGGGGTTAAGACTGTGCGTTGAGTTGAGCGTTAGACACCATTTTGGGACTTATCACTTTAAATCAGCGATGCACACTGATTGAAGTCATTTTCTCCCTACTTTACATGATTCCAGCGATCGTTATCTGCGCCTGCGCTAACTCCTATACCAAGATGGAGTCCGGCGCATGTCACACTGGAAACATGCGTGTGCATCCAAGACGCCATCTTGGTTGTCGGACACGCCGTGTAGCACGGAAACAACGGGCGCTACACGGCCCAATTTAGCGTCTAGCCTGTCTCTATCCCTTTGCAGACTCTGTGTGCTCCTCACAGCTTATTTTCCCACCTAGCTTTGTATCATCAGCAAACTTGAATACATTACATTCGGTCCCTTCATCTAAATCATTAATATAGATTGTAAATGGCTGAGGCCCAAGCACTGATCCTTGTGGCACCCCACTAGTTACAGCCTGCCAACCTAAGAATGACCTGTTTATTCCTACTCCGTTTTCTGTCCTTTAACCAATCCTCCATCCATGCTGATATATTCCTCCCAACCCCATGAGCCCTTACCTTGTGTAACAACCTTTTAAGTGACACCTTATCAAATGCCTTTTGAAAATCCAAATATACTACTTCCACTGGTTCCCCATTATCTACCCTGCTAGTTACATCCTCAAAAAACTCTAATAAATTTGTCAAACATGATTTCCCTTTCATAAAACCATTTGACTCTGCCTAATCATATTATGATTTTCTAAGTGCCCTGTTACCACTTCCTTAATAATGGATTCCTGACATTTTCCTGACGACCGATGTCAGGCTAACTGGACTGTAGTTCCCTGTTTTCTCTCTCCCTCCCTTCTTGAATAGTGGGGTAACATTTGCTACCTTCCAGTCCACTGGTTCCAGAATCTAGGGAATTTTGGACGATCATAACCAATGCATCCACTATCTCTGCAGCCACCTCTTTTAGAACCCTCGGATGTAGGCCATCAGGTCCAGGGGATTTGTTGGCTTTTAGTCCCATTAGTTTTCCAGTACTTTTTCCTCTAGTGATATTAATTGTTTTAAAGTTCCTCACTCTCATTAGAGCAACTCTTCTCATCCCCAGTGATTCCTAATTCATGCCAGTCCTCTTCACAGTATATGCTGACACTATTTTCTGCCGCCCATCAGTTCATGCTGACTCTGTTCTCCCTCTCCTCCCCCAGTTCATGCAGGCTCTCCCTCTCCCCGCATCCCAACCCCCACCCAGTTCATGCGGGCTCTCTTCTCCCTCTCCCCACCACCCCCCCTCCCCAGTTCATGCAGGCTCTCTTCTCCCTCTCCCCGCGTTCCCCCCACCCCCCCAGTTCATGCTGACTCTCATCTCCCTCTTCTCCCCCAGGTCAAGCGGTCTTTCTGACACTATCCTCCCCCAGTTCAACTTGGCTCACTTCTCCCCTCCCCCCCCCAGTTCATGCCGGCACCTTTTTTCTGCACCTGGCCCCCACGCTACTCCTAGCTCTTCCCCTTCCCTGCACAGTGGCTTCTATTTCCTGCTGTTGCTGATCTAGGGGCTAAAATTACTGAAAATTGCAAAAATTCCCAATCTTGTGAAAATTCCAACTCCAGCATGCTGCAGCAATCAATCCCCTAGTGTGCAACAAGAGATAGGAACCTAGGAGCAGTACTGAGGAATTAAGTTGAAAGTGGTGCTGATTTACATTCACAAATACAGTCAAGTAGACACTGCCCTGTAAAGGCTGATGGCATGTATGCTTCCATAGAAACTTACAGGTTTAAACAATTGAATGACAATATACAATCTATTTGCAGCCATATCATTTTTTTCCTGAAAGACAGAAGGAAAGAAGGAAGGAAAGAAAAAAAGAACTTACCATGACCTCAGGATGTCCCAAAGGGCTTCACAGCCAATTAAGTACTTTTGAAGTGTAGTCACTGTTGTAATGTAGGGAAGTATGATAGCCAATCTGCGCACAACAAGGTCCCACAAACAGCAATGAGATTAACGATCAGACAGTTTGTTTTTGATGCTGTAGGCCAAGGGATAAATATTGGCCAGGATACTGGGAGAACGCCCTTATTGTTCTTCGAAAAGTGCCATGGGATCTTTTATGTCCACCTGAGAGGGCAGATGGACTCATCTCATCTGAAAGATGGCATCTTCAACAGTGCAGCAATCCCTCACTACTGCGCTGAAGTGTTAGCCTAGATTATGTGCTCAAGTCTCTTGAGACGATCTTGAACCCATGATCTTCTGACTCAGAGATGTGAGTGCTACCATTGAGTCAAAGCTGATAGAAGCCAGTATAAAACAAAAAGTAGGCCCTTCATACCATTTATCCCATTCCTTCAAACAGAATTTGTACGGTTTTCAGTCTCGGGTTCTTCCCAACTTACTTAGTCTTTTAAGAAGAGTGAATAAATATTCTGGAATCATTCTTTCTCTGCAATGTCCAATTTAAAATAAAGTGCCTAAAATTACAAGCAGTATTCCAAGTGTGGGATTACTGATGAATTATAGAAGGTTAAAATAAAGCTTTCACTTATGATCAAGTTATAAGTGAGCAACCTTTGAATATCCAGGGTTAGCACAGATTTTCCTTCTAATACATTGTTTTTCCTCCTTCTTTCCTCATTGAAGGACCTCTCTGCAGCATTTGACATAGTCGGCCACACCATCTCCTCCTACGGCTCTGATCCGTTATCCAGCTTAGTGGGACTTCTCTTGAATGGTTCTATTCTTACCTATCCTGTCATAGCTTTTACAGCAATGGTTTCTCTTCCTGCCCCTACACCGTTACCTCAGGAGTCCCCCAAGGATCTATCGTTGGTTCCCTCCTCTTCCTCATCTACATGCTGCCCTTTGGCAACATCATTCAAAGAGATGGGGTCAGCTTCCGCATGTACGCTGACAACACCTCGGTCTACCTCTCCACCATTTGTTTCAACCCCTCCACTGTCTTTGTATTGTCAGATTGCTTGTCTGACATCCAGTTTTGAATGAGCTGTAATTTCCTTCAGTTAAACATTGGTAAGATCAAAGCCATCGTCTTCAGCCCCGGTCACAAACTCCGTTCCCTTGCCATCGATTCCCTAACCCTCCCCGGCCAGGGTTAAATCAGATTGTTTGTAGCCTCAGCATCCTGTTTTACCCTGAGCTGAGTTTCTTACTCCATATGCTCTCCATCACAAAGACTGGCTACTTCCTATTACTCTGTAATATCAGCCATTTCCATCCTTGCCTAAGCCCGTCTTCTGCTGAAATCCTCATCCATGCCTTTGTCATCTCCAGACTCAAATATTCCAATGTTCTCCTGGCTGGCATCCTATCCCCCATACTAAGCTTCAGCTCATCCAAAACTCTGCTGTCCATAGCCTATCTCACACTAAGTCCCCCTTGCCCATCACTCCTGTCCCTGCTGATGTATATTGCTCTCGGTCCCCCAATCTCTCCAATTTAAAATTCTCATCTTCATGTTTAAGTGCATGGCCTTGGCCCTCCCAATCTCTGTAGCCTCCTCCTGCTCTACAACCCCACCCCCACAACTCTCCATTCCTCTAACTTAGGCCTCTTGTGCATCCTCCCTTCACCCCATTGTGGGCGGCTACGCCTTATGCCATCCAGACTATTTAACCATGGCTGGCATTATAGTTGTGATCAATCTTGTCCTCATCTGATGTCCACCAGGATTCACCGGAGTGATCAGGAATGGGAACCCTGACCATTTCTTTTTTTCACTCCCTAGTCCAAAGGCACTGAGTGAGATAAGATAACTTAGCAAAGACTAAGAAATGATCCTGGGACTTCACTGAGTTTTATACTCCTCCAAGCTTATGGCTGGTAGCATCTTTCTCATGTCTTGCTTCCCTTTTTATTCACACAAACACATCAAATCGTAGGAAATACATACTAGCCTTGAAGGTGGTACAGTATAGATTCACCAGAATGGTACCAGGAATAAAGGGTTAAATTATGAGGACAGCTTGCATAAACTTGGTTTGTATTCCCTTGAGTTTAGATGGTTGAGGGGTGATCTAATTAAGGTGTTCATAATGATTTGTTAGGGTAGACACAGAGAAACTATTTCTTCTGGTTGGGGGAATCCAGAACAAGGGGGCATAATCTTAAGATCAGAGCTAGGCCATTTGAGGCTGAAATCAAGAAGCATTTTTCCACACAAAGGGTAGTGGAAATATATAACTTTCTCCCCCCAAAAGGTTATGAATGCTGCGTCAATTAAAATTTTCACGACAGAGATTGATAGATTTTTTGTTCGGTAAGGATATCAAGGGTTATGGAGAAAAGACGAATAAATGGAAATAAGGTATAGATCAGCCATGATAATAGAACGGCAGAACCGGCTGGAGGGGCTGAATGGCCTAGTCCTGATTCTGTGTTGTTGTAAAGGAGTTCTATTGCACATGGAACTTCCATTAGGGCAGTGGAAATGGGCTTTCAAAACAAACACTGAGATCTCAGTGGACAAAAAAAACTGTATATCACACCTGGACTCAATGTGACTATTAAATTTGTTTTTGTAGGCTTCACAAGGTTTTTGCGCGAGTGGTCTCTACTCACGAAAAAATCTCTGGTTGGAAAATTGAAGAGAGTAAATAGAAAAGGGCCTAAGCCCTACTCATCTGATCTCCCAACCAATGCTCATGTGGTCCTCACATGCTATCATTGGGAAATCTATAGCTTGTTTTAAGATAATAAAAGGGCTAGCAGATAATATCATGCTGTGAGTGCACAGCCCATTGTGAAACTAAGCTATACAGGCTAAGAACCTGTTTTGAGCTCCAATCTTTGTTCAACTAATTAACGTCACATGAATTAGGGAATGGAAAATCATCCATCATTTACATTCCTGATTGCTATCCAGCCACTTTTGCTAGAAAATGTAGATGTGTAAACATCGGATAAGGACAGGTTCACGCTCAGCTGGGATGCCATCCATGCTCAGATAACCTGTCAACACTCCCTATCAAGCATCACACAGGAATAATGGGCACCCAGGCAAGGTGCCTATGAATCTCTATCCCATCAAGAATGAGTGCCTTCAGGAGAGGAAAGGATAAAATTAAATGTTTTTAAATGAAGAATGACTACTCGGGCAAGGTACTGGGGAGTGGAGGGTTGTGCTTGGAACCATACCCCAGAATGAATGAGTGTTTTAAGGGGAGAAAGAGGAGAAAGTCTTCGTCATTATCATTGGCAGCATGACAATGGGGGTAAAATTTAACTTCGGTGGGGTTACAAAACTGGCAGGAGCGGATCAGCCGCCCGCTATACGCTCCGCCTGATTTTACTTTCTATCGAAGGCAATCGAAAGGAAAATCAGGCAGGGTGTATAACTGGTGGCCGATTTTCTACTGTCCGTTTTGTATCCCTGCTGAAGTTGAATTTTACTCCCAGTATGTCAACTTCATTGATTATAGTATGTACTGCACAATTCCCAGAAGAAGCTGGCATTCCATAAAACAAAACCAAGCTGCTCTCAGCTGGCTGACAATCCAGTACTCTACCCAGTAAGGAATTGTTTATGGAAGTCTGACTCAAACAAATGTTTCTGATTTTAGACATGTGTACTTCCTATGTTATTGTATAAGATTCGCAAATGAATCCATTGCAGGATGCACCTGTAGGAGATAACTCACCCTGTTCCCCTCAAAACAAGAGCTCTTAGATAAACTGGATGACATAAACACTGAAAATAATTTTCTTGATGCTGTCACTTCTGTTCTCATAAAATAGGACTGGGAAGTCCCACATGACTGAAGCACAGCGATATTGCACAGCAGCTAATGTATTTTAGGGTATGTTCAACCCAATCTCTAATTTTTCTGTAAATTAGAACATATTTTCTCTTCATCTAAATATTTGATAATTTCATCTTTAATTAAAGATTCCAAAATTTTCCCACATATGTTAACTAACAGACCTGTAATTACCTGGGTTAGCTATGTCCCTCTTTTTGAAAATGAGCACTACATTAGCCACTCTACAGTCCTCTAACACACATTTATTCTCAATAGAACCCTAAAATATAATTTCTAGGGCCTTCACAATTCTTCTCCCATTTGGCTCGGGATCCTTGGATGTATCCTGTCAGGTTCTGGAAGTTTGCCCTCCTTTAGCTTAACCAACTTCTCCAATATTTTCCTTTATTGGACCATGAGCACAAGCATACGTGTACTAAAACAGCATGAAGTGAGGGTATAAACCACCACCCATCTACAAGAGAAACACGAGGAAACTTACTCACATCCAGTTACTGCCACCTGACATAATGGAAGCAAATTTTTGTCTAGACAAAAAATAAATGACAAAGGGGCAGTTGGTCAGCATTTTCTATTTTTGAAGGACTAAAACACCCCAAGATGCAGTGATCTGAATTACCCCATTGCAGACTAGCTGCAGGTGTCATTCTTGGGATTGAGGTTGCCCTCTGTCCATGCTGGATCACAAGATGGCCCTGCAACTGTTTTTGCCATTAACGCTACTATACAGTGTGTCAGGTCCTCGCCTCTTCTTTGCTATGGAAAATGGAGATGCTCTGCGCCACTGGCAAGGCATTTTGAGTTTTCTGCCCAGCAACAATGAAGCAGTGCCTTTAAATAGTAGCTCCTACTTTTAAGAGCTGCAGCTGCACAATATTTTCCTGCACACACCTTTCCCCCCTCCCCACCCCACTGACAGCGAGCTCCCACCAGCAGGATAAATCCGAGCCAGGAGCTTGCTGAGAATAACACAATGAGGCTGACCTCAGGAAATCCCGTGAGGTCTGCCCAGTGCTTCATCAGCAAGCATTGAGCTCGTTGCTCTTTAGCATCAATGCTGAAGCAACAGAACTGGTAAAATTATCCATAAATGTCCTCACCTCACTTTATCTCTATTCTCTTTCAACAGCCTTCTCAAACCTTGTCTCTTTGTGCTTTGGGTCATCTCCCTTAGCCTTTACTTCCTGTTCAGTGTCCACCATTGGTCCAGTAAAGCAGGATATTTTGTTACATGAAAAGAGGTGCTGTGTAAGTTGTTTCAATAACATTAGATTCTACTGTTTTAAGCTTTAGTATTATTGCATTCTCTAAAACCTTTGGCTATCTGAGGAGCAGTAAGAGAAAAGCACAATTAGACATATTCACTGCCATAATAATTTGTTAGCATTGTTAAAAAAAACACCGAACCCTGGTTTGGACTGCCAATAAAATATTGACTTTCATTATTGGGTAAACATAGAAAAGAGTTTTCCCAACCACTTTTCATTACAGACGGTGCTTTAAAATTTGTAATAAAAGTGTTTATTGCTCGTTAAGTGCCAGTTGTAAGGACATTGTATACATGTGTGGATTGAGTCAGACTGTAAATAATAGAAATTGCTTATGCAGAAGAAGAGACTTGATCATTTTTGGCACAATCTGTGGAACAAGCTGTACAAGAATTAGGTACATGTTGTGAAAGAGCTGTGTCTGTGTCGCTCACCTGAATAACATAAATCCTTTGAATTTTGAAAAGGAAAACATTTATTTTGGTTCACCATGAATCTTATCAAGATTATTACACTTGCAAGAGTTGTGTAACTTGGACTTCCTTTCCTGCTGTTAAATTTAGATCGATGCTGGTAGAGGCATCCAGTGCTTTAGTTGTTGCAGGCTGTGGTGTCTGAGTGATGCGAAAGTCTAAATCCACAATGCACAGTTCACAACCGTAGTTAAACTGGCTGCATTTTTCCTGTATCTTTTAGACAAAACATTTTAAAATAGTGAATAATATGAGAGTCAGTACTATAATTATGAGAGCAAAAAGATTCCCTGATGGCACCTTCATTTGCCTCTCCTCTCCTTTTTGGAAAGACAGAACACTTCTTTTAACAAGAAATTGACCCATTAACTCATCCTCATTTTCAAATTCCTTGATGGCCTCACCCCACTCTATTTGAGTAATCTTCTCGACCCTTACATCCCACCCTGTACTCCATTCATAAGATCACAAGATAAATATTAGTGACAAAAGCCATTTGACCTTTTGACAATTGGCAAAAAATATACAAGTTATTAATAAGTAATGCTATTTGATATATTGGAGAATATATTAATGTCCCTTGGCTGTCACCTGTGGCCCATGCGACAAACATGTTTTTGTTTTTGGCGAAATGCAGTGCCTCAAGTGCACAACCAGAAATCTCCCAGTGGTTGTTAGCAGGCTATTCCTCATACAGGGTATCACAGCCACACCCAAACTAGTCCTCATACAAAATGCATGCACACACACTTTCCACTCCCAAGGCTGTGTTTCAGTGAGGCTGTCCTCTGCAATCTAGATAAATTCCTCATATGAGTGACTGGCAAATCTGAATAGCTTTGGAAATTATATACTAGAGGTTGAATTATATTTTATAACAGAACTCCTAGAACCAACTGGGAGCAGGCCATATCAGATTTAATAATGAATAATGAGCTAGCTTAAGTTAACAGCGTAACGATGCATGAACATTTATCTAATAGCGATCATAATATGATAGAGTTTAACATTGTGTTTGAAAGGGAGAAACCCGTAACAGCTACTAAGATTCTAAATTTAGATAAGGCCGACTTCAGCGGGATGAGACAGAGACTGTCCACAGTAAACCGGGCAAATCTGTTAATGGGTAAAATGACAAAAGATCAGTGAGAGGTGTTCAAAAAAGAATTTATCGTGATACAGAACCAGTTTATATCCCTAAGCTCCCTGCCAAAAAAAAAGCCATGGACAACAAAAGGGGTAACGGACAACATAAAATTAAAATCAAAAAGCATACAAAAATGCAAAAAATTGTACAGATCCTGGCGACTGGGAGAGATACAAAGAACAGCAAAGGGTGACAAAACAGATAGTGACAGCTACAAAAAGTGAGTATGAAAAGAAATCTGAAAGGAATACCAAAATAAACGCAAAAGAATTACAATTATATTAGGAAATAGAGGATGGTCAAGAGCAATGTGGGCCCCTTAAAAACTGATGATGGTGATATTGTAAATGAAAATAAGAAAATGGCAGACATGTTAAATAATTACTTTGCATCAGTATTGACATTAGAGGAAGAGGATAGCATGCCTAATTTTCAAACAGCAACGGGGACTCACCATAATTAACGTAAGCAAATTAACAGTAATGAAGAAAATAATGGCACTAAAGAGTGACAAATCCCCAAGACCAGATGGTTTCCATCCCAGGGTTTTAAAGGAAGTAGGTGAGAACATTGCAGATGCCCTAACTATAATCTTCCAAAGTTCTCTCAATTAAAGAACCGTTCCTTTAGATTAGAAAATTGCACCTGTCACTCTGCTATTTAAGAAAGGTGAGAGAGGGAAACCAAGGAATTATAGACCAGTTAGCCTAACATCTGTTGTTGGGAAATTACTAGAGTCTATAATTAAGGATAGAGTGACTGAACACTTTGAAAATTTTCAGCTGATCAGAGATAGCCAGCATGGATTTGTAAAGGGCAGGTCATGCCTGATGACCCTGATTGAATTTTTTGAAGAGGTGACTAAAGTAGTGGACAGGGGAATGTCTATGGATGTTATTTATGTGGACTTTCAGAAAACATTCGATAAAGTCCTTCGTAAGAGACTTAGCTAAAGTTGAAGCTCATCGAATTGAGGGCAAATTATTGACCTGGGAAGGAAAGTGGCTGAGCGGCAGGAGACAGAGAGTCAGGATAATGGGCAGGTACTCAAATTAGCAGGGTGTAACTCGTGGTGTCCCACAGGGATCTGTGTTGGGGCCTCAACTATTCATTGTATTTATTAACAGCTTAGATGACAGGATAGAGAGCCACATATCCAAGTTTGCCGATGACACAAAGATAGGCAGCATTGTAAGCAGTGTGGATGGAAGCATAAAATTGCAGAGATATTAATAGATTAGGTGAATGGGCAAAACTGTGGCAAATGGATTTCAATGTAGACAAGTGTGAGGTCATCCACTTTGAACCTAAAAAGGATAGATCAGAGTACTTTCTAAATGGTGAAAAGCTCAAAACAGTGGAGGTCCAAAGAGACTTAGGGGTCCATGTACATAGATCATTAAAAGATCATGGACAGGTACAGAAAATAATCAAAAAGGCTAATGTAATGCTGGCCTTTATATCTAGAGGACTAGAATACAAGGGGGTAGAAGTTATGCTACTGCTATAGAAAGCCCTGGTTAGACCACGCCTGGAGTACTGTGTTCAGTTCTGGGCACCGCACCTTAGGAAGAATGTATTGGCCTTGGAGGCAGTGCAGCATAGATTTACTGGAATGATACCTGGACTCCAAGGATTAAATTATGAGGAGAGATTACGCAATCTAGGGTTGTAGTCCCTGGAATTTAGATGATTCAGGGGTGATTTGATCAAAGTTTTCAAGATATTAAGGGGAACTGATAGGGTATTTAGAGAGAAACTATTGCCACTGGTTGGGGAGTCTAGGACATAGCCTAGAAATTAGAGCCAGGACTTTCAGGAGCGAAGTTAGGAAACACTTCTACATGCAAAAGGTGGTAGAAGTTTGGAACTCTCTCCCACAAATGGCAGATGATGCTAGCTCAATTTTTAATTTTAAATCTGATTAAATTGATAGATTTTTGTTAACCAAAGGTATTAAGGGATATGGGGCTAAGGCGGGTATATGGAGTTAGGTCACAGATCAGCCATGATCTCACTGAATGACGGAACAGGCTCAAGGGGCTAAATGGCCTACTCCTGTTCCAATGTTCCGAACAGCATATTCAATTTTGTTACAGATTAGTTCTACATGGCAGAGTGTTAACAATCCACATGTACTGTCTTTGTATCGATACAAATTTCCCCAATTGATATTTGTGTTGGCTGGTTTCTATCCTAGAATAGCTAACTGACTTCAGTCGATTTGGACTGAAGTTACAGTTAGAGCCCAAATAACAGACCACTGCCTCCTCAGTGCACCCATCTGATATGAAATTTAATAGTCAGGTTCCTAGGGCTGATAAGTGGCAAGTAACATTCATGCCAGACAAGTGCCAGGCAATGACCATCTCCAACAAGAGAACGTCTAACCACCTCCCCTTGACATTCAACGGCATTACCATCGCCAAATCCCCCACCATCAACATCTTGGGTGTCACCATTGACCAGAAACTTAACTGAATCAGCCACATAAATACTGTGGCTATAAGAGCAGGTCAGAGGCTGGGTATTCTGCGGCGAGTGACTCACCTCCTGACTCCCAAAGTCTTTCCACTATCTACAAGGCACAAGTCAGGAGTGTGATGGAATACTCTCCACTTGCCTGGATGAGTGCAGCTCCAACAACACTCAAGAAGCTCGACACCATCCAGGACAAAGCAGCCCGCTTGATTGGCACCCCATCCACCACCCTAAACATTCACTCCCTTCACCACCGGCGCACAGTGGCTGTAGTGTGTACCATCCACAGGATGCACTGCAGCAACTCGCCAAGGCTTCTTCGACAGCACCTCCCAAACCCGCAACCTCTACCATCTAAAAGGAAAAGGCAGCAGGCACATGGGAACAACACCACCTGCACGTTCCCCTCCAAGTCACATACCATCCCGACTTGGAAATATATCGCCGTTCCTTCATCGTCGCTGGGTCAAAATCCTGGAACTCCCTTCCTAACAGCACCATGGGAGACCCTTCACCACACGGACTGCAACAGTTCAAGAAGGCGGCTCACCACCACCTTCTCAAGGGCAATTAGGGATGGGCAATAAATACCGGCCTCGCCAGTGACGCCCACATCCCATGAACGAATAAAAAAAAATATGAATTGAGGTATTGAAACTAACGTTAATGATGAATGCAATCTCTACTTATAGTAACAGTGACTGCACTTCAAAAAGTGCTTCATTGGTTGTGAAGCACTCTGAGATGTTCTAACAAACATGAATAGATACTATACAGATACAAGTCTGTTCGTTCATACTTACAGGACTATAAGTATAAATATAGTACCATTGTAGGGCTTTGTTGAAAATATGTTGTTTGAAGGTGAAGGGTTCTCAATTGATATAAAAGAAAAGAAAGACTTGCAATTATATAGTGCTTTTCATAACCTGAGGACATCCCAAAATGCTTTATAGCCAATGAAGTACTTTTGAAGTGTAGTCACGTAATGTAGGAAAAAGCCACAATACCGGGGGGTGGGAGAGAGGTCCTGACTTTCATTGAATAGTATTCTTATTTTTCTGAAACTATTGTACAGTATTAAATAACTTAATTTTCCTTATACTGCCTATTGACAGATACAATCGAACAGAAAGCCCGTGTGTGACAAAATTAGTGCTGCAGGGCTCATCTTCAGTATCCATTGTTTATTTTGTCCCCCTTTTAGCTCAAAGCATTGGAGCCAAAAACTCAGCACAAACTGGGGATCAAACCTGGGTTCTTCCCGGCCTGTATGGCTTAGATGCTCAATGGATAAACTTAGAAAACCAAAGTTTAATCGGGAGGAGTGTTTTTTTTGGTAATTATAATGCAGTAGTCAGTATTTCCAATTTTAAATAATAGCTCAAAAAATGTCTTGTGGAACTAACTGGTATATTATAGTCTAAGTTGAACAATGATCTCATTAAAAAATATTGCTGTTTGTTGTGCATTACGACAGCATGTAAACATATTTGTAGTGTGGCAACTGTAAGAATTAGTCCCAATCATTCAGAATGCAGCAGAATGTTGTCTTTGTTTGGAAGCTGTGGGTGTAGTTTTATTTTAGCCAGAAAATCCTTTTTCATTAAAACGATTCCTTTCAAAAGTCCTTGTAAAACAATTACTTGTTTTTTCAAAGCGGAAATGGTTGTTGGTGTGGGAGACTGTCAGACGAATTTTCATTTCTAACAGCTTCAATGACCCTGAAGCAGAGATCAAATCCAATCGGCCGGAACAAAGCCCCCAATATGAATATGAAAGGCTCCTCTGTACTACATTAAACAAGAAGTAAATGGTGTCTTTATAGCTAATATGTAAATCATGAGACATATTTCGATGTGAAGTCTCTCTCCAAGTCTGTGCCTTAAATTGTGCATGATGGTCTTAAGAAGAATGAATGGATGAATTAATGTCAGTTTTTTTGAATACATTAAATGTACAACAGAATTACAACAGAAACTGGAAACTTAGCACTTGAATGGGAACAAAGTGACAAGCAATCAAGATCGTCTATTCTCTTTCCTCATGCATGATGTGTCAGTCAGAAGTTGTTCAGAACTAATTAGCTAAGCTCTAATTGGGAGAGAATGCTGCAGTTGGCTGAAAAGGTTCACCTGATACCACTTTTATTTTTTTTTGATGCAGGTGATGTGTGATGGGAGTCCCACCAAGACACATCTTGGAATTCTACAACCCTTCACTCACTCACCTGACGAAGGAGGTAAGCTCCGAAAGCTTGTGATTTTCAAATAAGACTGTTGGACTATAACCTGGTGTTGTAAGATTCCTTTCCTTTGTTAAAAGCAAAATACTGCAGATGCTGAAAATCTGAAATAAAAACAGAAAATACTGGAAATACTCAGGCAGCATCTGTGGAGAAAGAAACAGAGTTAACGTTTCAGGTCTATGACCTTTCGACAGAGCTGGAAGAAGTTGAAGATTAAACAGTTTTTAAGCAAGTACAGAGCCAGGAAAAGGGCGGGGGAGGAAAGAACAAAAGGGAAGGTCTCTAATAGGGTGGAGGGCAGGAGTGATTAAGTGACAAAAGGTACGATGGTGCAAGGCAAGGAGGGTGGTGATCGGACAAGAAAAAAAAGATGGGTTTAGAGGAGCTGTAAATGGCAACAGCAGACCCATTACCAGCACCCGTTGTCCGATAAAATGGTTATGATCTGAAGTTATTGAAATCAATGTTGAGTCCAGAAGGTTGTAAAGTGCCTAATCGAAAGATGAGGTGCTGTTCCTTGAGCTTCCATCAAGCTTCATTGGAACAGTGTGAGAGGTCGAGGACAGAGAGGTCAGAGTGGGAGTGGGACGGGGAATTAAAATGGCAAGCAAACAGCAGGTCAGGGTCACGTTTGCTGACTGAGCAGAGGTGTTCAGCAAAGCAATCACCCAATCTGCTTTTCTCCCCAATAGTAGAGGTGACTGCATTGTGAGCAGTGAATACGGTCTACTAAATTGAAAGAAGTACAAATAAATCGCTATTTCACCTGGAAGGAGTGTTTGGGGCCCTGGATGGTGGGAAGGGAGGAGGTGAAATGGCAGGTGTTGCATCTCCTGTGCTCGCACAGGAAGGTAACGTGGGGAGGAGAGCGGGTGTTGGATTAGGGGACCAGGGTGTCACGGAGGGAACAGTCCCTTTGGAGTACTTATAGGAGAGGGGAGGGGGAAGATGTGTTTGGTGGTGGCATCGCACTGGAGGTGGTGGAAATGGTGGAGGCTGGTGGGGTGGAAGGTGAGAACAAGGGGGAACTGGGAGAGAGGGGAAGGGGTGAGGGCAGAAGTGCAGGAAATGGGATGGACATGGTCAAGGGCCCTGTCAACTACAGTGGAGGGGAATCCTCAGTTGAGGAAAATGGAAGACATATCAGAAGCACTGGGTGGCAGGTGGCATTGTCAGAACAGATGCTACGGAGATGGAGAAACTGGGAGAAGGGAATAGAGTCCTTACAGGAAGCGGAATATGATTGAGGCGGAGATAGATAGATTTTTTGACTCTAGGGGAACCAAGAGATATAGAGATCGGGGAGTAAAGTGGAGTTGAGGTCAATGACCAGCCATGATCTTATTGAATGTACTCTCAGGGCTGCAGTTGGTGGGGAAGACAGAAGACCCATCTCAGAGGATGTCCAAGAAAGAAGACCTCAAGTGCCCCGGAACTGATCACGCCACTGCCTTGATGCTGAACTCTCAAAGGAACAGGTTGTATGTTTTATTTATGAAATAAAAACAGCAGTTTAATTTACCAATCTGTTGTATTGTATTATTTGGCTCTCCATCACTCGGGTCCATAAATCCTGGTGGAATAGTGTTCCTACATTTTGTCGCCCAGACAGGGACCTGACAAATCAACTGCCAAAGTAGAATATCTTGTCCAGTGGTAGAACAGAAACAGGGTTTCTGGACATAGCAAGATATTAAAATGGAAGAGGCAATACAGAAGTACATAGAGAAGAAGTTGCCTCGGAGCAAGGAATGGTTCCCAACAGAAGGCCACCACATTGATCCCTTTTTGGCATAAGATAGGTGGTCATGTATGTTGGAGGAACGGCCGGCTCTAAAAAAAAAAGCCACGGCCGTATGGTTACTCGCCCTCAGTAAACTAAAAGACAGAGGTAAAAAAGAAAGGTAAGAACTAAAAACAGAAGTTGATAACCTAAAAACGGAGTTAAAGGAAGTAAAACAACAATGATGATTGGAAGAGAGAGGGTCAGAATAATGAAGAAAGGATCCAAGCCCGAGAAGGGCACGTAGAATATTTTCAGAGCCAGGCTCTACTGAAAGTGGGAAAACTAGCTGTGAACCAGGCAACCCAACAAGAAACATTGGATAAAATGATAAAGTTGAAAAAACAAAGGGATGATTTAAAGGCAACAATTTGGTGCAAATGAGTGCCAGTAAGGAAAGCCGTAGAGGGTAAGCACAATAATTATAATTGTAAAGTCGCTCAACTAGGAAACGCCCTACAAGTGAAAAAGGGAATTATCTGTACTATGAAAGGAGATGATAATGACAGTTAGATGGATGATCTGGAGTGGGATGACCTAGAGCGGGAGGCTGCTGAGTATGAGCATCATGATGACTGTTCCACAGGGGATGAGTGTCCCCCCATCGCCCCAATGGAACAGGTCAAGTATAATGTCGATGCCGTCACAGGAGCAAAGGGAACTGTAACCAGTAGGTATGCTGTTCCGTATAGCCCACAGCAGTTACAGGAAATGTCAAAACAAATACCCCAGCAAAGGAGATGTGGAAAAACACTTTGCCTAGGTAGAACTGCCCACAGAGGTTAGTGGGGTGGATGAGGCTGAAAAAGTAAAATTGTTATGTGGACTTTAGGCTCGGTGGTATATGGGGCACTTCCCCAGGAAAGGAAAAAATGGCCGAGGAACTTGGGTGCAGACACAAGAGTCTGGACTTACTGCCACTGGATTTAATAGGGGAGACCCCAGTGACATGTTGACAAGTTGTATGCAAGAACCCAAAGAACATCCCAAACTATATGCCAACCGATTGTGACAATGCTATAACAGAGAATATGGGCCAAGATTGAACCGAGGCAATCTTATTGCCAGATGGTTGAGGACTTTGATTAGTCACACGCAACCATATTTACAAGTGGCATAGGAAGGTTTTGATGCAGAGGACACAACTCAAACGGAAGTCCGAGTCCTGAGATGGAAGTTACTTCAATGGGAAAATGGTAAACTGATGGGTAAAACAAAATAGCTGGTATATACCATGCAAGCCCCCACGTGGAAAAATGAGGGACCCAAGAATGAAAGAACCCCAAAATTTAGCCCCAACGTAAAATGTTACAAGTTTGATAAATTGGGACATATAGCTAGACAATGTAAAGTGCCACAATGCAAGAGGGGAACAAACCCCACAGGAAAACAAAGTCCCGTTAGTAAGGCACCAGCAGAGCTGTACCCAGATTAAAAGGAAGTCTTTAAAGACTACCTGACAGTTGCATTGAAAGAAACGGTTCCCAACGCCCCTCCAGTGTGTGAAATAGATCAACAAGGGGTTCCAAAAGCCAATTCCTCCCCTGGACCCCAATGATGAGGTCAAGCCTCTCCTAAGTATTTGTGCCTGTTACAGTATGACCCATATGGACAGCCGTGAATAACCGCTGAGGTAAGGGGCCATGTTGGCGCTAATTTGCTTGCTACGGGAGCATCCAGAACTGTCACATCTGTACAAGAACCTAGGAAATCTCCCTATGCCATGGGAGAGCCCTCGAGATTAAGTGGTATTACGGGGAATATCCAAATTGGAGTTGAATCCAAGCCAATCCCTATAAAAATAGGATCTAGTGAGAGCTTGTAAGTGTGTGTACTTATGAATCTGCCAAATAAGAAAGGAGTGTTAGGAGCAGATATACTGATGGGTAGGTGATGGATTGTGGATTTAGCAAATAGCACTATTTGGCAAGCTGAAGGGGCAGAGATAGAGGACCCTATAGTAATACCAGGATACAGGGAAATCTGCATGATTGCTGTGGTACAGGGGTATGATTTGGACAAAATATTCTGCAATCTACCCCACCAAGATAAAATAAGTGGTAAAGGAAAACGAGGTGGCATTCACCAAGCATAAATTCAATTGTGGTAGAATGAAGGGAGTGGTTGACATGGAAGGAACCAACCTGCCCCGCCCATTAAAGCAATATTGCTTCCCACGAGAAACAAATGAGCATTTTAGAAAGGTTACTGACTCACTCCTTCAGCAAGGTGTCTTGCGCCCAATAGCGACGAAGACAAACTCACCTATTTGGCCTGTCAACAAACCCGATGGCTCTTGATGACAAACCATTGATTATCGACAGCTAAATAAGGCAATGCCTACATGCACTGCAACGGTGGCATCAGCACTGGACGTGTTCTTAAGACCGACTCCAAAATCTGCTGTGTTCACAGTATTGGACATATCGAATAGATTTTGGTCCGGTCCCCTTAATCCAGAACACCAATACAAGTTTGCCTTTACATTCCAGGGCCAACAGTATACCTGGACTTGTTTACCACAGGGGTTCTACAGTTCTCTCTCTATTTTCCACCAACAGATGGCTAAAGCGATAATTCAACTTAGCCAGCCTGAATGTTTGATACAGTATGTGGACGATTTGCTGTTGCATACTCCGGACAAGGAACGTCATGTGATATTGTTAAGAGAGCTGTAACAGTTGTTGACCAGAGAAGGCTTAAAAGGTTAAACTGAAAAAGGAGCAAATAGCACAAGACAAGGTAAACTTTTTGGGAGTAAATATTAGCAAAGAAGGGAATGGCATTGATGAAATGTAGGTAAAGACCACGCAGGAGTTGCCTTTACCAACATCCGTTAAAACAGTACAATCATTTTTGGGAATGATGGGGTACTGTCGGGATTTTATAGAGAACTGTACGACATTAAGTACGCCCCTCTATGCTTTGCTGAAAATGAATGTCAAGTGGGAATGGATACCTGCCTGTACAGAGACAGTCAAACAGTTAAAGGAAGCTTTACAGAAAGCACCCGTCCTAGTCCCAGCCGACCCAGAAAAGCCCTTCTACATAGAAACGGCAGCCAGTGAATACTCAATATCAGCCGTCCTAACACAAGAGACCAATGAGAAACAGAGGCCAGTTGCCTATGCATCTCGGGCGCTCACTCCGGTAGAATTTAATTACTCCATGTGTGAGAAACATCTATTAGCAACCTTTTGTGCCATTAAACACTTTACCTACATAGTGGGATTGGCACCGCTACACTTGTTGACCAATCATAAACCAACAGAGTTGTAGTTGGATAGAAATATAGAAAATAGGAGCAGGAGTAGGCCATTTGGCCCTTCGAGCCTTCTCCGCCATTCAATATCATGGCTGATCCTCTATCTTAATACTATATTCCCGCTCTCTCCCCATACCCCCTGATGCCTTTTGTGTCTAGAAATCTATCTAGCTCCTTCCTAAATATATTCAGTGACTTGGCCTCCACAGTCTCCTGTGGTAGAGAATTCCACAGGTTCACCACCCTCTGAGTGAAGAAATTTCTCCTCATCTCAGTCCTGAGACTGTGACCCACTCGTTCTGGACCCCCCCAGCCAGGGGAAACATCATCCCTGCATCCAGTCTGTCTAGCCCTGTCAGAATTTTATATGCTTCAATGAGATCCCCTCTCATTCTTCTAAACTGGAGTGAATACAGGCCGAGTCGACCCAATCTCTCCTCATATGACAGTCCTGCCATCCCAGGAATCAGTCTGGTGAACCTTCGCTGCACTCCCTCTATGGCAAGTATATCCTTTCTTAGGTAAGGACACCCAGGTCCCTTTGTACATCAACATTTCCTAATCGATCACCATTTAAATAATACTCTGCCTTTCTGTTTTTCCTTCCGAAGTGGATAACTTCACATTTATCCACATTAAACTGCATCTGCCATGTAATTGCCCACTCAACCATCTTGTTTTGACAGTCTCAGATGGGCTAGAAAAAGGCGTAAACCTAAATAAATATATTAACCAAGAACAGCTACTACCTGATGTGTTCTTCTTTTTGCAGTACTCGGCTGATCGGCAGGCAGGAACACTTATATTGTGGCGGTGGATTTTATGTATAATACTTATAATGTGTTATGTACCTATGTTACAAAGTAGTTGGAATGATTAGGGAATGTAGGTGTACCAATGGGATAACATGGGAAACACCCCTTAAAAATAAGGAGGGAAATAATTTTATTAAAACACAGGAGAAAGTGGGCATGCATTTAACCTATAAATGCAAGGGGAGTGGATCGACCACAAATTTGGGATGGTATCAGGAACTATTATGGCTTGCCCCTAACACAAAATAATATCTTACCTATGAGACATCATGGGATGCCATATAGAGCAGACGAACCCCAGAAACAAGGAGAGTTTGAATCTAGCCTCATCAGGCCTAGTTTGGACCACGACATGATGATTGGTATCAATGCAAGGCCTGAACTCCCACAGATGAGTCTGACATTGTAATTGTGCAAATGATACTGCTGATATTTTGATTATTGTGATATACTGTATTAAGCAAACTTTGAAAAAGCATGTTAAAGAGTTGCGTTTTTTTAAAAATTGTCCTGGAAAAGGCGAAGCTTGATTGTACCGGAACTCAAAGTGTTAACTTGAGAGTGGCATATGTCTTGGCAAAAGTGAATCAGTCAGAAGATCTATGGGAAATATACAACATTTCCTGGATACCACGTGATTCAAACTGCTTTTACTGGAACCCAAATAAACATATTATTTGAGTCTTTGAGATTGGGTACCAAGCGATCGAACAATAAAAAGGGAAACCGCTAACAGATTCTGACAACACAATGTCTGGTCTGGATAAACAAGGTTGTTGCTATTGTTGCAAAAGGACATTACAATCAGCAAAAGAACTCTGCAACTAGATATGTTGCAAAAAAGACATTGCAACCAGACACGTAAATCAATTGACGCCTGCCTGCATCAGAAAGATATAAAAAGATCCTTACCTGGACACTCAGGAATGCAGTGGGTGGAGAAGAAAGAAGACCCATCTTGGAGGATGTCCAAGAAAGTAAACCTCAAGCACTGTGATACTGATCACTCCATTACCTTGATGCAGAACTCTCAAAGGAACGGGTTGTATGTTTTATCGTTTATGAAATAAAATCAGTAATTTAGTTTAGCAATCTGTTGTATTGTATTATTTGGTTTTCTATCACTTGGGTCCATAAATCCCGGTGGAATACTATTCCTATGACACTTCTCAACTTTAGCTAGGAGATCAGATACTTACCATATGAGGAATCAAATACTAGGATAGTAATGTCCTACTGCTCTACAGTGCAACGCGTTAGAATATCAATATCTGAGGGCTGACTTCCCAAGTTCGCACTATCGGAGGGGAGCCTCACCCACTGGCCACACTTAGCGGGAAATCGTGGGTGTATGGCACACAACTTTCCATCCATTAAAATTAATGATGGAAAATCATGGGCAGCACGCCTACAATTTCCCGACCTGTGCAGCAGGTGGGTGAGGCTCCCCGCCAGAAACACAAACTTGGACAATCACACTACCCATAACTCATATCTTAAGTGATCTTTCTTTTACTATTCAATGCAAATGGCCATTTGTAAATATGTACATGTTTCATTTTGGTCCTAATCGGCACACACTGCATACTCATTAATTAGGAGCATGCGGCAGGCGCCAATTAAAGAACTATAGGTAAATGCATAAAAGATAAAGTGCTGTTTACTATTACTTTTTTTTACTCTTGACATCAATTTGCTTAACTATATGCTCAAGAAGAAATTCCACAATTTTTTTTGTAGTAATTCTTACATCACTAGACCTTGGATAATGGAAAATGTATCTGAATTGTGAAGTTGCTGGAAGGCACGAGCAAGGCTGTGCATTATGTACACATTATTGCTTCCTTTCAGGTAGAGGGCAATGCTTAACTGGTATATTGGTTAATCAATCTGCATATTTGTGCACGATAGAAACTGTTTAATTTTCTCGGGTAGATCTCAGCATTCTCTCCAGGTCTTTGTATGAATGAAAGGATGAAAGCGAGGCTCCACCTGTCACTCAGCATCTAACCATAGGCACTTTCATCATCCATACCACCTTGCTCTCGGCCTGACCATAGCCACATTCACAGTGGTCCTGGCAGCAATTTTGCCAGGATTACCAGTATCGCAAAAGAGTTTAGAAAAATCAGTCAGCCTGCGTTCCGTTTTGTGACACCTGAATTTGTTACCGATGTGATATCCACATTTATTCCCAAAATATGTTTTCTTTCATATCAATTGTAGGGGGAGTTTCACAGCTGGAATCCATTTCATCAAAAATATGCAAGGGCTGATGATGTTCAAGTCTGTATTTGATTACACAATGTTTGAATACGATTTTACACCTGTTCTGAAGAATCAATTTATATATGCACATGATGTTGTAATGTGATTGAAAATTTGTACATCAGGGATAGAAATGGCTACACATTTCATAAAGGATAAGATCTAAAGAGAAATAAAAGTTTGTTTATTTGCATTTTAGATGGATTGTATTTCAAAAAGTCCAGATATTGGAGCAGGCAGACTAGAAATTGATGCTGAGCCTATACTGTGTGGTGGTTGTGCTTGCACCATTATGCTATTTTGTGACTGATGAAAGCATGTAGCTACACTGACCCACCTTAATTGGGTGAGAAGAGGAGACGATTAATCTGATGGCAAATTACACAAACCTTGGTCTGTACCACTCTTCATTCGCCAGAGGTTAGGTCATTTATGTTCAGCAATACCATTGACAGTGGGAAAACCACACAGTTACAGTAAACACCACTACATGAAGCACTGGGACACTGGAAGGTATTGGAAAGATTTTATAGCCACAAAGATAGCACAACTTAATAAAGCAGATTAGATAAAATCTGCCCCATAATATATGATTAATATTGATATTTTCAGCCCTCAAGCAGTAACTGTTTACGATTGAGTAAAATCTATATTAGAAAACATAGTGGGGATGAATTTCCAAGGGGGTTCTCCCGCCTGTCAGCGTAACTTTGATGGAAAAGCCGCAGAAGCTCTGGAAAAACAGCGTAAAAGTGTTCATGCTGTTTCTCCAGGGTTTCTGTCTCAGTTACGGCTGACAAGCGGGAGAAGCCCTCACAGAAATTCACCCCCAATGTGACATTAAAACAGTCAAAAGAAGCTTTAGCATCAGGATCATTGTTTTCCACCTGTGCCAGAATTAACAACGTTTGGAAAAGACAGCCGTTTGGCCTGATCATATCCAAAATTTTACAGAAATGATTTTACTGAGAGACCATTTAGAATATTTTGTGTTACGGTCTGAAATGCTGTCTTAAATACGTACCAAAACAATGCATGCCTAAGAACATATGATGGTATGCCAAGAGAAATGCAAGTTGTTTGTTCACTTGGACAATAGATTCTGCTGCAGACTTGCTGTAGGTGTTTACTATAAATGGTTTGCTTTTAGTTTTGATTCATGATTCCAGACACTGCAGATGTACCGAGTCAGTGTCCTTGAGTTTGCAGGATTTATCTTCTAAACATGTTTTGCCCATAAATGATTATCCTTAAATGTAACGGAACTTAGATGCTGCCACCAAAGCATTTCAGCTCAGCTTTATGAGCAGTAACAGGAGGTCTTGGGTTACACAAACAAAATATTTGCCTGCTTAGGGCAGCACAGTTAAGCTATGTTACAATACTAATGGTATCTACATGCTGTAGAGGGAGCCAATCACTAGTTGGAAGGAAAACCCTGTGGTAGTGCAGCAGTTCACTTGCTACATCATGTCAAAGGGGTGGAGCTATTTTTAAAGCTACCCCTAAATGGTGCTGCATGAAATTAAGAATGGGCTTTGAATGAACCCAGCTTCAAGTGTTGAATCCCTTGGGTGGTCTAGGAGATAGCGAAGTGGCCAATCCTCCTGCCTCTCAACACCCCACCACCCCCCCCCCCCCCCCCGCCACCCGCATCCATTTCTTCTGGTCTTTTTTGGCAATGGGTAGGAAGTGAGGAAAATTGCCTAGAGTCCAAAGCCCTGCCCCATTGTCATTCACATGTGGCAAAGCAGGCAACAGACAGGTGGCTGCCAGCAGTGTCAGTAGGGGAGGATGTAGAAAAATGTTTTATGATTCAGCAGTAGGCCTCCCCACACCATTTTCCACGCAACACTGCTGCAGAACCACCCAAAAACGTGCAGATTCCCAGAGGTAACTACAGGCCTTAGTCACCACTCATTCACTACAGTCAATGTTACAGTGTCATAAAGTCTGTCCAGGACTAGAATATTGCTTCCATTTCTAATGAGGCTCTTCTAACTCCACTCTCACAACCCTGGACAAGACAATAGAAAAAAGCTTGTAATCTGATAGTTGGACGATCACTTCTAGCCTCTACCCTCTCTGTTTACATCATACTCTTTCATGTCTCTATTTTATTGATGCTACTAAGGTCAGCGCCGATCTAAATTTTTATCTCCTGTTCCCTCTAAGTTCCAAACATGCTCTTCCTCTTCTCTATGCTCAAATCAAAACTCACTATTTTAGCTTATTCTTTCCCAAAGCCTAAAAAATGTGGAACTTCTCATCTCCATCAGTCTTTCCTTTGTACTGCAATCTTCAGGCTTTTAATACCTAAAAACTTGGTGTTACTCAATTATTATTACTGATTTGTCTTTTTTTTACTTCAGTGGTGCCTGCACTATGAGCTCTAACCCTTCATGAAAGAAAGGAGGAAACTTGCGCTCTTATTGTGCCTTGCACATCTTTCAGGGGGTCTCTGTTTAACATCTTATCTGAAGGATGGTACCTCTGAGAATACAGCACTTCCTTAGTACTGCACTGGAATGTCAGCTTAGATAATTTCCTCAAGTCCTGGTGTTGGCCTTGAACCAATAACCTTCTGACACCGATGAGTGTACGACCAAGTATACACAATACAGCCCCCCAAGACTATTTTCTCCTCTAAAGAAAAACAAATTGTCATACTACAATGAAAATTGCTAATATAAAAGTTTATACAATTAAAGACTACCGTAACTTTGCTCAATTTAGGTTTGGGGATTGAAGAAAAAAATTCCAGACCTCTTCCTTAGTCTGTCAAACCATTTGAAGGTGTTGGAGCAGATTGCTCCTGGCCTACAGATGAAGTGAACTTGATGAGCCAAATGGCCTTTTCCTTGTTCTGTGCTTTGATATTTCTCTACATTGTGAATTCTATAAATCCCCTAATTTGCAGATGAAAAATCAGTCAGTATCTTGAGAGGGAAGAGAATTGCTATATGTAAACAAAACTTTGAATGAGATGACTTTTTTTTTTAAGGTGAGCTGCTAGATGAAGCAGTGAGTGACATCTTAGGGAAACAACCATTGATTATTATTTTTTTTTTTAAAAGACCAACTTAGGAAACCATGTGGAACTTAAGCAAACAACAAAAGAGCAAACAAGAGTATGTTTAGTGATTGACGTATGCATCATTGTTTTTCTGATTGCAGTTCCAGACATCCTTGCTGGAAAGGATATTGGTTTTCCTTAGCATCAAACGATAAACTTCCACCACTCTTTTTGTTGTTGTTAGGGTTACTCTATCCTCTTTCTTTGTTACATCTGTATGTTTGTAAAATTGCTTTGTTGTTCCCAAAGTAGAATTCAAAAGAATGCACCAGACACCTGAAATTTAAAAATAACATCTGTGCAGCTTTTTTTTAAATAAAGCAAGTTAGACATTACAAATTCACATCTGAAATCTCCAAATAAGGACATTAGCTTATTTCTGTAAAGTAAATGCAATCTCATTTAATTAGATTATTCTGGATTTAAATTCTTCCTTTTTAAAAAGTACTTTTTCCCCTCATCAACTTTCTCCCCTCCTCTCCTGAAGATGCTGGTTCTTTGCTGGGGTGCTGGTCCATAGTACGCCTGCTGGTTGACCTCAGATACCTCACCCATCTGGCCATTATTCATGTCTGATCTTTGACTGTGAGTGTCAGCAGGTTATTTGGCCTCAGGGGGCATCTCAGTCATACCCAATTCTATCCTCACCCAACCCCCACTTCCAGGAGGGGCCAGAAACCTCGGCAGATTTTCACCTCCCTAACCAAGGGACACTAAGGTTAATTGTAGCACCCCATCTGTTATCCTAACTAAGATTAACTAACCAGGATTGAACCCAAGACTTTTCTGATCTGTATTGCTCAGCTATTCACTCTAAACTGGCTGAGCTATCAGAGGAGCCTACAGAATTTATTTTTATATTGTGAAATCAAGCTGAAAGGCAAAGACCCACAATGCAAGTCATTACCAAGATTCAATAGTGTAAAAATAAAGATGAAGGACATCAGTTAATGCCAATCAGGTGATTCCAATTTTAAAAGACAGTGGTGGAAGGAAGGAAAGACTGAAGGAAATAAGGAGCTCCACAATTTTGGGTTCCTGGAAGGAATTAGATAGAGTGAAAGACTGAAAGGTGAGCTGTCTAGGCCCTAAGCTCTGGAATTGCCTCTCTAAACCCCTCCGCCTCTCTACGTCTCTCTCCTCCTTTTAGTTGCTCCTTAAAACCTACCTCTTTGACCAAGCTTTGGTCAACTGTCCTAATATCTCTTTATGTGGCTCGACATCAAATTTTGTTTGATAACGCTCCAGTGAAGCGACTTGGGACGTTTTACTATGTTAAAGGAGTTATATAAATGCAAGTTGTTGCTGTTATTTCAACACAGTGAGGATTCAAGAGGGAGCAAAATTGGGGAGGATGGAATACTTAAAGCATAGAAGGAACAATAGAGAAAACTTCAGAGGAACAAAACATAATATTATTGATAAAACAAAACAGAGAAACAAGAAAAGTTGTGATGGAGAGAGGTTGGGGGCTATAGCTGAAAGAAGGATCACTCATCAAACAAGAAGCTTTTTAAAAAAAAATATGAATCTATCTAAAGATTAATCTAGTTTTTTTTATACAAAATACAATGCACAATGTTGTCACATTTCATTTTTGGTAGCTTTGATACCCAGACTATGCACAATAGAATAATTAAGTAATACTTTACTAAATATAATCTGAATAAAAACAGACATTTGTTTTTAAACTCTGCTACCCGTATCTTAACCCACATCAAGTCCCATTCAACACCACCCCTGTGCTCACCGATTTACATTGGCTACCAGTCCGGCAAACCCTCTATTTTAAAACTCACACCCTTGTTTTCAAATCTCTCCATGGCCTCACTCCTCCCATCCCGGTAACCTCCTCCAGCTCTACAACCCTCCGAGATCTCTGCACTCCTTCACTTCTGGCCTGTTGCGCATCCCTGATTTTAATTGCTCCACCACTGGCGGCCGTGCCTACGCCTGAAGCTCTGGAATTCCCTCCCTAAACCTCTTCGCCTCTCTACCTCTCTCTCCTCTTAAGGTGCTCCTTAAAACCTACCTTTTTGACCTACCTTATGTGGCTCGGTGTCAAATTTAGTTTGATAACGCTCCTCTTTGGGACGTTTTATTATGTTAAAGGCGCTATATAAATGCAAGTTGTTGGGCCTATTTTTCAAAACGTAAGCTTGTTAGCATCCAGCAACATTCGGATAGATTTGCTAAATAAGCACTGTGTATAATACTGTAATCAATAACCTGAAATCTACACCACATTTTCTCAATGAGAAGATTTATGTGGTTTGTTAAATTTACAGTCCTGACTGTAAAATTAGTGACTCAGTGGAGAAGGAACTAATACAGTGCCTGGAGTTTTGGTTTCAAACTTGGAGTTTCCAATGTTTTTCCAAAGCTCAAGACAAAAGATGTGTGAACTTGAAGGCTCACTATTTTTGTTAAAAGTGTTTGGAAAACAGTTTTTTTTGTTTGCCAATTATAGACATGATGGTACAAAGTACAGTGAAGCATGCTGTTGCATGATGCAATATTCCATTATTCACTAAAAATCAACTGCCATCATAACAAACAAGGAGAAATTCGGGAGCACCCACCCCCCACGCCACGCAGGGTGATTACCCTACCTACAAATGGTGAGGTCCGAAGAACCATAGATATTGGGCCTCGGACTTCATTAGACTGAAGACGGCACTGCGGGAGGAGGCCACGCAAGTAAGTGAACGGTGGCCGGGGTTGAGAGCGATTGAGACTTCGGGGTAGCTTTCCCTGCGTGCAGCCCGTGCTGACATTGTCTGCCTCAGAACAAACCAATGTTGCAGTGAGGACCCGAAGCAGGCATTAGGCCGAACATTTGCATATGCAAAGGGCCGAACACCTGCTTCAGGCGTGGATAAAGGACGCCTCTTTTTTGTCCTTACCCAATATGGCGGATAGCATACTTCAGATCGGAAGTCTGCGCGCGTTTACTATCCGCCATTTTGGGGCCTTAGATGACAAATGGGTGCTATGGAGCCCAATTTAAACCCCAAAGCTATGGTTTATACTTGGACACTTGTCAGCCTTATTTCCCACTTAGGATTGCCAACTCTGATTGATCATGTGATAATTATCATATAGTGTTGATCACGATATTTGATCCTGTAATATCTGATCATGTGACATTTGATCATGTGACATAATAGCTTTAAGGACATTTGGTTTTGAATACTATTACACTGGTAAACAAACTTCGCTCTTTGGTAATAGCAATGCCAGTGATCTAACATTGAACCAAAGACATTTGAGGGTCAAATAAATTTGTTTATGTGCATTTGGTCAAACTGTAGTGCTGCAATCTATTGAAAGAAAATGGTCTGATTGGATTTCATACTGATTAATTAAAAAAGCACTAACCATTCATGAAGGGCAGAATTATATTCTTACATTTTCAAGTACTGCTGTTTCCCTTGGGATTCATCCTGGCACTGGGGCAAGAAAGGGAGGCCCTTGTTCTCCACATATGCTATTCCTGATTCCCGAGGCTGGTGTCATCAACACTTGCAGGTAAGCCCAAGGAAGCAGTTAGTTTTGTGAAAGAAAAGTATTTTGTGGAATGGAGAGTTCTTTTCCTAGCATCCATAGCGGCAGAGAAATTGTGGTTGAATGCCATATATGTGCATTTCAGGTGCAATGCTGAAAGTGACAAGCTTGAGAGATTTGGGAGACAGGAAGGAAATAGGCTGCGAGGGGAAGCATTGCTGATCCCGACTACGTTTAACTGAGTGAAAGTTCCAGATACAGCAGCAGTGGTCATCAGGCGCGCTTTGCTGACTCTGCAAATTCTTCCCCCGGCTTGCTCACATCAGTGCCTGGGAAATCAATTCTCAATTCCGGAAGACTCGCAGACGATCCAGGAGGGTTGACAACCCTAGATCAACTCATGCAGCTATGCTGACTTCAACTCCTCTGCTGATCCTAGCCCCCTAGTTTTTCTTATCTTATCCCTTTCCCATATGCACCTTGCTTTGGGTTTCTCTCTTTCTCTGCCTCATTATTACCCTTTAATGTATCTTTCTTGCATTCGCACTTCTCTACTATGGTTCATTTTGGATCCAAATTATAGAGCTCTCCCATAATCATAGGCTAAACCTGACTAACTGACCACAACACAGAAAGTATCAACCTGCCAATCATACCAGCATAAAACACTATGACAACCTATAAAATTACAACCTAGAGAATTATAAATTATTTAAAATAAAAGTACCGGGACATGTAGAATAGACAAGATATAAATTGGGCAAAAATTGGTTACAGAAACTTGTGATGTAGTTGTCAGCTTATTTATATCTACAGCATAGGTTATACAGATGGTGAACGTGTGTAATCTTACTAAAATTTTAAATGGAGTAGAAAAAATGTGTTGTTCACTTAGTTACAACCTACAGCTGTCAATGGTGATCTCAGATTCCCAATAGCACACTCTGCACTCGTGAAATTTATATTCAGCCTCAAGCATTATTAACCAAATAAGAGTTACAGCTCCTGGAAGATTAGATCATATTCATTTATTAATTCTGAATGTACAATGATTGAAAATATTCTGCAGATGAGAGCATCTAATGAATTAGATCTTCAATAATTACTGTAATCGTGTTAATGAAGACTATTTGTTGTAAGTTGATGATGCAGACAAGAATTGTCTGTCATCCTGTAAGGATTGTAAACAATTTTACAACACCAAGTTATAGTCCAGCAATTTTATTTTAAATTCACAAGCTTTCGGAGATTTTCTCCTTCCTCAGGCAAATCCTGTAAGGAGCATCTGTGGTTGTGGGCTCCTGAGGATATCTGAAGAAGGGAGCCTCTTAGCTTACCTTGGTAATACTCAGTTGTTTTTGCAGAAGAATGCCGCAAATCAAATTTACTGAAAATTGTTACAGCTAAGCAGAATCAAAGCAATTTATTGAACCAGAGGTTATTGTTTTAATCACAAAAGTGGAAGCTACAAATATTTTTTAATTTAGCTTGATTTAATCATTTTGTCTATTGAGGTAAAGCATTGAAATTTCTTAATGCAGAATCCTGTACAATCTATGTGACTTTATTCAGAATATCAAATTTTGCCATATTACTAAAAGGTAACAGCACATTCATCCAGAACAAGTTTCCCTTGAATAATATTGGTGCAGTAATAATCCTTATTTTTTCAAGATTTTTGTTCTTCCTAAATCATTTCTATTCTACGTTTTGAAATCTGTGCAGGTGGGTGATTTTTTTTTCCACCCTTGAATACCAGCACCTCACTGGAAGGCAACCTGCACCCAGGCCTTCAAAAATGGCAATCTTCAGCAACCCACTAAGCCAATTTTCCATCCTATCAGAAGTACAGCTGACCAATTCAGTAGTGTCTCCTCCAATGCCACAGTGCTGGGTATCACTGTGTCACTACAATATGCCTTAACCCCAACTCCCAGCACAGCACTGAATGCTATGCTTGATAATTGATATGAAAGGCCAGTTTCATTCAGATTAGCAGTTTAAAAATGCACATCCACCCAAAATAGCTACTTTAGAATAACAGTATTGGCACAGAACACTTTGCTTTATTTTTTTGAGCCCTATCACTTTTGTAATAAAATATCATGTTGAATACAAGACATATTAGGTAGATGTGTCTTAATTCTCTCCACCACCTACAAGGCACAAGTCAGGAATTTGATGGAATATTCTCCACTTGCCTGGATGATTGCAGCTGCAATAACATGCAAAAAGCTTGACACCATCAAAGACAAAGCAGTCCTCTTGATCAGCAGCCCATCCACCACTTTAAACATCCACTCCCTCCACCACCGGTGCACCGTGGCTACAGTGTGTGATATCCACAGGATGCACTGCAGCAACTCGCAAGGCTTCTTCAACAGCATCTCCCAAACCCGCGACCTCTACCGCCTAAAAGGACAAGGGCAGCAGGTGCATGGGAACACCACTAATTGCACGTTCCCCTCCAAGTCACACACCATCCTGACTTGGAAATATATCACCGTTCCTTCATCGTCGCTGGGTCAAAATCCTGGAACTCCCTTCCTAACAGCACTGTGGGAGAACCTTCACCACACGGACTGCAGCAGTGGCTCACCACCACCTTCTCCAGGGCAACTAGGGATGGGCAATAAATGTTGGTGTTGCCAGCGACGCCCATATCCCAAGAACGAATAAAAGGAAAGTTCTGCAACAAGCTGGAAATTTCTAGAACTCTTCTAATAGTTGAGAGCAGAGTTGGAAATTCCTTGTTGACTCAGAGGGCCGTGTTTCTTCCATTCAATATACTCAGTTAAATTTGCCCTTTTACTTAATACTGGGGAACATATATACGATTAACAAAAAAAAGGATACAAATATTCCTGTTTACCACAAAATTATATTTACTTATCAATATTCTCCTAATAGAGATTCACTCTGAATTATTGTGGTCATAGGCATCAACTTAGATTGCTTCCCCCAAAGTTATCATTGGGGTGCAATGTAGTCCCAATCTGAAATAGCTAACAACCCCCCCTTCCCCTCCCTCCGATGAGCCTCAGCTGTTACAGCAAACTCAACAGTCAAAGAACAGTTGCTGGCCAAAGGTTGAGGCCTGTGCAATAGGACATCATTTCAGCTTGATTTGTACCCCAAATATTACCACTGAGGCAGCAATTCTTCTCTAGTTCCTCATAAGTCATCATCAATGTTTGCATCTATCATGTTTACATTCTAACATTGTGTTCAGAATGTTTACCTGGACATGGTCAAAATCAGGATAGGAGTCATGCATGAAAATTTCCTGACAGAATTTTTCATTTTCCATCAATGAAGGACACCAACCTCTGACTCCTTTCTGACAGCTAAAGACCAGAAAAAAGCAAGGGCATCACAGCATGGACATGAACCAGTGGGAACCACAGGGGCTGGGGTGCATCGTGCATCCTTGACACTGAGAATAAAATTCTTATTTAATTGGTTTTAGAATTTGATCAGTCAAGATGACAAGGGTTCACCCAGTATCATCAGTGGAAGGACACATTTATACCTAACCCCCAACCCCCTTTTTATTTTAAAAAGCTTAAACTAAAAAAAAATTAAAAATACAACCTTTACTGCAGAGCTTGATGAAGCAACACAATTCATGTAGGGCTATCTTGATGGCATAATTTCTTTGGTCCACGCACTTCTGGCAGGAAAGTGAAATCTTAAGATAAAGTGAACTTAAATCTATTTCAATGATAGTCTAAACTTTGCCAAGCCATCTACAAAGGGATACCAGACCCCAATCAGACCACTTACAAGGCCAATTGCAATCCATGCTTCAAACAATCATACAAATGATCACAAAATTAGTGACTACACATTAGAGTCATTGAAATGGCTGATTCAATGTTCACAGGGTTTTATATTTTCTTTCTCTTGGCACATGTTAGTTGTGGCTCTAATTCAGATTGCTTTTCCATAATTTGAATAAGTTACTCCCAAATGAGTTCTTACTGTAAGACCCACTTGCCTAGCCTTAGCAAGCAACATTAGGTAATTATCTATTGATAAATCCTGCAGTTAACATACTCAGAACTAAGGTGGCAAGTTTTTGTGTGGCTTTTCTCACTTGTTGGTTGTAATTTTGACGGAAGAGCCACGGAAACCTCAGGAAATCGGCATTAACGTGTTTTCTGGCGTTTCCAGGGCTCTTCTATCAAAGTTACCGTCGATGAGCGGGAGAACCCACGCAAAAGTTCACCCCCAAAATGTTTAAATTTGACATCACCCTGAGGGATCTAAACTGTATCCCACAGATAATAATTTCTCACCTCGTTTCACGGTGACTAGGTACTACATTGATTAGCAAGCTGTCCTCTCATTACTGAGACCCGAGCTTTCTCTAACACCAATGACTATGAGCCCTAAATAAAATGGTTTTCAGTTCGGAAGTCTAAACCTAATTCCTAATTGGTGCAAATAAATAACACAGAACTGCGCACAATTTAACATCAATTAGCACCAATGTGGCAATCTCATTAAAATGAATCGCCAGGGCTCCACCAATTGTTCAGTAAGTTTATCCAGTGAGCAGCTGAAAAGTCATAGGTTTGATCTGAATTAAGAAATAAGGAACAATAAGTTGCAACGGAAATTCAGTGGCCAATGCATTATATCAAACTTTCCTTTGCAAAGTGTCACTCCGGAATTATTATAATAATGGTGTTTTTGTCACTTGCAAACAATTTGGGGACATTATTAGTGCAACATTCTGAACTTTTGAACAATCGCAATATTTAAAAGAGGTTAATTACATTCGTTAGACAATTAATTGTGGAAAATAAATTACTAATGCTTTTAATTATTTAAGTTCTACTTCTTTCAAAATGCTTAAGGAGACTGAAATCCTGTAATCTAAAGGGATCCAATTATTTTTGATTATATTGATCCACAGTGAATTTGATTTTCTCACAGATTACAATCTATCTCACTGCACTTTATTCATTGTTGAATGCTATTAAATGAAAAGCCAGTGCGTGTACCATGTATAACCTAAGGGTGAAGATGATGGGTGATCCAAATCACATCGTCTATGTCAGATGTCCAGTCATGCAGTGGGTAATGTAGCAAGACAGGAAGCTATTGAAACATGAAATAGCAGGATGGAGATTCCTCTCTCTAAATTTCCCACACACCGAGTTGCCAATTTTAAATTGGGAAGAATGAGCTGAGGTAATGTACTTCCCTACCGTCAGTGAAGAAAAATCAAAAGGAAATCATCTCTGGTCACTGTGTGTAACTCTAAACTAGTCGCAGAGTTGGATTGACAGAAGCCCATCCGGGAACAGGCACTAATTTCCTGGCTGAGAAATGGTTGATTGCATGAAGGAAAATTTAACAGAATAGAAAAATAACTTAAAGTAATGAATATAAACTTTAAAATTAACAATTTATATCAACCCTGTTCAAAACCATACCAGTTCATTTTGAATTGGTATCCAAAGGTGAAAGTGTTTTGTTCCAAATTAAGAGTGAAATAAACAAATCTGTACCACTTTTACTTGTAATTCAAAACAGATCTAACTTTGGGATAATCTGAATTGAGAGATATAGGCCCCGATATTAGTGGGGTGGCGGGATGGCAGCGGGGAGGGAGGGGGCGATTGGGCGCGTGGGTAACCCGCCCAATAAAATCTGTTTGTTCCCCACGCAATCGCGGGTTAATTGGAGCCGCTTAACGTGGCTTCCGGGTTTGCCGCCTAAAAGCTGCGCAGCGGGCAGACTGCACACCCGCATCATAGGCTGTCAGCTGGAGGAGCTCTATTTAAAGGGGCAGTCCTCCAATGGAGCAAACACCCACACACCACAGTGGAGCAGCACAGGGGCAATGCTGCTCCTAGATTTAGTGATGCCTCACTCCAGGTGCTACTGGATGGGGTCAGGTGGAAGAGGGATGTCTTCTACCCGACGGACGGGAGGAATGTTGCTGCTGCTGGTGACCTCCTCTGCCACCAAGAAGAGCTGGTTCAAGGTGGCAGAGGAGGTCACCAGCAGCAGCAACATATCCCGCACCTGGATCCAGTGCAGGAAGCGCTTCAGTGACCTAACTAGGTCAGCCAAAGTGAGTACACTTACTCGTTCTCCTACATTCTGTCTTCCACATCATCGCCCCCACCCCCCAACTCATTCTGCACTGCCAACACTATTCTATCACATCACTCCTCACAACCACTGAAAGCTCATCCTCAACTTACCTGCACTTCCTCACCACTTCCTCACCTCCCCATTACTCACCCCACCACTACCACTCAACCCAATCCTCATACAATGTCATGGCTCTTTCTCATACTCACCCTCTGTTGCATATCTTTCACGGTCAGCCGCACCCAAACCAATGCATTCATCGGTTGGCCACATCACCATCACTCACTCAGGCATCTGTACTTTCTCCCCTTATAGGAGAAGAAGGCCCAGAATGCAAGGGAGAGGGCGAGGACCGGAGGGGGCCGCAACAGATTGTCATCCTCGCAGACACAGAGCAGGAGGCACTGGACCTGAGCTGCACCCTTGAGTGCCTGTCCATCGGGGACACCGAGACTGGCACCCAACAAATGTCTGGTGATAGAACTTTAACATTCAGCACACACAATATGAATTGATGTTAACATGCCTTGCCATCTTCAGCACCTCAGTATGCTCAACGTGACACATCTGTGATCATGCTTAATACTGCCTTCTGTTCTCTTACAGGGCCTTCAGCGACCGCTGTGACGGCAGAGGACGATTCATCAGAGGACTTGCCGGCCTCGGAGGGTGCATCCTCACATCTGAGTTAGCCATCCACCAGCGCAGATACACACATCTCTGTGGGTCCCAGTCTGCAGTAAGTTGGGGTCGCACATGGTAAGTCACCACACACGTGAGCACGAGCAGACACTGGTGGCAAGGGCAGCTGTGGAGAGTCCGCGTCGGTGGGAGCTCTCCTCTCTAGGCTTTGCTCAGCTGGACACCGATGCTGAACCCTGGGGGGCGTCCATGAAAAGGCAGCAGCACATTTGCGAGGTGCTGCAACAGGTGCCACACGGACTCTCCACAATCACGCAGAGGATGGAGGAGTCCAACTCCTGTATGAGTGGAATGGTGGCACAGGTACGGGAGGGAATCTCTGAGATACTGTCACATGGACGTGAGGGCATCTCTGAGATAGTGTCGCGGGTAAGTGCGGGAATGTCTGCGATGGAGGGAAGGCTAGCCTCCATGGAGCTTCAAGAATGCCTCACAATTGAGTCCATTTAGGCCTTGACAATGGCCGTTCGGACTCAGGGTGAACAACATTCTGCCGCCTTAAACAGGCAGGCAGATACACTAGCACTGGACTTACAAGGCTTCACATGTGTCCTCCAAACTGTCATTCAGCAGAGTGGTAGGAGTGGAGTGGGCCTGGCCCAGGGGAGGGATGATGGCTGAAGGGGACATAGAATCATAGAATCATAGAAGTTACAACATGGAAACAGGCCCTTCGGCCCAACATGTCCATGTCGCCCAGTTTATACCACTAAGCTAGTCCCAATTGCCTGCACTTGGCCCATATCCCTCTATACCCATCTTACCCATGTAACTGTCCAAATGCTTCTTAAAAGACAAAATTGTACCCGCCTCTACTACTGCCTCTGGCAGCTCGTTCCAGACACTCACCACCCTTTGAGTGAAAAAATTGTCCCTCTGGACCCTTTTGTATCTCTCCCCTCTCACCTTAAATCTATGTCCCTTCGTTATAGACTCCCCTACCTTTGGGAAAAGATTTTGACTATCTACCTTATCTATGCCCCTCATTATTTTATAGACTTCTATAAGATCACCCCTTAACCTCCTACTCTTCAGGGAAAAAAGTCCCAGTCTATCTAACCTCTCCCTATAAATCAAACCATCAAGTCCCGGTAGCATCCTAGTAAATCTTTTCTGCACTCTTTCTAGTTTAATAATATCCTTTCTATAATAGGGTGACCAGAACTGTACACAGTATTCCAAGTGTGGCCTTACTAATGTCCTGTACAACTTCAACAAGACATCCCAACTCCTGTATTCAATGTTCTGACCAATGAAACCAAGCATGCCGAATGCCTTCTTCACCACCCTATCCACCTGTGACTCCATTTTCAAGGAGCTATGAACCTGTACTCCTAGATCTCTTTGTTCTATAACTCTCCCCAATGCCCTACCATTAACGGAGTAGGTCCTGGCCCGATTTGATCTACCAAAATGCATCACCTCACATTTATCTAAATTAAACTCCATCTGCCATTCATCGGCCCACTGGCCCAATTTATCAAGGTCCCGTTGCAATCCTAGATAACCTTCTTCACTGTCCACAATGCCACCAATCTTGGTGTCATCTGCAAACTTACTAACCATGCCTCCTAAATTCTCATCCAAATCATTAATATAAATAACAAATAACAGCGGACCCAGCACCGATCCCTGAGGCACACCGCTGGACACAGGCCTCCAGTTTGAAAAACAACCCTCTACAACCACCCTCTGTCTTCTGTCGTCAAGCCAATTTTGTATCCAATTGGTTACCTCACCTTGGATCCCATGAGATTTAACCTTATGTAACAACCTACCATGCGGTACCTTGTCAAAGGCTTTGCTGAAGTCCATGTAGAGCACGTCTACTGCACAGCCCTCATCTATCTTCTTGGTTACCCCTTCAAAAAACTCAATCAAATTCGTGAGACATGATTTTCCTCTCACAAAACCATGCTGACTGTTCCTAATCAGTCCCTGCCTCTCCAAATGCCTGTAGATCCTGTCCCTCAGAATACCCTCTAACAACTTACCCACTACAGATGTCAGGCTCACCGGTCTATAGTTCCCAAGCTTTTCCCTGCCGCCCTTCTTAAACAAAGGCACAACATTTGCTACCCTCCAATCTTCAGGCACCTCACCTGTAGCTGTCGATGATTCAAATATCTCTGCTAGGGGACCCGCAATTTCCTCCCTAACCTCCCATAACGTCCTTGGATACATTTCATCAGGTCCCGGAGATTTATCTACCTTGATGCGCGTTAAGACTTCCAGCACCTCCCTCTCTGTAATATGTACACTCCTCAAGACATCTCTATTTATTTCCCCAAGTTCCCTAACATCCATGCCTTTCTCAACCGTAAATACCGATGTGAAATATTCATTCAGGATCTCACCCATCTCTTGTGGTTCCGCACATAGATGACCTTGTTGATCCTTAAGAGGCCCTACTCTCTCCCTAGTTACTCTTTTGCCCTTTATGTATTTGTAGAAGCTCTTTGGATTCTCCTTTGCCTTATCTGCCAAAGCAATCTCATGTCCCCTTTTTGCCCTCCTGATTTCTCTCTTAACTCTACTCCGGCAATCTCTATACTCTTCAAGGGATTCACTTGATCCCAGCTGCCTATGCATGTCATATGCCTCCTTCTTCTTTTTGACTCGTGCCTCAATCTCCCGAGTCATCCAAGGTTCCCTACTTCTACCAGCCTTGCCCTTCACTTTATAAGGAATGTGCTTACCCTGAACCCTGGTTAACACACTTTTGAAAGCCTCCCACTTACCAGACGTCCCTTTGCCTGCCAGCAGACTCTCCCATGGAAGTGGGGACGCCACTCAAAGTGCCCCCATGTCTCACCCGTTGCCCCCCTCTCAACCAGTACCCACAATGCTGCCTCCTCTCCAGGTGGCCGAGTCTGCCCCTGCACAGGTGCAGGTGGAGCAGTCTTTGGAGGGGCCCTCACAGGCACCAAAACCCAGAGGGCGTAGGCCCAAAGCATCTAATTGGTCATGGCATGAACAAGAGCAACCTGGCACTACCTCTGCTGCAGCCACAGGGGATGCACCATGTAGAAGTAGACGGAAACGAAAGGCAAAGGTTTTGTAAGCACGAAGGGGATGCACAAGGGTGTTTGATGGTTGGTCAAGTTTTTTATTTCTATTTGCTTTTTATTAAACTCAGATTAACTATTATTATTGTCACCACTACTGCCACGTCTTGGCCATGCTTGACTGACTTCTGTAATAAGGCCCTTTCATGAGGTTCGCCATGAACGTCCAAACTTGATGCCACCCATTGGGTCACTCTACAGTGGGTGCATGTGTAGTTTCAGAAATGTTTTGTGCAGGGATGTGGTGGGGGGGTGCTGGCGTGGGCGCTGCTCTATCCAGGTGGTGTGAGGACTGGTCTCTTCACACTGTCTGATGTTAGGAGAACCGTTCACAAAACAGTGACTCCCTGGCCTCACGAGCAGCCAGGTGAGCCGCTGTTCTGCCCATGGGTTGCTCCTGCTTCTCCTCCTCCTCCTCCTCAATGTGGGTGACAGATGTGGATGGGGCCTCCTCAAGCGGCACCCCTCTCTGTTGTGCCATGTTGTGCAGGGCACAACACACAAGCATAATGCGTCCCACTCTGTCTGGTGCATTTTGAAGCGCTCCCCCAGAACGATCAAGGCACCTGAAGTGCATCCTGAGCAGCCCTATAGCCTGCTCACTTGTAGATCTGGTAGTGATGTGGCTGTCATTATATCAACGCTATTGCTCGGCGGTGGGGTTCCTCAGAGGTGTCATGAGCCACGTGTGCAGGGGGTATCCCTTGTCTCCGAGCTGCCAGCCCTTATGGGTGTTCGGTACGTGGAAGAGAGGCAGGATGTTGGATTGCCGGAGGATGAAGGAATCGTGGCAGCTGCCAGGGTATCTGGCACACACTTGAAGAAATCTCTTGCGGTGGTCACAAACAAGCAGAGTGTTGATGGACTGATCGCCCTTCCTGTTGATGAACAGTTCTGGCTCATGTGGAGGTGCTTATATTGCTATATGGGTACAATTGATTACACCCTGCACCCATGGGAAACCAACCACTGCATGGAATCCCTCTCCGTCTGGCTGAGGTGGTCCATGGGGAAGTTGATGTAGTGCGAGGCCCTGCGAAGCAAGCCTTCGGTGATCTGCCTTATGCACTTGTATGCAGATGATTGAGAGACCCCGGCGATGTCCCCGGTGGCACCTTGAAATGATCCGGAGGCGAATAAGTTGAGGGCAATGATGACTTTGACAGCAACAGGTAAGGAGATGCTGCTCGGCCCAGTTGGGACCAGCTCGGCATGAAGGAGGCTGCAGATGTCTGCGACTACCTGGCGACTGACTCTGAGCTCCTCAGAGAGGTTCAGGAACCTGAGCCTCAGTCTGTAGACCTTGTTGCAAGGGTAGTGCCTCCTGTGACATCACTGTCTCTGTTGTTGCTCTCCGTGCTCTTGTGCAGGTGCTTGTGGTGCAGCATTGTGTTGTGGAGCTCCACGTGGCGAAGGTGGGCGCCATGCCTGGTGAGGCTGGTGATGTTGCTCGTCCCCGGATGTAGTGTTGAATGCAGCCCATGGCACCCCCCGCCCCCATCCTGATGGTGTGAGTTTCGGGGGTCCGCAAAGTAGTGAAATATGTTTGCACAGCAGAGTTTTGGTTGGAAAGTAAGAATTTTGAGTGAAAACACAAAGGTCTTGCAGCCAAAACTTTGTCTGAAGTGACAGAGTGCCCTGCTGCAATAAATGATGTTTTCTCCCCGCCTGTCAAATAATCATTTGCATCTCCCACTGGCTGCTGGCTGAAACACATCTATTGCAAAAGGGAGTGTTTCCCACAGCACAGGAAACACGCTGAGGATCCTTCAAAATCGTACCCCTGCCAAAACGTCTAGTCAATCAAGTAATTCAAGTACCTCAACTATCGGACAAACTATGCAAATTATCATCCCGCCGGCTTTAATTGCCGGTGGGACTCCCGCAATCGGGAGGCGCGTGCGCACCTGGACGCATCAGTGGGGAACCCGGAAGTCAGTGGGTTGGAGCCGGGCTCTGAACCCGCTCGGTATTTTAGCAATTATCGGAGCCCTCCCCGCCCCCAACGCACCAGCTCTGTCATACAAAAATCGACCCCATAGTGTAAGCAAGGTTAAGGACAGTTAGTGCCAAGTAGTTAGTGTTTTCTTCTTATAAGTTATTAGAGGATGCCATGTTTCATAATGTAAACTCCAACAGAAACCTTCCTTATCCTCCCAGAAGAGTCAGTGATGTTTTACTGGGCATAACACAATTTCTCCCCCTCTCTCTTCCTGTATCCTTCCCTGCTCATCAGGGCATTTCTGTTTTCCCCTTTCTCAACAGAGTCTCTGCCCAATCCATCGAGCAAGGTTTTGCTTCCTCAACTGGTCTCTCTCTCTAATCCTCACAGGATCTACCCACAGGAGTTAATGTACTGTCATTGGTGGCAGGTGGAGTATAATGTGGGAAATATGAAATTATCCACTTTGGTGGGAAGAATAGAAAAGCAGAATTTTTTTTAAAAGGTGATAGACTAAGAAATGTTGGTAGTCAGAGGGATTTGGGTGACCTTGTACATGAATCACAGAAAGTTAACATATAGGTACAGCAAGGAATTAGGAAGGCAAATGGTATTTTAGCCTTTATTGCAAGGGGTTGGAGTATAAGAGTAAGGAGATCTTGCTGCAATTATATAGAGCCCTGGTGAAAGTAGTTAGCGTTTTCTTCTTATAAGTTACTAGAGTATTATGTACAGTTTTGGTCTCCTTACCTAAGGAGGAATATATTTGCCTTAGAGGCAGTGCAATGAAGATTCACTAAATTCATTCCTGGGATGAGAAGGTTGTCCTATGAAGAGAGATAGAGTAGAATGGGCCTATATTTTCTGGAGTTTAGAAGAATGAGAGGTGATCTCATTGAAATGTATAAAATTCTTAGAGGGCTTGGCAGGGTAGATACTGAAAGGTTGTTTCCCCTGGCTGGAAAGTCTGGAACTAGGGGTGATAGTCTCAAGATAAAGGGTCAGCCATTTAGGAGTGAGATGAGGAAACATTTCTTCACTCAGAGGGTTGTAAATCTTTGGAATTCTCCACCCCAGAGGGCTATTGATGCTTAGTCGTTGAGTATATTCAATACTGAGATCGATAGATTTTTAGACAATCAAGGGTATGGGGATAGGGTGGGAAAGTGAAGTTGAGGTCGAAGATCTTGTTGAATGGCGGAGCAGGCTCGAGGGGCCATATGGCCTACTCCTTCTCCTATTTCTTATGTTCTTATTATGTTCTCCTCTCCCAAGAATCTGCAAGAAACTGTCTTTGCCTATCTATTTTTGCCTCACATAAAAGGGTTTGTCTCTTTCTCTTTCTTTCCATCCCTCCACATCCCCAAATAGTGACTCTCTATGTTTGTGTGTGTCTCTCTCCCTTTAAGCAAGATCCCAATATTGTGTTTCACTCTCTTTTTCCCCCAATTCAGAACAGAATCTCAATTCCTTTCCCTTCTACTCCCATAATAAGATCTTTCTCCCTCTCACTTCTCTTTTCCTTCCAACAGCATCTGTCTCCCTGTCTTTCTCTTCTCTCCCCACTCCTTGAGCCACCGCACTTCAAAAATAAATAAAGTCAGGGTTTCATTCTGGAAACAGACTCCGGTATATGCCTTTGTTACTTTTGCTCTCACTCTTCCTCCTTCACTTGCCTTTTTTTCATCTTATTTTTATTGCCTTTTTCCTTCACTTTCTTATTCTTCTATTTTATTTCACTCTCCCTTTTGTGTCCGCAACATTTCCCCCCTATTTCCTGCCATGCTCACATTACCATATGATGAGACTATGAGGAGCAGGGTTTCATAGATCACAAACAAAACACAGAGTGACAAGGAAGATACTGACCATGGAAAAAGTGATGAGAGATCGGGATAGAGCAGAACACAGCAGTTTTGTTGAGTGATACACCTAGGCATTGTAGTTGTGGGTGCCAGAGAATGGAGGCAGACAAAAAGCACAAGCATGCAGTTTCCTGCAGATGATTAGGTGAGGGGGAGGGGGGAGTAGGATGGCAGTGCAGTAGCTCCTGGGGATTCCTTTGCTAAGGTGAGCAAATGGACAAACTCCAGTAGATGGCTTTCTCCACATGCTTGAGGAGGGGAGGATTGCAATGTGGTTGCTCCTGTGAGTTCCTTTGCTAATCAAAGATGCCGTTGGTTGGTTGTTTGCTGGGAAGTTGTACCCAATTGAAGGGAATGTGTACCTGAAATCCAGGATAATCAGAGGCAGGATGCATTGTGCTGCTTGTGGAAGGGAAAGAGAAGTTGTTGGAGCTAAGTTTATGGACACGTTTGTGATTTTTAAACATTTTTTTAAAAATATGTTTGTGTATGTGATAACTTTAAATTTTAGTGCCTTATAGTGAGCTGCATGAGGACCTGCCACGGAAAGAATAGCTCATTGCATTTATTTTTACTGGAATATGATTGGCAAATAACAAATGTAGAAAGTAACCAAGGAGAAAATACAGGTTTAAAAACTTAACTAATGATGAAGAAAAAAATTGTCAAACAGACTCAACGGTCACAATGTAAACAATAACTATGACAGACACAAGAAATTGTGTTATAAATATTTCCTGCAACTAGGATTGTCAAAAATGCTTTTATTCTTGTCACGGATTGGAGATTTATTTTTCCTTTGACTATGGAAGGGAAGTGATTACGATTAAAGGGAAACTAAATTCCTAGTAATGAAATAATTAATGTAAATATATTTCTTAGCCTTTTTTCAAATTAATTTCCATGAATAAATCTTAGCTGTTTCCTATACCTCTGATCTGAGTGCACTGTGCTCACTTGTTTGTGTAATTTGCGTTGCTATGACGAACTGCATCCTGCTCAGAATTAGGAGTCCATGTTAACATTGTGGATTAATAGTACTATTAAGACCCACCCAGGGAGTTCCTGGGTTTGGAGGAACAACTCACAAATACAGTATTGTATTAAGAAATGCCAATAAACTCCCTGATAGTTCAGTGGGTAAATTCATTGCCAAACTGGTACTTATCCACACAGACCAGGAAAGGAGAAACACATATTAGGAGGGGATATCAAAAGCTTCGTCAAAGAGGTGAGTTTTAACCAGGGTCGTAAAGAAGAACAAGACAGAGAGGTTTAGGCAGGGAATTCCAGAATGTAGCGCCTCGAAGGCTGAAGGCATTACGACCAATGGTTGAGCAAAGGGAAGGGAGTTGCACAAAAGGCCAGAGTTGGATGAACCGAATTCCAGGGGGGGTTTGTAGGGCTAGATAAGGTTAGAGATAGAAAGGGACGAGGCATGAAGAAGGGATCTAAACACATGGATGAGAATTTTAAATTTGAGGCGTTGAGGTTCTGGGAGCCAATGTAGTTCAGTGAGGATTGGGGTAATGAATGAGTGGGATGGTGCAGGATAAGATATGGATGCCACTATTTAAGATGAGCTGAAGATAATGGAGGGTGGCCAGGAGAGCATCAGAACAGTCGTGTCTGGAGTCGACTAAAATATAGGTGAGGATTTCCGCAGCAGATGGGTTGAGGTTGGCGATGTTACAGGGTGGAAGTAGGATGTCTTTGTGGAGGAGAGGATATGGGGTTGGAAGAGTAGCTGTGTCGAATAGGACACAGAGGTTGCAAACGGTCTCATTCAACCCAACATATTGAAGGAGGATGGTGTGGTCAACCATGTCAAAGGCGGAAGAGAGGTTCACAATGGGTAGTACACCATAGTCACCATCACAGAAGATGTAATTTGTGATTTTCATAAGGGCCGTTTCGATACTGCAGCAGAGGTGAAAACCTGAAGGGAGAGATTGAAATGTGGATTTGCAGGAAAGATGGGCTGAAGAGTATAGAACTAGGGGTCATAGTCTCAAGATAAGGGGTCGGCCATTTAGGACCGTGATGCAGAAAAATGTCTTCACTCAGGGTTGTGACTATTTGGAATTCTCTACCTCAGAGGGCTGTGGATGCTCAGTTGTTGAGTATATTCAAGACTGAGATTGATGGATATTTGGACACTAAGGGAATCAAGGGATATGGGGGTTGGGAGGGAAAGTGGAGTTGAGGTAAAAGATCAGCCATGATCTTATTGAATGGCGGAGCAGGCTCGAAGGGCCTTATGCTCCACTCCTGCACCTATTTCTTATGTTCTTATGTCCCTGGCTAGATAACAGGCCCGTGCTGAGATAGATGATCTCAGCCAAGGCAACAACAGGGGAGTTACAGTTGTCTTCTTTTAAGTCCCCCAGGTAGATGGGAAAAATCATCTGGGATTCCTGCTCCTGATCAATATCTGGTGACTCTTACTGGATAGTCGATGTCCACAGGGTTGAACTTAGTTTTGATCTTCCAAATTGTTGAATAGCCTATCAACACACTTTCTGACTTTGCACTCCCGACAGGGAGGCTCACCCATCGGCAACATATATTGGAAATTCCAGTGCTCATTCTGCATAGAATCATAGAAAATAGGAGCAAGAGTAGGCCATTCGGCCCTTCAGGCCTGCTCCGCCATTCAAAATGATCATGGCTGATCGTCTAACTCAGTACCCTGTTCCCGCTTTTTCCCCATATCCCTTCATCCCTTTAGCATTAAGAAATATATCTATCACCTTCTTGAATATATTTAATGACTTGGCCTCCACTGCCTTCTGTGGTAGAGAATTCCACAGGTTCACCACCCCGAGTGAAGAAATTTCTCCTCATCTCGGTTCTAAATGGCATACCCCGTATCCTGAGACTGTGACCCCTGGTTCTGGATTCCCCAGCCATCGGGAACATCCTCCCTGCATCTAGTCTGTCTAGTCCTGTTAGAATTTTATATGTTTCGATGAGATCACCTCTCATTCTTCTAAACTCTAGTGAATATAGGCCTAGTCGACCCAATCTCTCCTCATACGTCAGTCCTGCCATCCCAGGAATCAGTCTGGTAAACCTTCGTTGCACTCCCTCCATGACAAGGACATTTTTCCTCAGATAAGGAGACCAAAACTGCACACAATACTCCAGATGTGGTCTCACCAAGGCCCTGTACAGCTGCAGTAAGACATCCCTGTTCCTGTACTCAAATCCTCTTGCAATGAAGGCCAACATACCATTCGCCTTCCTAACTGCTTGCTGCACCTGAATGCTCGCTTTCAGCGACTGGTGTACAAGGACACCCAGGTCTCATTACACCTCCCCTTTTCCCAATCTATCACCATTCAGATAATAATCTGCCTTTCTGTTTTTACAACTAAAATGGATAACCTCACATTTATCCACGTTATACTGCATCTGCCATGTTCTTGCCCACTCACCCAACTTGTCTAAATCACATTGGGGCCTCTTTGCATCCTCCTCACAGCTCACATTCCACCCCAGCTTTGTGTCGTCTGCAAACTTGGAAATGTTACATTCAGTTCCCTCATCCAAATCATTGATATATATTGTGAATAGCTGGGGCCCAAGCACTGATCCCTGCAGTACCCCACTAGTCACTGCCTGCCACCTGGAAAAAGACCCGTTTATTTCTACTCTCTGTTTCCTGTCTGTCAACCAGTTCTCAATCTATGCCAGTATATTTCCCCCAATCCCATGTGCTTTAATTTTGCACACTAACCTCTTGTGTGGGACCTTATCAAAAGCCTTCTGAAAATCCAAGTACACCACATCCACTGGTTCTCCCCTATCTATTCTACTAGTTACATCCTCAAAAAACTCCAGTAGATTTGGTAAGCATGATTTCCCTTTCATAAACCCATGCTGACTTTGTCCAATCCCATTAATGCCTTCCAAGTATTCTGTTATCATATCCTTTAAGTCCCCCAGGTAGATGGGAAAAATCATCTGGGATTCCTGCTCCTGATCAATACCTTGTGACTCTTACTGGATCGCCTTGGTCAGAAAATCATATGTGGCACATGGCCAATTTCCAAGAGAATGCAAAATCAGAAAATTACCCCTACTAACTAGTCATACACATGAAGAATAGCTGCTTGGATAGCTGCCATCTATGGAACTATGTTCCAGCACAAGTCAGCACCTTCAGAAAGAGGAGGGGAGAAAAAAACTTTGACAGCATTCAGTGAGCTATATCAGTATTCTAAGAGACAGGATGGTTTCAATCAATTCTGCTGTTTATATACTGAGCAAATCCAGTGACTAAATTAATGCAATGTACAAACCACAAGGGAAAATGTTTATAGAGATAAAAACTGACAGCACGTACTTCACTTAAGGCTATAACGATTCCGGAGATCAGTTGTACATCAAAGTGTCGCATAATGTTCCGGAGAAGGGTGATTTAGTATCAATGCCATATTGAATCTAAATATTTTTATTTGCAGCTGTAGGAGGAACACTGACTTTTATAAGTTACAAACACATTTCTGTGTTCAAGAAACTGCATTGGTTAAGGAAAGCCATGCAGACCCAAAGGGAGAAGGAAGCCAAAAATCAGCAGTCCTTCTGGTGCACTTTTGCCATAACTACGATAGGAGTGTGGTGCTGGGGCTGCAAATTGGGTCTGGACCAGAATATCCCAGGTCCCAACCTTGCGCAAAGTTCCTGAATTGGTCTGTTGGGTGTTGCCATCAACATAACAACTACTACTTGCATTTACATAGTGCCTTTAATGTAATAAAATGCCCCAAGGCGTTTCACAGAAGTGTTATCAAACAAAATTTGACCCCGAGCCACATAAGGAGATAGTAGGCAGGTGATCAAAAGCTTGGTCAAAGAGGTAGGTTTTAAGGCGTGTCTTAAAGGAGGAGAGGCGGAGAGGTATAGGGAGGGAATTACAGAGCTTAGGGCGTAGGCAGCTGAAGGCACGGCCGCCAGTGGTGGAGCAATTAAAATTGGTGATGTGCAAGAGGCAAGAATTGGAGGACAGCAGAGATCTCGGAGGATTTTAGGGCTGGAGGAGGTTACAGAGATAGGGAGGGGTGAGGCCATGGAGAGATTTGAAAACAAGGATAAGAATTTTAAAATCGAGGCATTAGCAGAATGGGTGTCAATGTAGGTCAGCGAGCACAAGGGTGATGGGTGAACGGGACTTAGTGCGAGTTAGGATACGGGCAGCAGAGTTTTGGATGAGCTCAAGTTTATGGAGGGTGGAAGATGGGAGGTCGGCGAGGAGAGCACTGAAATTGTCAAGTCTAGAGGTAACAATGGCATGGATGAGGATTTCAGCAGCAGATGAGCTCTGGCAGGTAGAGGCGGGAGAACGGGGCTGGGGCAGGGACCCCAAAAGCCTCACAGGAGCTCGGCAGAGCATCAATGGTGGTGCCAGGCTGCCAAGCGGCAGTTGTGGGCCCTGCATGGGATCCAGGCTAGGATCATAGCCTGAACTCCCAAAGATGGTGCAAATCTTTGGGCCACATTTCAGTTCTCTAAGAAAGAGCAGCAAAGGGTCATGACTTGCTTCTTTTGGGGAGAGGCCCATTGTCCACACCCTTTCCGGAAAGGTACACTTCCACTGCACTTTACAGCTTATGGGGAAGGCAGGCACTAAAGATATACCTCTAGCGGTGTGGGTGTTTGCCGGGCTATTCAAATAGCATGACCTCCCACTGACCCTGCAAACTCCAGCAGGGTCAGTGCCAGAAATTAACAGCGGTCGCCTCCCGCCATTAACACTGGGATGCCAGCCCCATAGGTTTTTGTCGCATAATGTATACAGGACTGTGTATTGCAAGACCATTTGTCCTATTTTATTTCATCCATCCACATAAAACCTTAACAGTCCCCCACTGCAGCATCCAATTGTTTCTTAAATAATTTCAGGAGTTTTTTCTGCACTACTCTATCTGGAAGTCAATTTCCAAGTATTGATCACTCTTTGTAGGAAGAAGAACTTCCTGATCAGTTCTAAATTTGTCTTTTATTGGGTTGAACTGAGGCTAAAGGGGTTAAATTATGAGGACAGGTTGCATAGGTTAGGCTTGTATTCCTTTAAAAGTAGAAGATTAAGCGGTGATCTAATTGAGGTGTTTAAGATGATTAAAAGGAGTTGATAGGGTAGATAGAGAAAAACTATTTCCTCTGGTGAGGGAGTCCAAAAAAACAAGGGGGCATAACCTTAAAATTAGAGTTAGGATGTTCAGGGGTAATGACAGGAAGCACTTCTTCACACAAAGGGTAGTGGAAATCTGGAACTCTCTCCTCCAAAAAGCTGTTGAGGCTAGATCAGTTGAAAATTTCAAAACTGAGGTTGATAAATTTTTGATAGGCAAGGGGATTAAGGGTTACAGAACCAAGGCGGGTAGATGGAGACAAGATACAGATCAGCCAAGATATAATTAAATGGCGGAACAGGCGTGAGGGGCTGAATGGTCTATTTCTGTTCCTATATTTCCTTGTCCTAATCTTGCAATTTAGTTTCAATTTGTTTTCCAGACCTAACTTTTCCATACTGTTTACTGTGAGAGTTAGGCCAGGTGACTGACAGCTTTGTCAAAAAGATGAGTGGTGAGGAAGTCCTTGAAAGTGCACAGAGAAGTGGAGAGATGCAATGGTTTAAGCAGGGAGTAGTAGAAGCAGCTAAAGGCTCTGCCACCAAGGGTAGGACAAATCAAAGAGGGTGGATTCACAAAAGGCCAGAGTTGAAGGACCAAAGGGTGTGGGAGGGGGTATAAGGCTATATGAAGTATGAAGAAAAAGGGTGGGGTAAGCCATAGAGAGCTTTGAAAATAAAAATGAGGATTTAAAATCAATGTAGGTCAGTGAAGGCAGGAGAGACAAGATAAGGGCAGCTGAATTTTAAACAAGTTGGAGTTTATGGAAGGTTGGTGGAGGATGGGAAGCCAGCAAGGAGGATATTAGAGAAATCAAGACCTGGGGTGACAAAAGCAGAATAATAGCCTCAGCAGAGATAGGCATAGCTTGGGGCAATGTTGCAGATGTAGATATAAGCCATCTTGGTGACAGATAGGATGCGAGTTTTGAAACTCAACTCTAGGTTGAACAGAACACCAAGATTTTACGTGGTTTGGTTCAGCCTAACCAGGTGGCTAGATAGGAGGAAGGAGTCTGTAGCAACAGAAGGGAATTTTTGTTGGACCTTCAATTTCCTGATCTTCGTTTGGAAGAAAATTTGGCTCATCTATAACTTGATATCAGACAGGTAGTCTCACTGCACAGAGGTGGTTCTGGGGTCGAGTAAAGTGGTGGATAGGACTGGGTGTTATCAGCATAAATATAGAAGGTGATCTCATGCCTATGGCAGATGTCACTAAGGGGCAGCATGAAGAAGCGATGTGGGCAAGGATAGATCCTTGGGGAATCTAGAGGTGATGGTGCAGGGCTGAAGATGTGTTGGACAAGCAGGATCAGAACTATGCATGTGCAGTTCCTCTAGCTGAACAACTGAAGAAAGGCTATTGAGGATAATGACGTGATTGACTATATTGACCTCTGCAGAGGGGTTGAGGAGGACAAGGAGAGATAATATATCGCAGAAGATGTCGTTAATGACTTTGACCAATCTCGGGGCTGTGAAAAGGACAGAAGCTGAACTGAAGAGATTTAAACAGGGAATTTTTGGAGAGCTGGGCAGGAACGCTCTATTGGATCACCTCCTACTTTGGTATCATCTACAAAATTCACCATCTTGCACTAAGTTTCTGAATCTAATTCAAGCTTTATGAGACAGAACCATGTGCGCGCAACAATCAAATAGTACCATACTAACACAGCATTAGCAGTTCCTCTGATGATTCAGTTAGTAAAAACAATGAGATTTTCAGCTTGGCGCCTGGGCATGAACCGAGCAGTGCAGATCGGCTGCACTTTATGGAAATCAGTTTCACACTCCAGCAGCAAAATGAAAATCTACCTCAGTATTTAACTGAGCCGAAGAGATTAGAAGGTCCTAGTTTTGATTCTTGGTCTGTATGGAGTTACTGACAAGATGCCAATTATAGAACAAGATACTAATTTTCATCACTCAATAATGATTTATAATACTATTGTTGAGGGAGATAAAGCTGAATAATATAAAAGTGGGGCCTAAATGAATTAGAGCCCAAAACCAGGCATCATCCGTGTGACACACCGGAATGGAGAGGCCCAAGGGCCATCCTAAATTTGTCCTCAGGCGTCATCATAATTGCTGCAAGCTGCCAGTCAGGCAGCACAGCAGTCCAAGCCCTTGAATTTTGGCCAGCTCAGGCACACAGGTTAGTCCATGGGGAGGCAGGCATGGGCCAGCAGTGGCCACTGTATTAATGTGGAGGCATGAGGAGCACTCCACATTAAGGCAAGTTAAAACATCCTCCCTGCAGGTTTCTTCCAAGGCCTCCGGTGATCCCTGTAAGGACCACAAGTTCCAACTACTTATCACCAATTTCTGGAATGGGCTGTAAGAGTCTTCTTTTAATGTTAGACTGAGGGATGCACGTGTTTCAGGCGGCTGCGCTGGCCATCTAAAATAAGGCCCTGTTGAAATTAGCAGTGGCCCGGGCATATGCACAAATTAGGTATGGGTCTTCCCACTGCTAAATTAGTCATTGTTGCACCCATTTTATGCTCAAAAATGAGCACAACCAAGTTTTATTTAAGCCCCAGTGTTCCTCTAATGGGTCAATGGCAGAATGCATTGTCTGATGTAGTACCGAATCATAGAGCTGAAAATCCTAAATTCAATCCCTGGTCTGTGCAGAGTCAGCTGGAGCAGTGGTGGGGGCACAGCCCTACAATTGGTCTCAGTATCCTAAAAGCTTGGGCGGGCGGGGGAGAAGAAGGAAAGGTGTGGAAATCAGCAAAGTCTCCCTGCTTCCATGAAGCACCTTAGGACATTTTACTACATTAAAAGCACTATATAAATGCAAGTTGTTGCTTCTAATAACTATCCACCTCTGTTGGAAAATGCACGTTATTGAAAATGGCAGAAAGGGAGCTACAATTGACCTGTGCCCCTGGGCTTGGATTTGATGTCTCCGGCAGTCAAATAAGTACACACATGGTGATGATTCCACAATCCAGCACTTCCAGTGGGGAGCAGCAATCAGAGGTTGCAGCCATGATTGTCCATCCATTCATTTTAAAATGGATGAAAAAGCACAGGCTGTGTGTCCACAAGCAATATACAGTCCCTGAAAGTTACCTTCCTTGCCTCAAGCACAGAATCACCCCTATGAAGAATGGGCCTTTGGAAAAGGTACCAGAGAACACCAGACACCTGTAGAAACACATCCCAGCAAAGACGCTTTTAAGCTAGGAGGAAAAAAAAGATTAGGGTTGAAGGAAACAGAAAATGCAGTACTAGATGAGAAATACCATTTGAGTTTTATTGGACAGGCATTAATTAAGCATAACTGAAGTGCAGTCCAATTGAGTACCTCATAGTTCTATGTCTTGGTATTATCCAGGGGTTATGCAAAACAAGCCTAATTTTTAAAAAGTGAGGTTTATTCAATTTGAATAAAATCTTATCCCCCTTCATCCAGGAAATCCAAAATGTTCAGCATGAAGCACAGTAGCTCCAATGTACTGTCCCATGGAGTTTCAGGATAGAGATTGTAGCCATTATTGTCCACATGGTGAGCGGCTAATTGCAGCTACATTGCCATGGACAAGGTCCAAGCAGAACCTAGGTATGTTGCAGAGAAGGATGCAAACATGATGCTAGTGTATATTCCAGTAAGTGTGTTTCTGGGTGATATCAACTAAGCCCTGTCCTACTAGCTGTGAATAGTGTGCAGTATAGGGAGACCCACTAAGGAAGGAAAGGGAACAAACTTTAGGAAAAGAGGATTCGCCCAAATAAAAAAAAAGTTTAATTGATGTCTTTCAAGTTACCCTTAAAAAAGGTATATGCCCTCCATAGCTGATGTCAGGTAGGCAAGCAGATGATCTGCTCTTTTGACCCACCTGCTAGACGTGCAAGAGCCTGAGGTGACCCACTCTTCAATTTTCTGCCTCTCTGTATGGCCCTTATTTGGCACATCCTCCTAATAGCATGATCAAGGTGAGAAGTGGAAAACATTAACCTATTTAATTTTAAAATGAATTAATCCAAAACAATAAATTTCATACAAATTGTTGTCGCTGTTTTTCCAGGGTTTCTTCCACTGAAGCAGATGATTGGGGCTGAATTTCCATGGGGTTCTCCCAATAGGAGTAGCTGAAAGTATCTTCCAGTTAGGGTCCTGCAATATACTTCAAACATGGTAAAGAAAACATGAATTTATAAAAATAGCACTTTATAATCATGTGTCTCAAACATCTCAAAGCATTTCACATACATACAATTGCTTTGAGGTGGAGTGACTTGCATGAACACAGTAATCAACTTTACACAAAGATCTCACAAGCAGTAATTATTTGTATGATTTAGGCATCAGTTTGTAAGGACACATTAAATTAGCATGCACTCCTGTATATTGAATTCTGCTTTTTTTAAAAAAAATTCACCCAAAAAGTTAGCTTTACTACCACAGCATTAAACATTTCTCTTCTAAAATGAGACTTCACAGGATGTTGTGTTTTTCTAGCATTTTTAGTTTTCCAGAATTTCAGGTCTTTTTTCTACCACACATCATGTTCTGTTAGTTACTCTTTGCCCAGGCTCAGTTTAAAGGAAATTATTTCCTATAAAAACAGGACTGTTGTTTATATGGAGACAGGGATCATAAGAAAATGCAGCCAAGAAAACAAGAGATACTTTACATGTAGCTAATTTAAATATTGAAAGAAACTGCATTAAGGAGGTACTTTAACAAACCTACTTCTCTTGCTGCAGTCTTTCAGAAGGCGTAAGCTGCAAAGCCACATTGCAGAAGCTCTGAATACAAACCAAATCTTTCTAAAATGACATTTTCCTCCTTTGAGAGTAGAGATTAAAACAGCAAGAAGTCTCAAATTTTCATGTGGCAGATATTAGTGAAATAAATTCAAATAGTGGCATAGCATACATGGATATAAAGAAATGGCTAAACAAAATTCGAAATAATTCTATGCCAACACACCTGCTCCCACATTGAAAACACCTCATTGTTACTCCTGCTATCCATGGTCTTTTGTTCAGCAATTCATGAATGGGACAATCATTGATTAGATGTACATTTTTTTCCTCCTCTGTGGGAGAATTAAAACACGACCAGCTAGAGAAGATATAGTCACACAAATGAAATAGGTCAGTTTAAATATTTTCTTCACTAATTGTGAACAAAGCATTGGAAAAGTTTTAAGTGCAATAGTATTTATTAAATCTATACTTAATAGGGGAGGTGAATTTTCAGAGGTTCCAATCGGCTTCTGGGATTCCTATGGCTGTTCTGCTGAAGTGAGAACCATTTGCACTGTTTTTCCTGTGACTGTTCCACTTAAGTCACAGCAGACGAAGGGGAAACCACCCCCCCCCCAAAAAAAAAACACTCCCACTATATCTAATTGACAATGCAGAAAAGTATTTTTTTTATTCCAATTAGGGTGGCAGCAGCAGCCACCTTCTAGTGGCTTGGCCAAATTACTATAGAGATATTAGCAGATTACCATATTAATAATCTGGTAATACCATATTACCAGAGACTAGACGAACTATTCAACCATGAAGGTTATCACAAATTATTCATTCCATACCTGCACTTTCAACAATGGAAAAAAAAAGCCCTCACCAATTCTCAGCTTCACTTCCTAGCACAGGTAACAGTAGCATCCCAACTGCTGCCCAAGTCGACATTCGCTTAAACAGACCAACTGAAATTGAAGCTGGGAGCCCCCTGCTTTGTGCAGCCTTTATGAATTGGCCGTCAGGGGAGTACCTCCGTGTTTGTTCGTCATTTGGCAGCATGCAATCCGACTGTTCACATTAGTGTAAAGTTTAGCAATATAATTTTTTTCCTCAAGGCTACCGATTTTAATCTTTTCAAAATATTTGTTGCATGGTATCTTCTTTTGACAGCAGTCAATCAAGATCCTGTATTTGGAGATAACTTTTTTTAAAAAAAAACATTGAATTCGGATTCATTGGAAATGGAAACATTGAAAGTGATTGCATTACGAACTCGGTTGAGTCCATACATCTAAAATCATATCGATATACTCATTGGTAACATGGTTGGCATTAGGACCCAAAGGAATGCTTTCGATCTGCAGAAAAGTGACCGCGCCCATTCTTTCACAAAGAAGTCTAATCTTTGATTCAGTTAACAAAAACCACAGTGCTATAATTTTGGTTACGGTGGTAAAAGCGTGCATTTTCTCTGCCCCCAAGTAAATCGGTGCCATTGCAACCAAGAATGGGTCACTTTGTCCCCTTTCTGCGTGTGTTTTCACGTTCGTAAACGTGACAATTAAAATCGCACAGACTGAAGTCACCCGATTTAAAGTTTCTTCAAAAAAAAATCCGAACAGGTTTTGCAACGGTAAGGAAATGAAAACAAACTCAAAAAAAGCGTCAGATTTGAATATATTTAATACCTTTCGTGAAAACGAGTTTACACCGCTTATAATTCAGTATATAGTCCTGTAAACAAACGTACGTCTTGGCTTCACCATTTATCACTTCGAAGCTTCGCCATTTTCTTGTTGGTTTTAAAACTGAGACAATGGCCAACCTCAGTACCACTTGGAGACGTATCAAAAATATTAATGCATTTTTAAGCCTCTTAAAAGGTCAGAGAACAGTACAGATTTGCAGACAAAAATCAGCACAGTCGCTGAACACAATGTACTTTTCACCAATTCTTCTTACTGACCCAAAACACTTTTTTTGGTGTGTCTCAGAAGTTCGTTGTCCTTGCTGCCAAACAATATTTGCTTAAAAAAGCATGTGTAACGATTCGCGATGATTACCCTCAGATGGAGCAGTCACTCGTGTAGAGAGAGGGAAAAAAAAAACAGGTCGAGATATCGTGGCCACGAATGCGTCCGACCGACAAGTGCCTAACGTGCTCTTCCATTAATCTGTGCCATCTACCCGGGTGATGTCAAATCATGTCCAACCTTCTAATCCCCTTCACAAACCATCATCCCATTTCGCTTCCATCCGTGCACCAGATGCAACTGGAAGTAAATGGGGAGAGGGAAGGAGGCAAAAGAAAAAAAAAGTCCTGATCGCTTCTCGCAGTTGAGAAAAATATTTTTTTTAAATGTTCAGAGGTGGTGGGGGGGGGGGGGGGGGGTGGAAAAAAACCCACATAGAAACATGGGGATACTCCCTATAAACCAGTCCCGTCCGCCGCATCTCACAACACGATGCTTCAAACTCTGCCTAACCCCTTCGGGTTCGCTGGTACAGTCCCGTCCCGTCTCGCAGTGAATGTGATGCGATGTGAAAAGCTGATCTTCGTTTAAATTAATTTTTTCTCCAAAAAAAAAGTCTCTTAGGTGATTGATCGGCTCTTGCAAAAAAATATCCCCTCCCTCCCTCCCTCCCTCGCCTTCTTCAGTGATCCCCATTTATTGTTTTTTTTCCCCTCTATATAAAAAAAATCGTCCGCTTCCTCTTTTTTTGTGTGTCAAAAGCCCAGAGAGAGAGAGAGAGAGACACACACAGAGAGAGATCAGCTGTGAGAGCAATCAATAGATGAGCGGCATCACAACACGGAGCAGCAGTGGGCGCAGCCTCGGCTGGGTCGGGGTCTCTTCTGCAGGGCTGCCCGGGTCGCCGTCTCGAACACCTCCCGGACCCCCTCCTTGGTCTTGGCCGAGCACTCGAGGTAATCGTAGGCTCCGATGCGGACGGCCATCGCCCGGCCGTCCTCGGTCTTGACCGGCTCCTGCTTCATGCGGGCCAGCTCGTTCCTCACGTTCTCGTCGTTCCTCAGGTCCTTCTTGTTGGCCACCAGGATGATGGGCACGTTGGGGCAGAAGTGCTTGACCTCGGGGACCCACTTCTCCGGGATGTTCTCCAGCGAGTCCGGGCTGTCCACCGAGAAGCACATCAGGATGACATCCGTGTCCGGGTAAGAGAGGGGCCGCAAGCGGTCGTAGTCCTCCTGCCCCGCCGTGTCCCACAGCGCCAGCTCCACCTGCTTACCGTCCACCTCGATGTCGGCCACGTAATTCTCAAACACGGTGGGCACGTAGACTTCGGGGAACTCGTCCTTGCTGAAGACGATCAGCAGACAAGTCTTACCGCAGGCACCATCGCCCACCACCACCAACTTTTTCCTGATAGCGGCCATGGCTCAGGCTCCTTCTCTCTTTTTATATATATAAATATAACAAAAAAAAAAGTCTTACTATTTGTGCAATAAGATACGTTTAAATGCCAAGCCGCCGAGTCTGCATCCGCCGCCTATTCCTTTTTTTTTCTCCCCCCCCCCTTTGCCTTGCCCTCACTCTCAGATGTTCAGACTGAAGCCCCCACCGTCGCTTTTTAAAGGGGCAGCGCTTGCTCCTAAATATAGCCGTCCAATGAGTGGCTTCTGGTTGAGCTCATCGGCTGGAGCCGGCTCGGTGATTGGAGCTGGACTGGTGGAAAGTGCAAGAGGTTAGTCAGCTCCCAGACTGGACGAGCCACTGAGAAAGTTTCAGTTAAAGCACCCTTTTATTTTTCCCCCAAGTGGAGAAAAGTTTACCTTTTAAAGAAGTAACCCAAACTGCACCTTTACATTTAAATAGGCGGCCCCGGTTGTTAGTGAAATGATTTCTGAGACGCCCATATGTTTGCTTTTCTGTATCGTCGTTAGTAAAGTATTCTGTCAATGACATTAAGTCACGTAGCTATAAATCACGCCCAGTGCTGTCAGCTTTGGGGAAGCGATACGAGTATATTAATTTTAGATTGGCTTGTCGGGGTGTCACCAGTTTACATTGGATGGCAGCAATTATTCTTCAAACACTGCTGCAGCTACAGTTTTTTTTTGGTGTGGGGTGTGCTTAAATACTAAAACCAAACAAACCAAAACCAAGTGTTCAAATTAAAATTTTATTATCCTCGTCCAGGATGCATTCCAGCCCCTGCGGTGCCCACCGGTCGCGAAAAGCCTCAAGCGTACCGGCAGACACTGCGTGCTCCATCTCCAGGGCCACCCGGGCACGGAGCATTCCGCGGAAGAGAGGCAGACAGGCCGAGCGACCGCCCCCACGGACCACGATCATCCTAGACCTGTGGATGGCCACCTTGGACAGGGCTGCAGCTACAGTTGATCCAGCCTAAACAGAAATAATTTCTGGCTACTTATACCCGTATTTGCTAGAAAGGATGCTGTGAATGTCCTTCAGTGCCCATTAGTCGCGTTTTATCTGGTGATAGGAGTGGCATGTAGTCAATAATTATATATATTAGATTTAATCAACACATTATGCATATGGGACTGTCATGTTTATTTTTCAGAGTAAACTGGATTAAAATAGTAGGCCAAAATGAGTGAGGTTCACTCAGGTGAACTTGACAGATCTGTGTGAAATTTGTAATCCATGGGCAAATAGAATTTAAAACAATAACTGAGGGTGATTATTATCAAATGTGGGTAAATGAAATGTTGGAAATGTGGACTCAACTCCCCACCCCATTTAGGCTCTAAGTGATAGTTACTTTCCCTGAATGAAGCATTCACTATATAGTTTTATTATGTTAACAATTTAGTAGGAGTGTTGACTGGATTCAGTCATTGCATGCCCTAATCGTCTGGGCTTCAATGAATAAAGTTCATTTATGGTAATATTTGTCTTCCCAATTAAATCAGTCTTGGACTCCCACAGACCTCACCTGCCTAGGGCTAGCTGTGGATACAAGCCATGGTAAAATTTATCCACTGGTAACTGTTGATGTTTATCCCAGGATACCAATAAAGTTGGAGGTGGAGCCAGAATTTTGGAAATAAGGACAAGAGACCAACGTTCAGATTGTTAAAGATTAAATTGTGATTTATAGTATTCTGAGTGAGTGTGTGTGTGTCTGTTTTGGGATGGTAATGGAATTGTCCTCTCTTGACTGTCTCCAACAATTGCATGAGAGAGAACTTCAAAACACAGTCAGCTCTCTGGTGATATTGTATGATTCGCATCATCTGATATGGTCTTCGTCAGACTATTTCATTGGTAAGATTTGTTTTGGTAACTGAATAATTAAAGTGGCACTGGCTTACAACCAAATACCTCTTAAAATCAACTTTTAGTTTTCAAAATGCAGTACATTAAAAAAAACTACACATTCATTTCTGATTCCATTGTCTGTAACACAGGTCTGTTATTGATTTTCAGCTGTTAAAGGGACATGAAAAAATGTTTGGCAAACCTTACTTTGTCTAGAAACACAAGACACAATGACAAAAGTCATATCAAATGCACCGTCACTACTTGTGTGTGATAGTAAGAGAAAATGTTATATGACTTCTCTGTGCCTCCCTCAACTCAAACACTTTGCCAAACATTTTTTTATGACGACGCAAATCCTTTAAGCAATACACTTTTTAAGGCTTTGTGTTTTAGAACATGCACAAGTGACCAAATATAGTACATGGTGAAAGGAAGTGTACATGCACATTAGAACTTTTCAAACAGTTAAATAGTCACAGAAAAGAACAGGACACAGTATTCATCCACTGGTAACCATTTATGTTGACCCGCTGATTTGGAAAAAAAAATCTTAGTACATGATACATAGAAGATAACAAATAGGCTGACCCCACTGTCTCACCACTATAATCAAACCAAAGCTACAACAGGTATTAATTAGAACACATTTTTTTGGATTAAGCCCAATTTAAAAAACGGGGGAGGGTTAGGGTTAGGGTGTCACTTTTATTTTTAAAAAAACAAAACCAGAGTCAAATAATAATTTTATTGTTCTGATCAATGATGCACTCAAGGCCATGTGTTTAATCAGAACACTGTCAGTTTGTTTCTCACACACAAACTCAGACACACTTTCACAGCTTCTCTGTTTAAAAGAAAACATTCAACTCAATTCTATCTCAATAAAGCTCTTGAAAATTGTCCTCTTGTTTTTCAAAATTATTTGAAGAAAAGCTACTGAGCAGAAAGTATTAGCACCTCATGGAAAATATTCTATCGGTACAGATGCATCCTGAGAAATTAGGTACATTGCACATGCTCGGAATGCACAATCCAAATTCAGCTCACAGATTCACAGCTCGGGACAAAAACATCAAGTCCAAGCCAAAGCTTTTGGGAGAGGTTGTTAACAGAGAGAGTTAAAAATTTTAATGAAGGCATTAAAAGACACAAAAGACAAGTCAATAGATAAATGTAATCATGTTATTGTGAAATAAGTAATTCTTTGAATTTTTAAAATTATGTTTAGATGATTATTTTGGACATTAGAATTTTAGTCACTGAGAAAAAACTGGTGATTAAAAAATCTTCAGAAAACATTTTATTGGGAATGCAGTGGTCTTATGCAATGACAGTGAAGCGTTTACATAGGCAAAACCTATTATAAATATGGACATAGGAATTTATAATGGAAAGAAGTTGACACAAAAGCATGACAATGGGAAGTAAAGTTCTACAGACAGGAAGTACATACTGACATAAGATTTTTTTAATATATATGTATATAATGTTATTTGCATGTAACATTCAGCAAAGTAAAAGCACAGTCTCTGCAATACAAGCCACATGGTGTAATAGTACTCCAGTACATGTAACATATGTTTGAGCTACTTGATACAGTGATATTTATTTGCTGTCCAGTAGCTTACTATTAAAATTCCCTTCGCATTGGTTGTCATTGTACACTACAGCCAGTGTAAAGCAAAAGTGTTGTGAGACTACCTCCTCAATCTTGTGTTCTACAAGACTGAAATCACTTTGCATGAATACAATCTATGGAGTATAACTGGCCCATAACTATGGTCGTGTAGCTGTCTGTACAAAGTGGTAGTCAGTCTGTTTTGACAGGAGATCTTTTCTTAAAACCTCATTATGTGACAGTACATCTGTTTGCCATAGCTTTGCTTCTTAACATGAGTATTAATTTTGTGATGTAGTTATAAGTGAAACCAGCAGAATTCTTCCTGCCTCTTATGCAGCAAATAAACATACATACAACTACTATTAGAAAAACTTGAAGCTGGGTAAGAGCGCCACCCACAGATAAAAAGTGGTAGAAACCAATTAATTGGTTTTGTCTAGGCTATATATAGAGAAATAAAACACATCATCAGTGGTATCAAAGTGGAATGGGCAATCAAGAGCTGGGAAATTGTGAGAATGGCTGTCACCAGATTTTCACCCCTTATGTGTCATTCATGATCTTCTGAGCATTCGAAAGTGCTCTTGTAAAAGTAGCTCCATTTTAATATGAAAGTCAACAACAGGGATATGGAAATCATCACAAGTGCAATTCCATGATTTTCTCAGGTGTTAATGTGCAGCATGTTCAAATTGCCCATATATAATGGCTGATCAGAGTCAGGCGTGTTCTTGGCAGATGAAGTCCAAGTTGAAAGGAGATAAGTTTATTTGGAGAATATATGAAAAGAGACTTTAACATTAGATGATGCACAAATCCTGTCAAGACATTGCCCTGGGATCCCAACAGGGCAACTGTCATTTGTTGCATTTCTTTCAGAATAACTCCAAAGCAGTATCTAAAAATGAAGGTGATCTGCATCACTGAATTTTGAGTTTTCTGCCCAACAACAATGAAGCAAGCAGCCCCTTTAAATTGCAAATACAGCCTTTAAGAGCTGCAGCTGCACGTCATTTCCTGCCTGCTCCGACTGACAAGAGAGCTCCCACCACAGGGTCAATCTGGGCTGGGAGTTTACAGTGAGGTTGAACTAAGAAATTCCAAAAGTTTGGTCTGGCATGGAATCAGTAAGCTTGGGGAAAATCATCTCTGATCCATCTACATTAGACTGGCACAAACAATTACTTTCAAATAGTAGTTAATAACAGATATAGTTAATGAAAATAATACTAGTTTAAAAAGCTAAAGCCCAAAGAAATGCTAATAGGCCTGGCCAAGGTGGCCATCCTCAGGTCATAGAATCATAGAAAGGTTACAGCACGGAAGGAGGCCATTTGGCCCATCGAGTCCACGCCAGCTCTATGCAAGAGCAATCCAGCTAGTCCCACTCCCCCGCCCTATCCCCGTACCCCCGTTTTACTTTCAAGTACTTATCCAGTTCCCTTATGAAAGCCATGATTGAATCTGCCTCCACCACCCCCTCAGGCAGTGCATTCCAGATCCTAACCACTCACCGTGTTAAAAAGAGTTTTTCCTCATGTCATCTTTGGTTCTTTTGCTAATCACCTTAAATCTATGCCCTCTGGTTCTAGAACCATCCGCCAATGGGAACAGTTTCTTTCTATCTACTCTGCCTAGTCCCTTTATGATTTTGAATACCTCTATCAAATGCCCTCGTAACCTTCTCTGTTCCAAGGAGAACAACCCCAGCTTCTCCAGTCTATCCACGTAATTAAAGTCCTTCATTTCCGGAATCATTCCAGTAAATCTCTTCTGCACCCTCTCTAAGGCCTTCACATCTTTCCTAAAGTGCGATGCCCAGAACTGGACACAATACTCCAGTTGTGGCCAAACCAGTGTTTTACAAAGGTTTATCATGACTTCCATACTTTTGTACTCTATGCCTCTTTTATAAAGCCCAGGATCCCGTATGCTTTTTTAACAGCTTTCTCAAATTGCCCTGCCACCTTCAACGATTTGTGCACATATACCTCCAATTCCCTCAGTTCCTGTACCCCTTTTAGAATTGTGCCCTCTAGTTTATATTGCCTCTCCTCATTCTTCCTAACGAAATGTATTACTTCGCATTTTTCTGCGTTAAATTTCATCCGCCCTTGCCACCAGCCTGCCTATATCCTCTTGAAGTCTTTCACTATCCTTCTCACTGTTCACTACCCTTCCAAGTTTTGTGTCATCTGCAAATTTTGAAATTGTGCCCTGTACACCCAAGTCCAAGTCATTAATATATATCAAGAAAAGAGTGGTCCCAGCACCGACCCCTGGGGAACACCACTGTACACTTCCCTTCGCAATTTCCACACTTACTTTCCTCAGCAACCTAGGATGCATCCCATCCCTACCGGGTGACTTATCTACTTTAAGTACAGTTAGCCTTTCTAGTGCCTCTATCAATTTTTAGCCCATCCAGTATCTCAACCATATCTTCCTTTACTGAGACTCTGGCAGCATCTTCTTCCTTGGTAAAGACAGATGCAAAGTACTCATTTAGTACCTCAGCCATCCCCTCTGCCTCCATGAGTAGATCTCTTTTATGGTCTCTAATCGGCCCACCCCTCCTCTTACTGCCCGTTTACTATTTATTTGCCTGTAGAAGACTTTTGGATTCGCTTTTATGTTGGCCACCAGTCTATTCTCATACTCTCTCTTTGTTCCTCTTATTTCCATTTTCACTTCCCCTCTGAACTTTCTATATTCAGCCTGGTTCTCACTTGTATTATCGACCTGACATCTGTCATACGCCTCTTTTTTCCGCTTCATCTTACTCTCTATTTCTTTTGTCATCCAGGGAGCTCTGGCTTTAGTTGCCCTACCTTTCTCCCTCGTGGGAATTTTTTTTTTATTCGTTCATGGGATGTGGGCGTCGCTGGCGAGGCCGGCATTTATTGCCCATCCCTAATTGCCCTTGAGAAGGTGGTGGTGAGCCGCCTTCTTGAACCACTGCAGTCCGTGTGGTGACGGTTCTCCCACTGTACTGTTAGGAAGGGAGTTCCAGGATTTTGACCCAGCGACGATGAAGGAACGGTGATATATTTCCAAGTCAGGATGGTGTGTGACTTGGAGGGGAACGTGCAGGTGGTGTTGTTCCCATGTGCCTGCTGCTCTTGTCCTTCTAGGTGGTAGAGGTCGCGGGTTTGGGAGGTGCTGTCGAAGAAGCCTTGGCGAGTTGCTGCAGTGCATCCTGTGGAATGTACCTAACTGTACCCGAACTGTCTCCTCTTTAAAGGCATCCCAGTGTTCAATTACAGTTTTGCTTGCCAATCTTTGATTTAATTTACCCAGGCCAGATCTGTTCTCATACCACTGAAATTGGCCCTGCTTCAATTGAGTATTTTTACTTTAGAGTGGTCTGAGTCCTTTTCCATAGCTATTCTAAACCTTATGATACTATGATCACTGCTCCCTAAATGCTCCCCCACTGACACTTGTTCCACTTGGCCCGTCTCATTCCCTAGAACCAAGTCCAGCAATGCCTCCTTCCTCATTGGGCCAGAAACGTACTGGTTAAGAAAGTTATCCTGAACATATTTCAAAAATTCCTCCCCCTCTTTGCCCTTTATATTGTTATTATCCCAGTTTGTATTAGGACACCTTGTATCCAGGAGTATTTAGTACCCAATCCTGCCCTTTTTTGAGCCAGGTCTCTGTTATCGCCATGACATCGTATTCCCATATGGCTTTTTGCACCTGCACCTCATCAACCTTGTTTACCACACTTCGTGCGTTTACACACATGCACTGCAAACTAGTCTTAGACTCTTTTGTATTCTCTCTTAGTCTGATCCCACCTAATACCGTACTATTTCTTGCTCCAGTGCTACCTTTCTCTTCCGATCCTTTGTGCCCCTTGTTTCTGCTTTCCAATGCTACATCCTGGTGCCCATCCCCCCTGCCAAATTAGTTTAAACCCTCCCCCCACGCCCACCGCCCCCTCCCCCCCACAGCACTAGCGAACCTCCCCACTCGGACTTTGGTCCTAGCTCCATTGAGGTGCAACCCGTCCGGCTTGTACAGGTCCCACCTCCCCCAGAACCGGTCCCAGGAATCTAAAGCCCTCCCTCCTGCACCATCTCTCCAGCCAAGCATTCATCTGCTCTATCCTCCTATTTCTATACTCATTAGCGCATGGCACCGGGAGTAATCCAGAGGTTACTACCTTTGAGGTACTGCTTGTTAATCTCTTTCCTAACTCCTTAAAATCTGTCTGCAGGACCTCATCCCTCTTTCTACCTATGTTGTTGGTACTGATATGGACCATGACCTCTGGCTGTTCACCCTTCCCCTCCAGAATGTTCTGCAGCAGCTCAGTGACATCCTTGACCCTGGCACCAGGGAGGCAACATACCATCCTGGAATCATGTCTGCGGCCGCAGAAACGCCTGTCTGCTCCCCTAATTATCGGATCCCCTATCACTATTGCTCTCCTGACCTTTCTCCTCCCTCCCCGTACAGCTGAGCCACCCATGGTGCTGTGGACTTGGCTCTGGCTGCACTCCGCAAAGGAACCCTCTCCCTCACCAGTATTCAGAACTGAATACTGGTTAGAAAGCGAGATGCCCTCAGGGAACTCCTGCACTACCTGCCTGGTTCTCCTTGTCTGTCTGGCAGTCACCCAGTCACTCTCTGCCTGCATCCTCTTAAGCTGTGGGGTGACCACCTCCTGAAACGTGCTATCCACGAAATTCTCAGCCTCGTGGATGCACTGCAGTGACACCAGCTGTTGCTCAAGCTCCGAAACCCTGAGCTCGAGCTCCTCCAGCTGATGACACTTCCGCACATGTGGTTATCCAGGACAGGGGAAGCGTCCTGGAGTTCCCACATGGCACAAGATGTACATTCGATGGGTCTGAGCTGCCCTGCCATGCCTCATTTTATTAGATTATTAACTAAACTTACCAGAAATAAATTAAGCCTTAAAAAAAACACTCAACAGAGAAACACTCACCAGCTACCAACCAATCAGCTCCTTCCCTAGGTTTTCTTACCTCGCTCTTTATCCGCTCCAGTGATCCAACGATAATTAGTTTTTTAAAGTTTTTATTCAATCGGTTACTTATAGTTTTAAGTTACTAAATTTAATCGGCTAACAGCAGTTTTATACTCACAGCTTTTAATTTAATTTTTCCCACTTCCCTAACTCAGAGGGAAAAAAGAAGCTGTGATACTTACTAGCCAATCACCTACTGCTCTGTGACGTCACTCCTTGGTCTCTTTTCTCCATTCCCACCAACTGCTCGGGAAGCTCCACCACCATTCCGCGAGAGTGTAGGCCTTCGAGCCTCAACCTTTATTTGCTTCCCTTTGCTGCCTCCAGTGCTCCTTTAGGTCTGCTACCACCGTCGCCGCCGCTCCGAGGCTAGACGTGGCCCCGGGGGGAAGGGGGGTTCGGTCCGGCCACTTGCCTCTCTTCCATGGCATTCTCCACGTCCGGGCGGTCCTGGAGAAGGAGCACGCGGTGTCTGCCGATACGCCTGAGGCTTTCTGCGACCAGTGGGCACCGCAGGGACTGGAGTCCATAATAGACACGGATAATAAAATCATTATTTAATAGGGTTTTCTTTTAATTGATCTATCGGGATGACATGGGTGGCCCGAGTGTCATCAAAAAAATGGGACACATTTATACCTAACCCCTCCCCCCCACCACCACACACATTTTTTTAAGGGCTTAAACTTAAAAAAATTGCTGATACACTGGGCAACGCGCAGTTCTGAAGGTGTTGCTGAAACCTCTGTAATGGCAAAGTGAAATCTTCGCTCAAACTACAGTTGCATTTTCGGTTTCTTCTGGCAATTATTACTAACTTCATATGCATAGTAAAGGTAGGGCTGGCACAAACATCTCCATCATTTTTTGTTGTTTTAGGTAATTTATACAATGATTTTATTTTATTAACATAATAAATATTTCACATTCCATTATTTGAAGAGACTGCTCCCCAATTTCTGGTTGCACTTCAATTCCATGCTCTTGATCTTTGGCCATCCGATAAGGAGGGGGCCGGCAAGTTGGAGGATCTCCTCATAGGTCTGCACTTGGGCCTGGCCAAGTTAACCATCTACAGGTCCAGGTTCGACCCCGCCTGTGGAGGTGGTCACTCTGGCTGCTTGCCTCTCTTCCGTGGCTTTCTCCGTGTCCAGGTGGCCTTGGAAAAGGAACACGCCGTGTCTGCTGGTGCACTTGAGGCCTTCCGTGACCAGTGGGCACCTCAGGGACTGGGGTGCATGGTAGACACCTGATGACACTTGCCCCAGTGTCATCAACAGAGAAACAATTTTACACCTGACCCTCCCCCCACCCCCCTCCTTTTTAAGGGGCATAACTTAAAAAAACATTAGGTAATAAATATGTGACTCATTAGAAATGTACTAACATTTTTATTCATTTAAAAAACTAAATTGTTATTACTCTTTATAGCGATGCAGGCTGCTTCCAAAACTGCACGTTCTGAATCTCAAGTTGGCCATTAGGAGAAGGCACAGAGTGCAGGGATAGCAGAAACAATAAATGGGAGATTTGCACTCTGGACTGATTTCATGAACTGCCTTGAGGTTGGTTGCAAAGTGCTATCTTTATTGGCCTGATATCATCTTGCATGATTTTCTCTTTTTAGCAAAATTGTAAAATTGTCATTTGTAAATGCATCACTGATTTCACTGTAAATAGTGCACAGAGCAAATCAATCCTCCTTTTTTGACTGTGAAAAGATCGTTTAATAATTAAAAAAGAATGTCATGGTGCTGCATCGTCTTGCCTGTTCTCTCTATAGTTGTTGCCTGGGGCTCGATTTTAGGGTCGGGTTACCTGCGGGTTTCCAGCGGGGGGGCCCCGAAAATCCCGATCTCCGATCACGTGACCGGATTCGGACGAAATCCCGGCCACTTCCGGGTACCGCGCTGACGTGCGGGGCTGCGCGCGCAAGCCCCGCTGGTGGGAATCCCGCAGGCAATTAAAGCCAGCGGGGTTCCACTTGAGAGTACTTAACTTGCTCGTTGTGGTCAGTTAATGAGCTGAAGCAGCTGTCAAAAGAGGAAGTGTGGGATTTTACGTTCAAAGCAGTCAGTTTCCCACACTGGGGGAAACAGGACCCTTCAAACCAGGCGTGTTGCAGCCAGCAGCCTGTGGCAGGTGCCAAGGTGCGCTCCACGGGGGAGCGCCCTCACCCACGCAGGAGGCCACCGCGTCACATAGGGCAACCCCTGCCCCCCACCACCCCCCGGCCAAGCCAGAGGACAGACCGACACGAAACCGCAGCCCCAGTCTGAGGACCCACACACCTACCCTGCACAACCCCTCAGACCAACACCTGCCAGTTGGGTGGTGTGTGGACACCCTCGGAGGACGAAGAGCATGACCACCACCAGCAGCCTCGCAGTCCACGCCGTCCGCCGCAGAGACGTGGATCCCCCCAACACGGTGTGGTTGCACGCCCACCTGCACAGCAGGAGGGAGGGCTACCGCAGAGAGAGACGCGTCGCAGAGGGCACTACCCTCGCCACAGGGTCCACAGACCGAGGCGCAGCTCCTCGGACCTCTCCGAGCAGCAGTGCACACGGAGGCGCAGATTCGCTCGACATGTAGTCGTGGAGATCTGCAGCCTCTTTCATGCCGAGCTGCTCCTGGCTGGCCCCAGCACCAACTGCTTACCTGTCGCTGGCAAAGTCACCACTGTCCTCCACACCTTCTCCTCCGCATCCTTCCAGGGTGCAGCCGGCAACACCGCCGATGTCTCTCAGTTGTCTGCGCGGACGAGCCCTGCAAATACACCTGCACCTACTCTGCAGTAACACGATGGGTGGCATCAGTGGTGGGTCCTCATAGTGATACCCAGGAGCGGGCATTATTGGACACAATGGACAGGATTCGCAGAGACATGGCAGTGGTGGTGTCAATATAATGTGTGCTGTTTGTGGCTCTGAAATTCAATATGGGTAACACCCATGACAAACCCTCAGACACCCTTGTGCACCCCCTTCATGCTGACGAGACGTTTGCCTTACCCTGCCTACTGCACATATGTGATGCATGCCCTGTGGCTGCAGCACAGGTGGTGGCAGGTTGAGTGAGGCTGGCCGTGAGGGAGATGCACGAGAGGGTGAGTATGGGATGGAGCCATGAGATTGTATGAGGATTGGGTCGCGTGTTAGTGGCAGGATGAGTACTGGCGAGGTGAGTAGGTGGAGGTAAGATGAGGATGGGGTGTGAGTGGGCATGAAGGGTGATGTGACAGAATAGTGTTGGCGGTGCCGAAGGAGATTTGGGGTGGGGGCAGTGTTGTGGCAGACGGAGTGTAGGGGAAAGACTTCGTGTTCTCACTGTGGCTGACCTACTGCGGTCATTGCAGCGCCTCCTGCACTGTATGCAGGTGGGCGATATGTTGGTGGCGCAGGTGACCCCCTCTGCCACCTCGAGCCAGGCCTTCTTGGTGGCAGAGGCAGGCCGCTTCCTCCCGCCCGCCGGGTGGAAGATCTGTGTCCTCCCCCTCCTCCTCACCCCATCTGATGATACCTGGGGTGAGGCATCATTAAACTGGGAGCAGCCTTCCCCCTGGGCTGCTCCATGCTGCAATTTGTCCCATTGGTTGCAGCATCTGTCAGTGGAGGACTGCCCCTTTAACTAGAGAGCCTCCAGCTGACAGATCGTACTGCGCATGCGCAGCCCGCCCGACGCGCAGGCCAGCGCCGTGGACCCCGGAGGAGCAGGTAATTGGATCCTATTAGTGGATTGCCTGCTACGATCGCGTGGGCAATCCACTAATTTCGCCGTTCGCGTTTTCGACGCTCCCGGAGGACCACCCGCTGGGAACCCGCAGGCCTGCTAAATTCGAGCCCCTGGCCTCCCAAGTGTTTCCTGTTTTAGTTTTAGATTTCCAGCATTTGCAGTATTTTGTTTTTTGACCAATTAATCCAGGTTTGCCTGTGTTGGTGCAACATCTAGCAGCAACTGCAGAAGCACAGTGATCTGGGACATTGAGCCTTTACACAGTTTGAAGTGAATCAATGGAAAATAAATCAGTAGACCGCCGAGAATGAACAAAAGAACAAACAAGTATTCAATCTGAGGAGTGTCAATGAGTGGCGCCACCACCAGGATGACTGAAATAATTAGCATGAACACTGGAATAGGGATCGGCACCTATAAGTGGAGAGAGAAAATTTTCAATGAATGCAATGAGACATCGATTTTCTTTTTATTCTACTGCCATGTTATTACATTTAGCAACTTTAGCATTTATTTATGGAAGTAGTAATTAATATAATATATCTTTTCTTATATAATTTAATTATGTACTTCCTTTACAGTCTGTAGGAGGTCCTGACAAACAGACCTCGGCACTCCAACCTGACCTGGATTGGCAATTCTCTCCTACTGGCATAAATATCCACCTCTGCCTGTACAGCCTCTGTTCCACCATTGCATGCCCCTCACTTCCAAGAAAGCTGCTGCTGCCTCTTTATCTCTTAATTTGCTCTCACTAATTGCAACTCTGCATCCATTGACAGCACTTCAAGCAAGTATCATGCATGTCATTCTCTTTTCAACCGTACCCCCTCCCCACCATATCCATTCTATGCATCTTCCTTAGCTGAGAGGATGAGACAGCCGGGTCATGATATTCTTGAAGAGGGTTTGTGATGTTGCCTTTACTTTTCAACCCAATCTCCTACCTTCCTCTCCAAAGTCCTTGAGTGTGTTGTCGCTTCACAAATTTGTGCCCATGAAAACTCCATGTTTGAATCTCTTCAATCAGGTTTCCGTCCTTGCCATAGAACTGAAACGACCCTAATCGACGTCACAAATGACATCCTCTGTGACTATGGTGCACTATTCTTCCTTATCTTTCTCTTCCTCTGTGCAATCTACCACATCAGCCTCCTCCAACACTTCTCTTCTGTTGTCCAGCTCAGTGGGACTGTCCTCACTTGGCTCCACTTTTAACTATCCAATTGTAGCCAGAGAATGTCCCTGCACTGTTACCTCTGGATAGCCCAAGGATTTATCCTTAGCCTCCTCCACTTCCTGATCTACATGCTGCCCTTTGGTGACATCAACCAAAGAAATGAGTACAGGTTCCACATGTATGCTGACGACACCATCGCTTCACCACCTCTTTCAGCCCCTCCTCTGCTTGTCCAACACCCAGTCCTGGATGAGTCGCAGTTAAACATTAGGAAGATTGAAGCCATCATCTTTGGGCCCCACCATAAACTGTATCCTTGCCACCAATTCCATCCCCCTCACTGGCCACTGTCTCAGGTTGAACCAGACTGTTTGCAACCGTGATATCCTATTTGACCTGAGCTGTGTTTCCGACCCCATAGCCTCTTCATCACAAATACTGCTTATTTCCACCTCCATAATATTACCCTTCTCCACAACTGCCCTGGTCCATCTGCTCCTGAAACCCTCATTCGTGCCTTTGTCACTTCCAGACTTGACTATTCCAATGCTCTCCTGGCCGACCGCCCAACCTGCACCTTCCATAAACTTCAGCATATCTAAAACTCTACGTCCTATATCCTATCCCACACCAACTCCGGCTTACCCATCACTGTGCTCACTGACCTACATTGGCTCCCATTCCCCCAACACTTCCAATCCTTGTGTTTAAATCCCTTCATGGTTTCATGGCTCAAGAAGACACAAAAAACCTCCCAGAAACACTAGAGCACCAAGGGTCTGGTGAGAATGAGGAACTGAAAGAAATTAGTATTCGTGAAAAAAATAGTACTAGAGAAATTAATGGGACTGAAAGTCGATAAATCCCAAGGACCTGATGATCTACATCCCACGGTTTTGAAACTCGGAAGTCGGCGGGTTGGAGCCGGCTTCCGAACCCGAACGGATTTCCATGATTTTTGGAGCTCCCAATGCACCCGCAATTGCCTCCTAAAATCACCCAATATCTTTTTTTGCTCAAGAAAATTCAAACAATCCAGAAGTTTGAATTAAGCAATTTTAATAAAACAACACAAGGCATTCTTTGAACAATTTTAAATTGAATTAACAACTTTGCCAACTTTGAATTAAGAGGAATAGACTGCACAGTAAATTTAGGATCTCCATGGCAGAATTCAAAACTAATACCAAAAGTAAATCAAATTACCCCCCCTCCCCCTCCCATGCTGCAGGCTTTTATTTTCCTACATCTAAGAATTTTAAAATGTCAGATGCCTCAATTACTACAGCTTGAGTTATGAAAGTGGATTATGTACTTGTTTAAAAATAAGTGTCCATTTTCTTATAGTGAATCAATAACCATGAGGTACTGAGTATGTAGGTGTCCTAACAAATTGAAAATTGTAAAAAAAAACAGCTCTTTGGTGTCACAAATAATTGATGTGGAGATGCCGGTGATGCACTGGGGTTGACAATTGTAAACAATTTTACAACACCAAGTTATAGTCCAACAATTTTATTTGAAATTTACAAGCTTTCGGAGGCTTCCTCCTTCCTCAGGTGAATGTTGTGGAAATGAAATCCTCGAACTCTTCGCATTTATAAATCACAGAACAATACCTGGTGATTACAGAAAGTCTTTCCAACTGCCCGTTGCCAAGGCAATTACAGTGTGCAGACAGAGAGGTGTTACCTAAAAGGCCACCGAATATACAAACCACCAAAAAAAAAACCGAGAGAGAGAGAGGCAGAAACATAGAAAAGACAGCAAATGACCCGTTATATTAAAAACAGATAACATTTGTTGGTGGGGTTACCATTTTTCTTGGTTCATACTCCTGTGACTCGGCCAACATTATCTACCTCATACGTTGCAGGAAAGGATGCCCCAGAGCATGGTACATTGGCGAGACCATGCAGACGCTGCGACAACGGATGAACAGACACCGCGCAACAATCGCCAGACAGGAGGGTTCCCTCCCAGTCGGGGAACACTTCAGCAGTCAAGGACATTCAGCCACCGACCTTCAGGTAAGCGTACTCCAAGGCGGCCTTCGAGACACACGACAACGCAAAATCGTCGAGCAGAAATTGATAGCCAAGTTCCGCACCCATGAGGACGGCCTCAACCGGGATCTTGGGTTCATGTCACGCTACACGTAACCCCACCAGCGAACAAATGTTATCTGTTTTTAATATAACGGGTCATTTGCTGTCTTTTCTATGTTTCTGCCTCTCTCTCTCGGTTTCTTTTTTTGGTGGTTTGTATATTCAGTGGCCTTTTAGGTAACACCTCTCTGTCTGCACACTGTGATTGTCTTGGTAACGGGCAGTTGGAAAGACTTTCTGTAATCACCAGGTATTGTTCTGTGATTTATAAATGCGAAGGGTTCGAGGATTTCATTTCCACAGCATTCACCTGAGGAAGGAGGAAGCCTCCGAAAGCTTGTGAATTTCAAATAAAATTGTTGGACTATAACTTGGTGTTGTAAAATTGTTTACAACAAATAATTGAAGCAGCTGTTAGAAATGCTGAACGTACAAAGGCACTTTCATGAAAGTAACAATATTGAAATAAATCTTACTTTAAAGGGCCGATGAAGATGTGGCTTCTTAATTTTCATGTACACCAACGCAGCAAAGGTTAGACTATAAAAAATCCAAGCTGTAAAACTTAGAGGCAAAGAAAGGACATAGTTAGTGACTGGAGAGTGGGCCTAGCAAAGTCTGCACAATTGCAAAAAGAATCCATTTAAAACTTCAATGTACTAGGACCAATCTTCCAAATGTGCATCATGGAGCCTCACCCACCAGGTACACATATTTGGAAAATCGACTTGCCATACAGGGACCAAATAATCAATTATTATGTAGTCTTTATGGATCATTTAGACCAACATTAGGCACTCTAAATGTTGATTAAAGTCCATAAAACAAATTGGAGTAAATTTTCATCTTCTGCAATCCTGACTCAGAGATTTGCACACCAGGAGCACATTTTGGGAATTCAGCCCACTGACATGGCATACACTAGACCCACACATCCCATTTTAGGAATTGCACTTTCTCCAGAGATTATTCTTGTAATGGTGTTTCATATTGTATCATCAGGTGAGCGAAATTGTCTACTCAACAGTTCAAGAATTGTTCTCAAACATTTAGTTGATAATTCTTTTGCTGAGGGAATAGTGAAGATGTAGGGAGGGCAGTTCATGCAAGGGATCTAAGGTGTAATTACGTGAAGGACTCCTAATTCAGATCCTGATGAACTGCTCTGGTGGCTGGCACCAGAGGCATCTCAGTGTCATGCATGTTCTTATCCTTAGAAGGCTGAGGACCCTCCTGCCCCAAGAAGTCCATGTTTATTCCATGTTGCACATCAAAGTGCAGCATCAGCAAACAAAATGATGCACCACACTTTGCCTGGCTTGTGTTGTAGGAAGCCCCCAGACCTGTGAAGACATCTGAATTTTTGTTTTACTGTACCTATAATGTGCTCACTGATAGCTGTTGTTGATGCATGGCCCTCATTATCTCTGTGTTCAGCAGGCATCTGTGGATGCTGCACAGTTTTCATTATGCAGGTGTGCAATGGGTAGCCTAGGTCTCCAAGAAGTCAACGTTGCACTTTCTTTTCAGGGCCAAAGAATGGGTGTAACGACGCATTCACCTCCTGATCCTGTGCAGATGGTCACAGACTAGCTGCACATTGATCAAGTGGAAGCCCTTACAGTTCATGAAAGCTCCGCTATTGTGAGCAGAAGCATGGAAGGTAATACATATGATGCCCTGGACTTTGGTCCTCCCCTGATGTTTCTGGCAAATAATGCATCAGTCACTCTCTTTATACATATTGGAAGTACAGGTCAACTGATGTATTCTGTGGCAGCCTCGAACGAGCGCTAGATGAAAAAGTTCAGGGCTTCAGTAACAATTACAGCAACCTCCCCTGGAGCCTGCACCATAACCTTTTGTCTCTGCCTCCCTCCCTGATGAAGCATAGTTTCCGCATGTATTGCTTTTCTGTCAAGTCCAGGAATGTCCACCTTTGCCTGTATGCTCCATTGGTAAGAGCAATCCTTCCATTATGTACTGTAATTGGACCAGCATCCCTGCTTTCCTTCTCCTCCTATTCATCCAAGTGCACCAAATAAACAGAGATTCCATTAGGTGGGGGATGGGGGGGAAGGCGGGGGGGGGGGGGGGGAACCATTGTCCAAAGGGCATCTTTCAAAAATGGGTTCACCCAAATCTCTCCTACAAACCTCCTTTGAACACAGAATGGAACAGAAGAAAAACATCTTCTGAAGGTCAAAAAACCCATTCAAAACTCAATTGCTGCCTGTCCTTTTAAATGCTTTTGCATTGAAGCATAATGCTTTGCATCTTTAGATGCCCAATTTATATGGGCACGATAAGGAATAAGTGTACTGGCATAAATGCTGCAAGACAGATTAAAAATCAAAACATTGGGGAAAAAAATGGAAAATGAAAAAGAGCTTTTTTATAACAATCTTGGACGATCTTCTGTGGTGCTGCTCATGGTAAATCAGATGAAATGCTATTTTATAATGACAAAACACATACCATGTAACACACACTGGTGTATTATTCTGCTCCTAAGACAGAGCTGTGTTTAACCTGGTCATTCCCTTTCAGGACAAAAGTCTAATTGCCATAAGTATACACGTGTATAAGCAGATCTCCCATGCCATTGTTCATGGTAAATTGGATGATTCACTGTTTTATAAAGATAAAAGTGTGAAGTATAAAGATAAAACCATGTAATGCACAATGTATTATTCTTATTATAAAGTGGAATTATGCCCCTTTAAGGTCAGAAATTATAATTGTTAAACAAACACAGCCTCATATCATTAAAGTTTATTTGTTGCTTGATTGGGGAACTTTAAAAATTAGAATGTGGCTGTTAGTTTCAGGCTCCAGTTAAGAAGGACACAGTATTTTATCATTGTTTTGGATCTGTAACAAAGTGTGACATTTACAAAGTGATGTCTGCATGTGCTGATAATCTGGCTACGAACTTCTGCAGGGTTCTCCTGGTCTCCTAGCATAATTCCAGAAGAAGACTGACACAACCAGATTGCACGAAGTCTCTGACCTTTTTTGGGGGGTTCCATCAAAGTTATAGTGGGAGACTGGAAGAACCCCTGTAGAATTTCAGGAAATTAATATATTAATAAATGTATTTTAAAAAATGTTCAAAAGTCTGCACAAACCTGAAATAATTGATAATGGACCCAAAATCCCCTGAGATTATCATTACCAAAGCAATGAATGCTGTAAACATAAGTGCAGGCAATGGTGTCAGGTGGTGCACATGAGCCATGGACAGAATATCTGGCTGGAAGAAAAAAAATAAAACATTGATCATCAATCTGTTTTTGAATTACAATTTACAAGTTCCATAATGCAAAAGTGAGTATCTTAATATCCACTAGTTCATATGTTAGGTAATCAAGTGCATATTATTCTTGTCAAATTTTAGACATTTATCATTATGGTTTTTTTTTCTAATTTTCTATTTTTCTCTCCTGAACGCAGTGAGTCACACTCGGGTATGTTTCTGTCTATGTCAGGTAGTGTCTAATACCTTGCTCAAGTGGCCATTCTTCATGTATGAGCCTAAATAATCAGTGTTTCTAGGCTATTTGAATGTGAACAGCATAAGAGTTGAGCCTGGACCAGTTGTCACATGATGTCTGTACACATGCATTTTCCATTGGGGCTCACTGGTGTAGGGGGTGGTGGTGTGTGTTAGCTTCACCTCTGACTACTGAGCGGTCCGAATCGCTCCCACTCCCTCGGTTCTAGACCTTGGACTTATTTGGGGGTTGTGACAAAGTGCAGCAGACAGCTGGTTTTGGTGCAAGAAACTTTGACCTTTATTCAAGAGAGGAAATACAACACAACAATCTTAACACTCTAATAAAATGGGGAACACTACAGTACACGCGAGGGAAATTACAGTAGAAAGATACCTCACCCCTCCCAAATCCCACTGTACTAGTTAGGTTGGACTCTAAAGGACCAGGGATAATGCTCACCAAACGAAACCTTGACAGTAATTCACCCAGAGGTAGGTCAGAAATAGATTGTAGAGTGGAAACTTTGCGGATCTTTGGCTTTCTCCCGAGTTGGTTTTCTTTGGTCGCGGTGGCTCAATATTACCCGGTTGGTTGGTGGTAATATTCGGTTGGTTGTTTCATAAGGCCCTTGTTGCCGCGAGGTGTCTGATGGTCACTGGGACTGTTGCTCTGGTTTCTTCTTGTGTGTCAGCCTGCTTCTAGAGCTGCTGTCCTTCCCTGTCGAACTGCTTTCCTTGTTGTCTGCTGGAAACTGCTCTTCTTTCCAGACACAGGCAGAACCAAGACAGTTTCTTCTTGTGTGTCGGCCTGCTTCTAGAGCTGCTGATCTTCCTTGTCAAACTGCCTTCCCCTCGCCTTGTTGTTTGCTGGAAACTACAAACTGCTCTTCTTTCCAGACACAGGCAGAACCAACACAAGCAGCCCACCAGAGCCAGCAAGCCAGAGAGAGAGAGAGAGAGAGAGCTTTCGCCTTGTGGCTGTCTCTTCTACAATGGTCTGTTTAAACAGTTCTTACAAAGTTCTTTGATGGCCTTTTGATGGTCCCAATCATATTGCAAATTGCTTCTCCCAATGTGTCATTGTTTTAATTCTGATTTAGAGTTTGTCACATAAGGCTTCCTTTTGTATCCAACGTCCTAGGTTTTGCATTAAAACAAAAGCATGGGCCCACCAGTCTGGAAACAGTTATCTCTTTCAATGGCTGACTGCCTTTCGAATTCGTGCTGAGTGTCGACCACCTGCTGTGGGTTTTACATTAAAACAGAGACATGTTTGAAGCGTTAATTCTCCCACCTTCCACGTGTGGGTTGTGGATTTCGTCTGGTGACCTCTCAACTATCCTTCCATTTTAGGATTATAGTCAATGGCCAAAGTTTTCCCATACTTAGGGTTTTTCTCCGGGTTTTGGGGGATCTGTGAATGTTGAGAATCTTACACTGGATAGCAATAAGGAGCAGGAATCCTCCCTAGCACAGGAGTGTTGAGTCTAATTGTAGGGTCCCTACTACTGCCCGAGCTGAGATCAGCTAATTTAGTACAGAATCAAGCTTAGGAATGTTAGGGATAATTCTGTGACCCCATGTTTCCAGCAGGAAGCTGTGCTTGCAAGTAGCATAGGAACATAGGAACAGGAGTAGGCCATTCAACTCCTCGTGCCTGCTCCGCCATTTGATAAGATCATGGCTGATATGTGATCTAACTCCATATACCTGCCTTTGGCCCATATCCCTTAATACCTTTGGTTGCCAAAAAGCTATCTATCTCACATTTAAATTTAGCAATTGAGCTAGTATCAATTGCCGTTTGCGGAAGAGAGTTCCAAACTTCTACCACCCTGTGTGTAGAAATGTTTTCTAATCTCACTCCTGAAAGGTCTGGCTCTAATTTTTAGACTGTGCCCCCTACTCCTAGAATCCCCAACAGGTGGAAATAGTTTCTCTCTATCCACCCTATGTGCTCCCCTTAATATCTTATAAACTTCGATCAGTTCACCCCTTAACCTTCTAAACTCTAGAGAATACAACCCCAATTTGTGTAATCTCTCCTCGTAACTTAATCCTTGAAGTCCGGGTATCATTCTAGTAAACCTACGCTGCACTCCCTCCAAGGCCAATATGTCCTTCCGAAGGTGCGGTGCCCAGAATTGCTCACAGTACTCCAGGTGCAGTCTAACCAGGGTTTTGTATAGCTGCAGCATAACTTCTGCCTCCTTGTATTCTAGTCCTCTAGATATAAAGGCCAGCATTCCATTAGCCTTCTTGATTATTTTCTGCACCTGTTCATGACACTTCAATGATCTATGTACCTGAACCCCCAAGTCCCTTTGGACATCCACTGTTTTTAACTTTTTACCATTTAGAAAGTACCCTGTTCTATCCTTTTTTGATCCAAAGTGGATGACCTCACATTTGTCTACATTGAATTCCATTTGCTACAGTTTTGTCCATTCATCTAATCTATCAATATCCCTTTGTAATTTTATGTTTTCATCTACACTGCTTACAATGCCACCAATCTTTGTGTCATCGGCAAACTTAGATATGAGACTTTCTATGCCTTCATCTAAGTCGTTAATAAATATTGTGAATAATTGAGGCCCCAAGACAGATCCCTGCAGGACTCCACTAGTCACTTCCTGCCAATGTGAATACTTACCCATTATCCCTACTCTCTGTCGCTTTCGCTCAGCCAATTTCCTAACCAAGTCCGTACTTTTCCCTCGATTCCACGGGCTTCTAACTTAGCTAACAGTCACTTATGTGGGACCTTATCAAATGCCTTCTAGAAGTCCATATAAATAACATCCATTGACATTCCCCTGACCACTACTTTAGTCACCTCTTCAAAAAATTCAATCAGGTTTGTCAGGCACGACCTACCTTTCACAAATCCATGCTGGCTTTCCCTGATTAACTGAAAATTCTCGAGGTGTTCAGTCACCCTATCCTTAATTATAGACTCCAGCATTTTCCCCACAACAGATGTTAGGCTAACTGGTCTATAATTCCCTGGTTTCCCTCTCTCTCCTTTCTTAAAAAGTGGAGTGACATGTCCAATTTTCCAATCTAGAGGGACAGTTCCTGAATCTAGAGAACTTTGAAAGATTATAGTTAGGGCAACTGCAATGTGCTCACCTACTTCCGTTAAAACCCTGGGATGGAAACCATCTGGTCCTGGGGATTTGTCACTCTTCAGTGCTATTATTTTCTTCATTACTGTTGCTTTACTTATGTTAATTTTATCGAGTCCCTGTCCCCGATTCAATATTAGTTTTCTTGGGATTTCCGGCATGTTATCCTCTTTTTCTACTGTAAATACTGACGCAAAGTAATCGTTCAACATGTCCGCCATTTCCCCATTATCAATGACAATATCCCCACTTTCAGTTTTTAAGGGGCCAACACTGCTCCTGACCACCCTCTTTTTCCTAATATAACTATATAAGTTCTTCGTATTGGTTTTGATATCCCTTGCAAGTTTCGTTTCATACTCTCTTTTTGTAGCTCTTACTATCTGTTTTGTGACCCTTTGTTGATCTTTGTATCTTTCCCATTCGCCAGGATCTGTGCCATTTTTTGCCTTTTTGTATGCTCTTTCCTTATGTCTTATACTGTCCCATACCTCTTTAGTTGTCTATGGCTGTTATTTTTGGCAAGTAGAGTTCTTGTCCCTCTGGCCTATAAACCGGTTCTGTATCTCGTTAAATGTTTCTTTAAACATTTCCCACTGATCATCAGTCGTTTTATCCATTAATAGATTTGCCCAGTTTACTGTGGACAGTCTCTGTCTCATCCCATTGAAGTCGGCCTTACCCAAGTCTAGAATCTTAGCAGCTGATTCACTTTTTTCCCTTTCAAACATTACATTGAACTCGATCATGTTATGATCGCTATTGGATAGATGTTCACGCACAGTTAAGCTGTTCACTAAATCTGGTTCATTACTCATTACTAAATCTAGTATGGCTTGCCCCCTTGTTGCCTCCAGGACATACTGCTGTAGAAAACTATCCCGGACACACTCAAGAAATTCACTACCTTTCTGACAGTTGCTAGTCTGCTTTCCCCAATCTATCTATCAGTCTGTCTTCCCTACCCTATCTTCAACCTATGCTCTTTGTGAGTATGGTTTTCTGTTGCAAGCATAGGATCACAGAAATACCCCCATTATTTCTTAATAAACTTGCAGTAATGCTGAGAGCTCTCTTTTGTGCACATTGATAGTTATCTTTAGCCTCAAAATCTGCAACCAATATGAAAACTGACTAAAAACAGAATAAAATCCCATTTAAAATTGAAATAATACATATCAAATAATGGTATCAGATAGTGTACTTGAGTGGTTTTAGATTCAAATGGCTTATAAACTGCCAAAGCTTTGATCTCACATTTTATAACATTATCTGACCCATCTAGATGATAACTGCTCTATAAATCTTCCTAGGAATAAATTATCCCTAACAGTCAATGATTCAGTACCTTCTTTCCCACCTTCCCTTTGTTCTTTTTCTCATATCTTACTCTAATATTCTCCAAACAAAAGGCAGAGCAACCCAACACCTGACCCCTCCCCCCCCAGTTTGGATGCTGAAGTGGAGGTGGTACTGCATGAGGTGGTTACGAGGGGGGTTTCCCGCTGTGCACCATCCACGTGGGTCAGCTTTGCAATATGCCTGCAAGATGACAGAGCCAAATATCAAACCACAATTGACCATTGCTATCAATGGATGTACCAGCATTACAGTATATGGCAGCTGCAGGTGTCCTTTTAATGAATGGCAGAGCTATGCATCTCGTTCACTGATGCCCCAGAACTTTTCCTCACAGTCATTGCCCAAAGGGGCTTGAAAGTACTTGATTCTAAATATTGTGCAGAAGTTTGTCAACCCAAGTTTAGAACACAATACAAACTCTAGTAGGACAGGATTCTAGGCTCTGCTCCTAACACTCTCTCCTTACACAGATTTCCTCTAAGCTAATCAAGCTAGCATGCCTAAGGCTGTGTGATTCTTTATTAGTTGGTGGAATGCAGAACTGGCCTCAGAAAGATATTTAATGATGTTCAAGGCAGACCAGCCACCTCCTTAAGTTAGAATATAAATCAGATACCCACTTTAGCTCTCTGGTAGGATGCATATTGATACTTTTCAATATGTTATTGTAGACTCTATAGGGGTGAAATTCAACTTCGGCAGGGATGCAAAATGGGCGATAGCAGATCAGCCACCCATTATACACCACTCCCAATTTTCCTTTTCATTGACTTGTCTCCCTCCAAAAGATAATTTTTGTGGCACTCTGCATCACTCATGATGTGTTAGGAGTGCCAGGGCTACAATGTCAGGCTGCAGCAGCCAGTGAAGAACATAGGAACAGGAGTAGGCCATTCAGTCCCTCATGCCTGTTCTGCCATCCAATGAGATCATGGCTGATCTGTATCCTAACTCCATTCACCCGCCTTGGTTCCATATCCTTTAATACCCTTGGCTAGCAGAAGTCTATCGATCTCAGACTTAAAATTATAAATTGGGCTAGCATCTATTGCTTCTTGTGGGAGAGAGTTCCACACTTATACCACCCTTTGCGTGAAAAAGTGTTTCCTAACTTCTCTCCTGAATGATCTGGCTCTGATTTTAAAGTTACGTCCCCTTTTCCTAGAGTCTCCCACCAGCGGAATAAGTTTCTCTCTACCCTATCAATTCCTTTCAAAATCCTAAAGATCTATCAAATCACCCCTTAACCTTCTATATTCCAGGGAATACAAGCCTAGTTTATGTAATCTCTCCTCATAATCTAACCCTTGGAGCTCTGGTAACATTCTGGTGAATCTGCACTGCACTCCTTCCAAAGCCAATATCCTTTCTAAGGTGCGGTGCCCAGAACTGTACACAATACTCCGGATATGGTCTAACCAGGGGGAAGGGACTCCGGGCACAGAGGTGCCAGGGGTTCCAGGAGTGCCAAGGGACACGGGTGACAATCTTTTTTGAACCTTTGAATAGCAGCCTCCTTTTAAGCGCCCATTCCAAGCACCTAATTTGCATTAAAGTCGGGGGCCTAAACACCTAGTGCACATCTTGTGCACAGGCTCTCAGCCCCCCCAACTCATTAAGGAATGATAATGTAGGATTCCAGTTTTAAAAAGTATTCTGGAATTTTGCTTCATTTATCCTTTTGGGGTTTGGCACAGAGAAATGTTGCAGAACTTTTTGTCAGATGATTTAGTAGTATGTATAGAGTTCCTGATAGAAAAGATTATATTTGGTTTGTGGAAGGAATGACCTGGATAGGATGAATGGTAATTTCTTGTTCCATGCATTTGTGTGTTATTTAACACTGCTTTCTGTATACAAACCCTACATATTTACATTGGACTTTGCATTCAGTTTGAAGCCTTTGCCTCAGTTCCCCACCATCCCTTGCAGGAATTAATAAGTAGGTTGGGGTGTCTCCCAAAGACCATTTCTAGCTCTCTAACTTTCATTCCCAGAAGCTTTTCCCTCCAGATTCCAGCCAGCACCACTTTTCACTATCCTATCTCTATTTATTAAAAGAGTGAGAGACACACAGTTCTTAATTGCCAAATTGATATTATATGCATGAAGCACAGTTACAGTTTTATTTCCTTACCATATGACCTTCTCTGGCTGCTACATAGCAACTACGACCTCCAGTGAAGAAGCTACCGTTTGCAGACCCAAATGTGGAAAGTACAACTGACAATGGAATCAACCAAGCCCAGCTGCCCAGCACTTTGTCTCTGAAAATAGAAAACATTTAGAAGGAAGTTATGAAAAACAATAGTGTAGTCATTATTCATACTATGACTAGTGTTTAGGGAAGTGTTATGAAACTATTGTTCTGCTAAAACATTACTCACATGAATTAGGAGGGATATTTTAACTCCCACTGCCCGGCAGAATTGGGAAGGTAATGGAGTTAAAATCAAGGTGGTCAACTAACTGGCCCATTCCCATTCTGCCACCATTTTTGCTGGGGCTTTCCGCTAGGCCTTTCTGAATCAGGTGGGAGCTTTATTAAACCATGTAAATCAGGGTCTTATCACATACATAGGATCTCAATGCAATTTTAACAGCCTATTGAGTGGAGTGCACATTGTGGAAAAGACCCCAAAAAGGTAAATCTAAAAATTATTTTTGTCGGGCCAAGAGAAACGTTCCTGATTCTCTGGGCTCCATAAGAATAATATGGGCTGCAGCCACCACACGCAAAGACCCCCACGTCTCCGTGATCCACAGCTGGCCAGCTTGAAGGTAATGAGACCCGAGGCCTAATATTGGGTGCGCCTCGGGCCTCACTATTCAGACGCAGGGATCGATTTAATGGTATTTTCCCATTTAGAGCACTCAGCCTTGTGTTCTGTTTTTCCGACGAAAAGGCCTTTGGGGTAGAAATTGATCTCGGCATGTTTTCGGGCCTGAAATGGTGACCAGAAATCAATGGTCGGAGGCTTGCCAAAAATTGGGCCTTGGGACCCCTCTTAATAATCGCAGCAAGCTCGCCAGTCGCCGTGGGCCTAATTTGGGCTGGCTGCCTCACCAACAGCAGCCCTGAGGTACATCCTGGGATTGGGGGTGGGGGGAGATAAAACCAAAAAAAACCAGGCAAACTTTAGTTTCGGTTTTATAAGTTAGGGGCATAGAGAAGAAAAGGAATGAAATAATGATAAATTTGTGCAAAACATTAAGGTTTTGTACAAGTGATTGTATGATTCTATGAAATAATCTTTCCCCAATCATAGAAAGGTTACAGCACGGAGGGAGGCCATTTGGCCCATCGAGTCCGTGCCAGTTCTATGCAAGGGCAATCCAGCTAGTCCCACACCCCCGCCCTATCTCCGTAGCCCTGCAAAGTTTTTCCTTCCAAGTACTTATCCAGTTCCCTTTTGAAGGCCATGATTGAATCTGCCTCCACCACCCCCTTGGGCAGTGCATTCCAGATCCTAACCACTCGCTGTGTAAAAAAGTTTTTCCTCATGTCACCTTTGGTTCTTTTGTCAATCATCATAAATCTATGTCCTCTGGTTCTTGACCCTTCTGCCAATGGGAACAGTTTCTCTCTATCTACTCTGTCTAGACCCTTCATGATTTTGAATACCTCTATCAAATCTCCTCGCAACTGTCTCTGTTCCAAGGAGAACAAACCCAGGTTCTCCAGTCTATCCATGTAACTAAAGTCCTTCATCCCTGGAATCATTCCAGTAAATCTCCTCTGCACCCTCCCTAAGGTCTTCACATCTTTCCTAAAATGCGGTGCCCAGAACTGAACACACTACTCCAGTTGTGGCCAAACCTGTGTTTTATAAAGGTTCATCATGACTTCCATACTTTTGTACTCAATGCCTCTATTTATAAAGCCCAGGATCCTGTATGCTTTTTTAACAGATTTCTCAACCTGCCTTGCCACCTTCAACGATTTGTGCACAAATACCCCCAGATCTCTCTGTTCCTGTACCCCTTTTAGAATTGTGCCCTCTAGTTTACATTGCCTCTCCTCGTTTTTCCTACAGAAATGTAACACTTCATATTTTTCTGCATTAAATTTCATCTGTCACGTGTCCATGCCACCAGCCTGTCTATATCCTCCTGAAGTCTATCACTATCCTCCTCACTGTTTACTACCCTTCCAAGTTTTGTGTCATCTGCAAATTTTGAAATTGTGACCTGTACACCCAAGTCCAAGTCATTAATATATATTAAGAAAAGCAGTGGTCCCAGCACTGACCCCTGGGGAACACTACTGTACACCTCCCTCCAGTCCAAAAAGCAACCATTCACCACTACTCTCTGTTTCCTGTTACTTAGCCAATTCTGTATCCATGTTGCTACTGCCTCCTTTATTCCATGGGCCGCAATCTTGATGATAAGCCTACCATGCGGCACTTTATCAAACGCCTTTTGAAAGTCCATATACACCACGTCAACTGCATTGCCCTCATCTACCCTCTCTGTTACCTCATCAAATAACTCAATCAATTTAGTTAAACACAATTTGCCTTTAACAAATCTGTGCTGGCTTTCCCTAATTGATCCACACTCATCCAAGTGACGGTTAATTCTGTCCCGGATTATTGTTTCTAAAAGTTTCCCCACCACTGAGGTTAAACTGACAGGCATGTAGTTACGCCCTTTTTTGAACAAGAGTGTAACATTTGCAATTCTCCAGTCCTCTGGCACCACCCCTGTATCTACGGATGTTTGGAAGATTATGGCCAGTACCTCCACAATTTCCACCCTTACTTCCCTCAGCAACCTAGGATGCATCCCATCCGGGCCAGGTGACTTATCTACTTTAAGTACAGTTAGCCTTTCTAGTACCTCTTCTTTATCAATTTTTAGCCCATCCAGTATCTCAACTATATCTTCCTTGGTAAAGACAGATGCAAAGTATTCATTTAGTACCTCAGCCATCCCCTCTGCCTCCATAAGTAGATCTCCTTTATGGTCCCTAATCAGCCCTACCCCTTCTCTTACTACCCATTTACTGTTTACATGCCTGTAGAAGACTTTTGGATTCCCTTTTATGTTGGCCGCCGATCTATTCTCATGCTCTCTCTTTGCCCTTCTCATTTCCTTTATCACTTCCCCTTTGAACTCTATATTCTGCCTGGTTCTCACTTGTGTTATCAACCTGACATCTGTCATATGCCCCTTTTTTCCATTTCATCTTACTCACTATCTCTTTTGTCATCCAGGGAGCTCTGGTTTTAGTTGCCCTACCTTTCTGCCTTGTGGGAATGTGCCTAGACTGTACCTGAACCATCTCCTCTTTAAAGGCCGCCCCTCTAGTTGGGAGTCAGCAATAAGGGGGCATCAACTTAAAATTATTACTAAGGCATTGACGAGAGAGGTTAGGAGAAATTTCTTTATGCAGAAGTTTATTGGAGCATGGAATGTTTTGCAATAAGCAGGATTGAGGCAGAGATCGGAGCATCTTTTAAGGGGAAAATGTCTAAACAAATGTAACAGAAGAAGATAAAGGGCTATGGGGAATAAGTGAGGTAGTTGGATTAGTTTTGGATTACTCCAATGAAGAGCCTGCACAGACATGATGGGCTTAATGGCCTCCCTCTGGGCTGCAAACTTTGTTGGTTCTCTGGGAATTGCTGAATAAAAATAGTCACTATGAAAAATTGACTTGCCAAAAGCATTCTTTGAATACAGAAACAAATAAAATCACAATTTATGTTACGTAGGTAACTTACCCCCATGTTACAGCCACAGCACCAGATGTCATCATCTCAGCTGGACTCATGGCTGCCAGGTAGCTCACATTTACCAATAAATACAGCAATGTCACCAGTGGAAGCGAAATCAACAAAGCTCGAGGCAGGTTCACCTGAAAAATTTTCAAAATGATCAAAATGTTCACGGACATTTCAAAAATAAAAACGATAAAGAAAGTCAATGGCTCCCATTGGTAAATGCACCATGTGATGTGATATTGAGCTGTATAGATAAGGGTGGGGGGAGGGGGTTCCCAGGTTCCATCCATGGTCTGTGCTACATCAGCTGATCTCAACCTGCACAGCAGTGAGGACACTATAATTGGCTTCAATACCCATGGCTGAATGTGGCGGGGGGGGGATGGAGTTAAAAATCAACCAGAGCTGAGGCTTTGATAGTTATCGAGTGATTCCTGCGGGGAAGTGTGTACATGGACACCAGGGGTAAACTTTTTTGAGACCCTGCAACATCAACTGGGCCTCCTATGTAGTGGGTGACTACATCCATATGTAGTGGGTGACTGCATCCATATGTAATGGGTGACTGCATCCAAAACTCTGCTGCCCATATCCTAATTCGCACCTAGTCCCGTTCTCCCAGCACCCCTGTGCTTGGCTACATTGGCTCCCAATCTGGGAAAATCTCGATTTTAAAATCCCTCCATGGCCTCGCCCCCTCCCTATCTCTGTAACCTCCTCCAGCCCTACAACCCTCCGAGATCTCTGCGCTCCTCCAATTCTTGCCTTTTGCGCATCCTCGATTTTAATCGCTCCACCATTGGCAGCCCTGCCTTCTGCTGCCTAGGCTCTAAGCTCTGGAATTCCCTCCCTAAACCTTTCTGTATCTACCTCTCTCTCCTCCTTTAAGACGTTCCTTACAGCCTAGCTCTTTGACCAAGCTTTTGGTTACCTGTCCTAATATCTCCTTATGTGGCTCAGTGTCAAATTTTGTTTGATAACACGCCTGTGAAGTGCCTTGGGATGTTTTACTACAGTAAAGGCGCTACATAAATGCAAGTTATTGTTTATGTTGTTGTGGCTTATCGGAAAATCTCATGTGTGCTGCTCACGATTTCCCATCCATTGATTTCTATGGATGGAAAATCACAGCAGTGCACCTTGATTTTTCAATAAGATGCCTATTGCGTGGGAGGGCCAGGGTCTTGAAAACTTCATTCTAGGCGAAGACAGGTCTTAAGCAGTAATTTCTTTCACATTTGAATAGCATGCCAACACTCATTGTTCAAGCTCACACATGAAGAATGGACAGAAATGCTGTAAATGCATGGCAGGCCAATTAGCTTTCTGGATTTCTACCATTCACAGTTTTTTCTCGTCTATGAAGAATGCAAAGATAATCCCCGACTTCTTTTCTCTAATACCAAGCCCCTACTTAAACCCCTCTCCTCTGCCCCCTCCACCCTACCTTGAACATGAAATAAAAGGAGCTCATGGATTTCTTTCTCACCATGATAGAGACCGTCCATTCAGCTGCATGTGCTGCTTCCTCTCCTTCCCTATGCCCATCAAGCCAACCCTCCATCCCCCCCCCACCAGCCCCAATGCCCTAGCCCTGAACCCCATCTCTCTTTACTTTCTTTGCCACCTCCCCCTTTGCACAAGGTGAGCTCACCACTTCCATGAGACCCACCTCCTCCTCCCTTGCCCCAATTCTCACGAAATTACTGACTACCCAACTTCCTTTCCTGGTCCCCATGCTAGCTGACATTGTAAATAGTTCTCTGGCCCTGGGCATTGTCCTTCTCCCTTTCAAAGCGACCATCGTTATCCTCCTCAAAAAAACACCCTCAACCCTCTGTCCTTGCAGGTAGGACATTTAGGACTGAGATGAGGAGAAATTTCTTCACTCAGAGGGTGGTGAACCTGTGGAATTCTCTACCACAGAAGGCTGTGGAGGCCAAGTCACTGAATATATTTAAGAAGGAGCTAGATAGATTTCTAGACACAAAAGACATCAAGAGGTATGGGGAGAGAGCAGGAATATGGTATTGAGATAGAGGATCAGCCATGATCATATTGAATGGCAGAGCAGGCTCGAAGGGCCGAATTGCCTACTCCTGCTCCCATTTTCTATGTTTCTATCAGAAGACAGCAGATGAGATGTGTGTGCTTGTAGGAGGCCATACCCAGCACACAGGGTATACAGGCCATGAGTCACCTTCTTGGTTCTATTTCCTTTGCATCAGGAGTCTGCACTGCTCCAGGAAGGCTGTTACAGACTTTTGCAGCCTCCTGCAACAGGACCTGCTGCCTGCTGGACCAGGGGACCATGCTTTGCCAATGGCTGTGAAAGTCACCACAGCCCTTAACTTCTTTGTCATTGGACCCTTTCAGTCTGCTACGGGGGACATCAGCTGGATCTCCCAGTCTGCTGTACACAGCTGTATTAAGCAGCTCCACGGCACCCTGTTCACCAGTAGCAGTACATCGCCTTCCCCATTGATCACAACAGTCAACACAAGAAAGCTTGAGGATTTGCAGCAGTGGCTGACTTCCCTTGTGTCCAGAACGTCATTAACTGCACAAATGTTGCAGAGTACCAGAACACCAGATAACAGCATTCGTCAATAGAAAAAGCTACCACTTAATTAATGTCCAGGTAGTGTCCGATCACAGAAACAGGATCATGCAAGTTAACCAAGCAGCTATCACGATGCATTTATCCTTCAACATTAAACCATCACGTCCAATATTCAACCCTTCCAGGAATATGGCAGGTTGGCTGTTCGGGGACAGAAGTGGCTCATGACACCCCTCCGCAACCCCACCATGCCTGAGCAACACAGGTATAATCAAAGCCAAGGGACCACCGGGATCATTATGGAGCACATCATAGGGAAGCTGAAGCAGAGGATAAGGTGTCTCGACAGGTCTGAGGACTCCCTACAGTATGCCTCACAAACAGTCTTCCACATAGTAATGGTGTGCTGTTTTATGCCTTGTCATATAGAGAGGCCTGCATTTGTAGGAGGCGCAGCAGCAGCAGTCCTCGTCGGATAAAAAATACCAGGGGGAAGGTGAGAAAGCAGCAGAAGAGGAAGGGCCACCTCAATGCCTTGCAGCCAGAGATTTAAGGGATGAATTAATTGCTCAGCGATTCTGGTGATCTGCGCATTCCCCTGCCCTGAAAACGTACACAGAGACGCTCAACTGAAAAGTTCTTGTTACTTCCTTCACCACTTCCCTCATCCCGCAGTAAAGAACATTCAAAACATTCAGCCAGCTTCGATATCAATGCAGTTTCAGAAGCTGTTATTAAACCACACTGCAAATGTGCTAAAGGTAATTAATTTAATGGCAAACATAATAATTGCCTTCCATTCATTTCTCTCAAGTGATCAGCCCATGGTGTTTTTCTTAAAAGAAGGTTTACTAACCTATGAGGTGCTCCCCTAGTGGCCTCAGCTGCACCCAGGGCACCTCAGCTGCTGCTGGTCAGACTGGCCAAGCTGAGTTGCTGGCAGCACGGGGGGTATTGGTTGAGGGGGCGGCGATAAAGCAGATGCGCTGACATCCTGAGAGAGGGCAACATGTACTGCTCCCATAGCGCCACTGCCACTCCTATGGGGCTGGGGCTTATCACTTGCACTTTATTTAAATTAAATAAAGGAATAAAAGTATTGTTGCAATAATGAAAATAAATATAAATTGTGTCATTGTGATATTTCACATATTTCATATTTTTAGTGTCGGGAAACATGGGTGAAGTTTATTTGCATTCATCATAGAGTCATAGAGTCATAGAGTCATACAGCACGGATAGAGGCCCTTCGGCCCATCGTGTCCGCGCCGGCCATCAGCCCTGTCTACTCTAATCCCATATTCCAGCATTTGGTCCGTAGCCTTGTATGCTATGGCATTTCAAGTGCTCATCCAAATGCTTCTTGAATGTTGTGAGGGTTCCTGCCTCCACAACCCTTTCAGGCAGTGAGTTCCAGACTCCAACCACCCTCTGGGTGAAAAAGTTCTTTCTCAAATCCCCTCTAAACCTCCCGCCTTTTACCTTGAATCTATGTCCCCTTGTTATAGAACCCTCAACGAAGGGAAAAAGCTCCTTAGTATCCATCCTATCTGTGCCCCTCATAATTTTGTACACCTCAATCATGTCCCCCCTCAGCCTCCTCTGCTCCAAGGAAAACAAACCCAATCTTCCCAGTCTCTCTTCATAGCTGAAGCGCTCCAGCCCTGGTAACATCCTGGTGAATCTCCTCTGCACCCTCTCCAAAGCGATCACATCCTTCCTGTAGTGTGGCGACCAGAACTGCACACAGTACTCCAGCTGTGGCCTAACCAGTGTTTTATACAGCTCCATCATAACCTCCTTGCTCTTATATTCTATGCCTCGGCTCATAAAGGCAAGTATCCCATATGCCTTCTTTACCACCTTATCTACCTGTTCCGCCGCCTTCAGGGATCTGTGAACTTGCACACCAAGATCCCTCTGACCCTTTGTCTTGCCGAGGGTCCTCCCATTCATTGTGTATTCCCTTGCCTTGTTAGTCCCTCCAAAGTGCATCACCTCGCACTTTTCCGGGTTAAATTCCATTTGCCACTGTTCCGCCCATCTGACCAACCCATCTATATCGTCCTGCAGACTGAGGCTATCCTCCTCGCTATTTACCACCCTACCAATTTTTGTATCATCAGCGAACTTACTGATCATACCTTTTACATTCATATCCAAGTCATTAATGTAGACCACAAACAGCAAGGGACCCAGCACCGATCCCTGTGGTACCCCACTGGCCACAGGCTTCCAGTCACAAAAACAACCTTCGACCATCACCCTCTGCCTTCTGCCACTAAGCCAGTTTTGTATCCAAAGTGCCAAGGCACCCTGGATTCCATGGGCTCGTACCTTCTTGACCAGTCTCCTGTGGGGGACTTTATCGAAGGCCTTACTGAAATCCATGTATACCACATCCACTGCGTTACCCTCATCCACACGCCTAGTCACCCCCTCAAAAAATTCAATCAAATTAGTCAGACATGATCTTCCCTTGACAAAGCCATGTTGACTATCCCTGATTAATCCTTGCTTCTCCAAGTGGAGACTAATTTTGTCCTTCAGAATTTTTTCCAATAATTTTCCTACCACTGATGTTAGGCTCACTGGCCTGTAGTTCCCCGGTTTTTCCCTACTCCCCTTTTTGAATAATGGTATTACATTAGCGGTTCTCCAGTCCTCTGGCACATCCCCTGTGGCCAGAGAGGTTCTGAATATATGTGTCAGAGCCCCCGCAATCTCCTCCTTTGCCTCACACAGTAGCCTGGGATACATTTCGTCCGGGCCTGGGGATTTATCCATTTTTAGGCCTGCTAAAACCGCCAATACCTCCTCCCGCTCGATGTTAATATGTTCGAGTATATCGCAGTCCCCCTGCCGTATTTCTATGTCTACATCGTCCTTCTCCATAGTGAAAACAGATGCAAAAAATTCATTTAGAACCCCTCCTACATCTGCCGGCTCCACACACAGATTGCCATTTTTGTCCCTAATGGGCCCTATTTTTTCCCTAGTCATCCTCTTACCCTTAATATACTTATAAAACATCTTAGGATTTTCCTTTATTTTGCTCGCCAGTGTTATTTCATGGCCCCTCCTTGATCTCCTAATTTCTTTTTTAAGTATCTCCCTGCACTTTTTGTACTCCTCTAGGGCTTCCTCCGTCTTTAGCCTTTTGTATCTGCCAAAAGCCCTCCTTTTTTTCCTCATCCATTCTCGTATATCCCCTGACATCCAAGGTTCCCTGGAGTTCTTGGAACCACCCTTGACCTTTACGGGAACATGTTGCCATTGTATGGTCTCAATCTCCCTTCTGAAAGACTCCCATTGCTCCGATGCGGATTTTCCTACAAGCAGCTGATCCCAGTCCATTTTGGCCAGATCCTGCCTTATCCTATTAAAATCGGCCTTCCCCCAATTTAGAACCTTTATTTCCGGCCCCTCCCTGTCCTTTTCCATGACCACCTTAAATCTCACCAAATTATGGTCACTGTCACCAAAGTGCTCACTTACTAGCACTTCTTCCACTTGGCCGGCCACATTCCCTAGAATTAGGTCCAGTACCGCCCCCTCTCTTGTAGGACTTTCTACATGCTGGCTCAAAAAGCTCTCCTGGATGCACGTTAAGAATTTTGTACCCTCTAAGCCTTTTACACTCTGAGTATCCCAGTTAATATTGGGGAAGTTGAAATCCCCCACTATTATTACCCTATTATTTGCACAATTTTCTGAGATTTGCCTACATATCTGTTCCTCTATCTCCCCCTGACTGTTTGGGGGCCTATAGTACACTCCCATCAAAGTGCTTGCCCCCTTTTTGTTTTTAAGCTCCACCCATATGGCCTCATTAGAGGAACCTGCTAATATATCATCCCTCCTTATGGCAGTAATTGATTCTTTAATTAATATTGCGACCCCCCCTCCTCTTATACCTCCCCCTCTGTCTCGCCTGAAGATTCTGTACCCCGGAATATTGAGCTGCCAGTCTTGCCCCTCCCTCAACCATGTCTCTGTGACAGCAACAATATCATACTCCCATGTGTTTATCAACACCTTCAGTTCATCCACCTTATTCGCAAGACTCCTTGCATTAAAATAGATGCCATCCAGCCTTGCCCTCACATATTTGCCCTGTCTTCCAAGCTGACTTGTTTTTTTCTCTATATTTGGCTGCACATCACCCCCTATTGTAGCTCCACTCTGTATCCCATCCCCCTGCCAAGTTAGTTTAAACCCCCCCCAACAGTGCTAGCAAACCTCCCCGCAAGGATATTTGTCCCGCTCTGGTTCAGATGCAACCCGTCCGACTTGTACAAGTCCCACCTTCCCCAGAAGCAGGCCCAGTGATCCAGGAAACTGAAACCCTCCCTCCTGCACCAACTCTTTAGCCACGCATTCATCTGTTCTATCCTCCTATTTCTATACTCACTAGCCCGTGGCACTGGGAGTAATCCAGAGATTACAACCTTTGAGGTCCTGCTCTTTAATCTGCTACCTAGCTCCCTAAATTCTTGATGCAGGACCTCATCTCCCTTCCTACCTATGTCGTTGGTCCCAATGTGGACCACGACCTCTGCCTGCTCACCCTCCCCCTTGAGAATGCCCTGAAGCCGCTCAGTGACATCCATGACCCTGGCACCAGGGAGGCAACAAACCATCCTGGAGTCACGTTTACAGCCACAGAAACGCCTGTCTTTTCCCCTTACGATAGAATCCCCTACCACTATAGCTCTTCCACTCTTTTTCCTCCCAGCCTGTGCAGCAGAGCTACCCCTGGTGCCAGGAAGTTGGCTGCTGCTGCCTTCCCCTGATAAGTCATCCCCCTCAACAATATCCAAAGCGGTATATTTGTTTGAGAGGGGGACGGCCACAGGGGACCCCTGCACTGCCTGCCTGCTCTTCTTACTCTGCCTGGTGGTCACCCAATTACTTCCTGCCTGTACAACCTTTACCTGCGGTGTGACCACCTCACTAAACGTGCTATCCACGACGTTCTCAGCATCGCGAATGCTCCTTAATGAATCCATCCGCAGCTCCAGTGCCGCAATGCGGTTTGTCAGTAGCTGCAGCTGGATGCATTTCCCGCACACATGGTCGTCAGGGACACCGGAAGGGTCCCTGATTTCCCACATAGAGCAGGAAGAGCATAACACGGGGCTGGGCTGTCCTGACATGACTTACCCTTTAACTAATTAATTCAAATTAAATGAATCCCACCAATTTCACTTCAATTAAAAAGGTATACTCAAAGGCCCTTGCTGAACAGCAGTCCCCCACTACACAACAGAGACCAGAGAATCCACAAACTCTAACCGTGCTTAAACATCAGTTAATGTCTTTTATATATCTGGATTGTAACTGGGCCCTGAAATAACTTAATTCAAATCTAACAATTTATAGCTGTTTTCAGTGCTTATTTACTTACCCTCAGCTGTTGCTACACATTAGTTTCTATTGTTGTATGGTCAATGACAAAGAAAGCAGATGTTAGAATGGAGGAACACTCAATGAAAATTCAGGATAAAATGAAACACAATTTTATAGACATCAACACTGAAGCAAAAGTTTTGTGCTGAATGTGAGGTTGACAATGTTGATAGGGTAATGAGGATCTGTAATCGAGCCTTACATTACCAGTTGAGAGCAGAAGCAAGTAGATATGGATAATTCTATTTTTTTTTATTCATTCTGGGATGGGTCGTGCTGGAAAGGCTGGCATTTATTGTTCATCCCTAGTTACCCTTGAGAAGGTGATAGTGGGCCTTGTTCTGGAACCGCTGCAGTCAGTGTGACGAAGGTGCTTCCAAAATGCTGTTAGGTAGAGAATTCCAGGATTTTGACCCAGTGATTATGAAGGAACAGCGATATATGCCCAAGTCAGGATAGTCCGTGATTTGGAGGTGATGGTGTTCCCATGCACCTGCTGCCCTTGTCCTCTAGGTGGTGGAGGATGCAGGTTTGGAAGTTGCTGCTGAAGAAGCCTTGGACTAATCTTTGGGCAGTTCTCCCAACTTTAGCACCAGTCCCCAGATGTTGGTGAGCAGGACTTTGCAGGATCGACTAGGCAGGGTGTGCCTTTGTTGGGTCCTGATTCGATTCCTAGGTTGCATACAGTTTGATTCATGTTTTCCTTTCGAGCAATTTGATACAACTAAGTGGCTCGCTAGACCACTTCAGAGGGCAGTTAAGAGTCAACAGGATCTATATTGACTTTTGGGCAGCTGACTGGCGGAGCGCGCTGATCGGCTGCCAAGTAGGGAGACAAAGTGTCCCCCATGATTTTGAGGTCTGGTCTCATTTACATTTGCCAAGCCAGCTGCAGGGCAACAAACAGGCATCCCGACGCAGCTCACCAAATTCAGCAAAGGAAACCGAGCCGGAACTGCAGCCAGGAAGTCGTTGGGTGGGGCGTTGCGATCGCGGCGGGTGGGAGTCCCGGGGTGGCGGTGGCCGAGAAGAAAATAAGTGCAGCTCAATATTAGAACCAGTGGATTGGATAAGGGTCGTTTTCAGGCAGGGGTAGCGTAATGCACTAGTACCCGCGCCCGATGGCCCCTTTGCAGGTAACACGTGAACTTCATGCTGCCTGCTACTTACCATGATATCTCCGTGCAGCCAGCGCTAACCGCGTTGCTGAGAGGCTGCATGGAGAATGAGAGAGTTGGAAATGGGGCGTGCACAGCGCACGTCATCAGCAGCCTGCACCTCTTAAAGATGCAAGTGCACATTTCAAATGGCAGGTACACAGTTCACTAGGAGGAGGGAAAGATGGCCCCGAGGATAGCAGGACCGGCGCGAGTGAGGGCTCCATGCTTCTCCGATAATGCTGTGGAGGCCCTGGTGGTAGGGGTGGATGATAGGTGGGCCAACATGTACCCGTAGGTGGCAGGAGACCCTCCAGACTGCAGCTCTGCAGGCATTGGCAGGCTGTGGCGCAGGAAGTCAATACCAGGAGCATGGCAGCACGTACGTGGGTGCAGTGCCGAAAGAAGTTCAATGATTTGACACGAGTGGTCAAGGTGAGTGAGTGCAAGTGTCAAGTGGCACATCCTACCAACTGCACCACTGCTCCACGCATCACACCCCCTGTCACCCACCCACCAACAAACACTGCCCATCCATACTCAACGCTGCACTTGGCATGCTACATCTCATCCACACATAGTACCACACTTGCAGGCCACACAACTACCACTTACAGGTCACACACAGTGGCAGCTATTCGACCATGACAGGCACATCACCCACTCACCTTGCAGGATACTCACTGATACACTGACCTCTGTCTTACAGGAGCAGGTGGCGCATAACAGCCGGCAGCAGGAGGGACCTGAGGGTGGACAGGCACGCTTCCAGATCCTCACTCCCCCAGAGGAGACAATGCTTCGGATCATTGGGCGGGGGTCGCTGCAGCCATGATAAGATGCCGCGCTGGAGGTCCGGATGAAAGGGGTCTCTGCATATCCAATGCTCCTTCTCCTTTCCCACATCTCCCTCCTCCCATAATCATTTCTGATTCATGTCCTGCAGATGCTGTCGGCACGCACGTCTTACTTGCTCCTCTCCCTGCTCCACAACTCAACCTGTTTCCCTTTGTCATTGCAGATACCCAAGAACATTTGGTGGCACCCAAGGAAGAGGAGGAGGAGGACTCTGAAGCCACACCATCACTCGACCTGACACTCACATCACCTGCTCAGAGACTGACACTATGCGTCCTTTAGAGGCTAGGTTAGGGGAGGGATCTGCACGTGGTGAGACACTGAGCACAAGTGCGCAGGAGCCGGGGCAGAGGGAACGGATACCACAGGAGCCAACTCGCCAGAGGGCGAGGTCGCTCACTAGTTCTGCTGCAGAGTCAGATGAGGACTTCAATGGGCCAGGCTACAGAAGACGGCTGATGGGCGTACACCACCAAATGCTTGGGGCACTGGAAAGCCTGCCAGAAAACCTGCGCACAATGAGAAGGGCATGGAGGAGTCCAGCTCAAACTTGGCACAGGGCTTGGTGCAGAGCTTGGAGCCCATCCTTTCTAATATGGAACAGGTGGTCACCTCCATCAGCGCACCTGTGGAACCCACCATGATGCAGAGTCTGATGAATGATGTCACAGCTTCCATTGCAGCACAAACATCTGCCATCCAAGGTCTGACTGCTGCATTTGGAGCTCAGGCTGCTGCCTTGGAAGCTCAGATTGCTGCTATCATGGCCCTGGGGACCACTGTGGAATAGGGCTTCAAGGGCATCACAGCACTCCAGCAATCCGTTCTCCAGCTGATCACCAGGATTGCTGAGGCGCCGCCCCGAGAGAGTGGCAGTGGCGCCATGGCAGTCGGACCTGGTGTCCTCTCTCAGGACGACAGCATTCCCGCTCCCACCCCTGCCACTCCGCCAGTGCCCCTGTTGTTGCCTATCGGCCAGTCAGGCCAGACTGCTGCAGCCCATGCTGAGATGGTGCAGTCTGAAGCCGTGCCCTTCCGGCCCAGAGCTCCTTGAGGTCATCCTCCAAGGCCATCTGCAAGCTCCTCTATTGAAGGCCAGCAACCTTCCACCACCCATGCTGCAGCCACTGGGGAAGCACCGCGTAGGAGTACTAGGATAGGGGTATGGTAGCATAGTGGTTATGTTACTGGACTAGTTAATCCCGAGGCCTGGACTAATAATCCGGAGTCATGAGTTCAAATCCCGCCACGGCAGTTGTGGCATTTAAATTCAATTAATTAAATAAAATCTGGAATTAAAAAACAAGTATCAGTAATGGTGGCCATGAAACTACTGGATTGTTGTAAAAAACCCATCTGATTCACTAATGCCCCTTAGGGAAGTGAACCCTACTGTCCTTACCCAGTCTGTCCTATATATGACTCCGGACCCACAGCAAGGTGGTTGATTCTTAATTGCCCTCTGAAATGGCCTAGCAAACCACTCAGTTGTACAATCTCGCTAAAAAAAGTCATAATAAGAATATAACCGGACGGACCACTAGGCACCGGACACGAACAGCACTGTGGGAGAACCTTCACCACACGGACTGCAGTGGTTCAAGAAGGCAGCTCATCACCACCTTCTCAAGGGCAATTAGGGATGGGCAATAAATGCTGACATCGCCAGCGACGCCCACATCCCATGAACGAATAAAAAAAACTTTGAGGGAGTGGAAGCCCTTTCGGTTGATGAAGACGGCCGAGTTGGTGTGCGGGGCACGCAGGGCATTGTGCATGCAATCAACGGCACCCTGCAACATGGGGAAGCCAGCAATGCAAGCGAACCCCCGTGCTCGCTCGTCTCTGTCAAGAGAGACGGTGATCAACCAGTTCCTCATCTGATACAGTGACTCTGTGACCTCCCTTGTGGGAGATAGTCCACATGTCACCAGCAGAAGCCTGAAATGATCCTGAGCAGTAGAAATTCAGCGCCAGGCAATACTGTCCTTGCCCTGCTCTGAGGCTGCGCCAGTTGACAGATCTCGGTCACAGCATCCTTGATGCAATCCTCCTCGGTTATGTTGAGGTAAGAGAATTGATACCAGAAGGCCCTCATTGGATACGGCTTCCTGCTCTGTGCCTCCTCATCCTCCCTCTCCTTGCAACTTGACCTGGTGTTGGTGGCCTCCCTGCATACTCCCAGTCGTGCTCAATGCCCAGTGGGAGCCCTAGCAGACCGCCCATAGTTGCCAGGAAAGTTGTTGAACCACGGTTGTAACTTTCCGAACCGTAAGGCAGTACCTGCCAAAGCACTCTCAAATGTGCTCTAGGAACTCTCAATAAGTATAGGGAGCTTCAAAAAATGCTTCCTACTCCACCAGCAGTCAGAAGCAATAATCCAGCAACTAACCTGCAACACCTGCATGGCCCCTTTAAATAGCACTGGTAGGGGTTCCCCCAGGCACTGTAAGATACGTTCAGATGGTTGGGGTTAAGACTATGCATTGAGTTGAGCATTAAGGTCCAAAATGGTGTCTATCGCTTTAAATCAGCATTGCACACTGATTGCACACATTTTCTCCCTACTTTACATGCTTCCAGCATTCGGTATTTGTGCATGCGCTAACTTCTATACTAAGATGGCGTCCGGCGCACGTCAAACTGGAGACACTAAGACGCCATCTTGGATGTCGGAGAGGCCATGTAGCACTGAAACAATGGGTTCTACATGGCCCAATTTAGCGGCCATTAAGTTCTGCAATTCTAGTCACTACTCTCTGAACCCTCCCGGTAATTTTGAAAAAGTTCAAACTTGTCTGCCCTTTTAGCAAAAAGAGCCAATCTAAAGTGGCTTAACTAACAAAAGCCATAAAATGACTTCTGCAGCCACTCAGAGGGTTGTGAATCTTTGGAATTCTATACCCCAGACAGCTGTGGATGCCCTGTCGTTGAGTCTTTTCAAGTCTGAGATCAATAGATTTTTGAACACATGGGGAATCAGGGGATATGGGGATAGGGCAGGAAAGTGGAGTTGTGGAAGGAGATCAGCCATGATCTTATTGAGTGGCGGAGCAGGCTCGAGGGGCCATATGGCCTACTCCTGCTCCTATTTCTCATGTTCTTATGTACCCCAATGGGAACCAGCATTATAAAGAGCAATAGCATTCAGCGGTTTACACGGACTTATGTACCAGGTGCTCAGCATAAACAGGAGGCTAGACTTGGTTATTGATGTTGCTAATGGCAATCAGTACTGTACTGAAGTAGTATTTTTTTTAGCATTTAATGCAGCCTGAAATATTTATTTTACACTTACCTCAGGGCGCTTGATTTCTTCGGTTACGTAATTTAAGTTATTCCACCCATCGTAGGACCACAGCCCCTGTTGGAAAGCAATTCCCACTGAACCAATTCCTCCTATTGTTCCTTGAAAGGCATTCTGAAAGCTGCGTGTGTGTCCTTTGAAGATCAACACTATCCCACTTATCACAATGACAAGCAGGGACAGTAGTTTGGCAAAAGTGAAGATATTTTGAATACGGGTTGCCAGTTTCACATTAAGACCGTTTATGATAGCTGTAATTAAAATGCTAGCAGCAGCTGTACATTTTACCACGGCTGAAGGTGGTGGACATTCTTTGTAAAATGGAGCTGCAATGTACTGTGCTAGGCTCAGAGATATTGCTGCAATTCCAGCAGGTCTAGCTACGCACACAGAGGTCCAGGAGAACAGAAAAGCAGGAACAGGACCAAAATTTCTCAAGATATATATGTACTCTCCACCAGATTCTTTTATAACAGTCCCCAGTTCTACATATGAGAATGCAGCTAACGTGCACAACAGCCCACAGGCTGCCCATATCAAAAGGCTGGCTCCTGGACTCCCAATATGTCGTAACACCCATTCCGGAGACATGAAAATGCCAGAGCCAATCATTGTCCCTACAATTAAACAAACAGCACTAATTAATCCTACTTCACGTTTTAGATTCAGTTTTCCTGTCGTTGCATCCATATCCAAGGCTGTGTTAAGCAAAAACAAAATTTGTTCCTTTCCCTTTTTTCACCTTCAGCAATATTGGACATCTGATAATTTTTTGTAGATGCAAAGTTCGAAGTCTACTTTTCAGAATTACTATTTTGTAAACATTAACTAGTCTGTTAATTATCAGTCCTAAATTTTCAGATAAATTGCTGGTATGCAAAGCAATGTATAAGATAAAGCTTTAGTGCTAAAGATTATGGTATTATAATTATTACAGTAAAATAATAGAAAACATAAGAGAGATTTCCACTTGTGGTGCAGTAGTGGTACATTCAGAAGTGTGCATGCACATCTTATGCTGTGGGTTCATGGGGATATCTCCTGGTATTTTCTGTGGTCCCCTCAATTTAATAGTTATGCAACATTCCCAGCACAAATTGTTCCATGTGCAATGGAGGCTGGGGTTGGTGAGATATCTAGCACAGCAATAGAAAAGAGATCTTGTTCTACCTGTGTCTGTGCATAGCTTGCATCTGTATCTGAAGCAAAGCTACGGGGATTTTTTTAAATTCTTGGGATGTATATTTTTAGATCTTACGGAGAACCAGTGCCTTTGATGGCTTTGTTTTACTAAGGAGGTGGTAAGAAATCTTTGTGTCCTGCTGGAGTGTGACATTATGCCACAATCTATGGCAGAAAGTGGCCCTGCTTTGAACTTCTTTGCATCGAGGTCACTTTAAGCTGGCACAAGTAACATCTGAAATATCGGTCAGTCATAGGTACATACAATAGGTCACATATGCTCCTATTTTGAAGTTTGCAGACGATACAAAGCTTGGCAACGTAGTAAATAGTGAGCAGGATAGTAGCAGACTTCAAGAGGACATGGACAGGCTGGTGAAATGGGCAGACACATGGCAGATGCAATTTAATGTGTGAAGTGATGCACTTTGGGAGGAACAACATGGAGAGGCAGTATAAATTATACTAATTTGAGAGGGGTGCAAGAGCAGAGGGACCTGGGGGTGCATATTCACAAATCTTAAAGGTGGCAGGGCAAGTTGAAAAGGCGGTTAAGAAAGTGTATGGGATGCTTGGCTTTGTAAATAGAGGCATTGAATACAAAAACAAGGAAGTCATGCTAAACCTTTACAAATCACTCGTTAAGCCCCAGCTGGAGTATTGTGTACGATTCTGGGCACCACACTTCAGGAAGGATGTCAAGGCCTTGGAGAGGATACAGCGGAGGTTTACCAGGATGATACCAGGGATGAGGGACTTCAGTTATGTGGAGAGATTGGAGAAGCTGGGATTGTTCTCCTTAGAGCAGAGAAGGTTAACGGGAGACCTAATAGAGGTATTCAAAATTATGAGGGGTTTTGATAGAGCAAGTAGGGAGGAACTGTTTCCTCTGGCAAGTGGATCAGTAACCAAAGGTCATAGATTTAAAATAATTGGCGAAAGAACTTAAGGGGAAATGTTTTTACACAGAGGGTTGTTAAGATCTGGAATGCACTACCTGAAAGGGTGGTAGAATCAGATTCCATAGGAACTTTCAAAAGGCAATTGGACATGTATTTGAAGAGGACTATTTTGTAGGGTTATGGGGAAAAGCTGGGGTGTGGGACTAAATTGGACAACTCTTTCAAAGACTGACGCAGGCACAACGAGCAGAATGGCTCCTTCTAAGAACATAAGAACATAAGAAATAGGAGCAGGAGTAGGCCATGCAGCCCCTCGATTCAATAAGATCATGGCTGATCTTCGACCTCAACTCCACTTTCCCGCCCTACCCCGATATCCCTTGATTCCTTTGGAGTCCAAAAATCTATCGATCTCAGTCTTGAATATATTGAACGACGCAGCATCCACAGCCCTCTGGGATAGAGAATTCCAAAGATTCACAACCCTATGAGTGAAGAAATTTCTCCTCATCTCAGTCCTAAATGGCCGACCCTTTATCCTGAGACTATGCCCCTTGTTCTAGACTCTCCAGCCAGGGGAAACAGCCTTTTAGCATCTACCCTGTCAAGCCCCCTCAGAATCTTATATCTTTCAATGAGATCACCTCTCATTCTTCTAAACTCCAGAGAGTATAGGCCGATTCCACTCAATCTCGCCTCATGGGACAACCCTCTCAACCCAGTAATCAATCTAGTGAACCTTCGTTGCACCGCCTCCAAGGCAAATATATCCTTCTGTACACAGTACTCCAGGTGTGGTCTCACCAAAACCCTGTACAATTGCAGCAAGACTTCCTTACTCTTGTACTCCAACCCCCTTGCTGTAAAGGCCAACATGCCATTTGCTTTCCTAATTGCTTACTGTACCTGCATGTTAACTTTCTGTGTTTTGTGTACAAGGACACCCAAATCCCTCTGAACACCAACATTTAATAATTTCTCAAGGGATTATTCATTGACTGTTCACTTAGTGTTTGCCCTCTTGGGAAAGCAGCATTCTGAAAAAGAGAAGAGCCCGCTCTTTCATTGTCCTTAGGAAAAATTATGAAGTCCCTTTGGCAAACAGTTATTAGTAACTTGCTGTATTCAACAGTGCACTGCAGACCAACTATTTTTATAGATGTCCCCCTGAGGCAAATTGAAAGCAGCCAGTGACATAGAACAGCTCTGGAATTCCATCCCTAAACCTCTCCACCTCTCTACCTCTCTCTCCCCTCCTTTAAGATGCTCCTTAAAGCCTACCTCTTTATCCAAACTTTCAGTCACCTGTTCTAATATTTCCTTATGTGGCTCGATGTCAAATTTTGTTCAATGATGCTCCTGTGAAGCGCCTTGGGATGTTTTACTACGTTAAAGATGCTATATAAATACAAGTTGTTGTTGTTGTCAAGGCTTAGGGAATTCCATCACCATGGGCAGAGCCGTCCCAGGTCTGATCACAGGCGATGACTTAGTTCCAATATTGCTTTGTCGGTGAAGCACTGATGGTGAAAAGAGAACTCCTCAGAAATGCCCAAATAGCTGTGGGTAGGATCTGGTCCTCTGAATCCTCCTCCACTGCAGACGTACCTGCATTTCACGCTTTTAGAACTCCTCCTCATCCTCAAGCTCCCTGAGATCAACAGGAATTCTTACATTCGTCTTATGCTGCAGGGACAGTTCCTAAGCACAGAGAGAACTCCCCAGAATGGTCAGTGCCAATACAGAAAAATATGCAAAAATCAGCAGTAAAATGAGAACTGGCCCAAAAACTAGTGAAAGCCATAGGACAGTAGCAATACATAACCCAAAGTACAAAAATACATTACTTCCCTGTTACATGCAACAAAAAAGTCACAGCCTTTCTGTTAAAAATAAACACACTCATTGGCCCTTAAATTGCTCTGAGCGGTGAACGAATGGCACTCGCTGCTCCATAGATTTATGCTAACCCACTAACTTACATGGTGCACTTCCTCGAATAGGAAGCGGAGAAGAGCCCAGCATTAACTTCAGCGAAGCTAGGACCGTGGGACAAGGTCGAGGGGCGAGCTCGCCCCTCGACCAATCAACCATCCTTGAAAAGCCGCGAAAACTTAAAACCTGCAATGTAAACACCAGGAAGTGAAAAGTACAACAATAAAATCATTTGTAAAAACAGGTATAGACAGCAAAACAAAAAGGGAGGATAAGAAATAATCAAATTAAATAAAAGAGACAGAAGGGAAAAGTTTTAAAAAGTTTACATTTTTTAATTAAACATTTTTTAATGACCAAAATCTATTGAAATATGGGACTCCACATTTTTAAAAGTTAATTTTTAGCGGTTTGGCAGTCATAAAGGTTTAGTTTAGACCTGGTATATTTAAGCATACCTGTTTTGTGGCGATATTAGTTAGTTTCCAACTGAGCCATAGAGCAATTGGCGCTGGTCCGTTGATTCTATTGATTGCAGCCAGCAATATCCCTTTAAGGCGAAGCTGTCAGATCGCCGGTGAACCAGGAAGAGTAAGACTGTGCATGTGGCAAATGCCGAAACTTGCTCTTTCATTTGGCCACGCTGTTGAGCTCACTGTTCTTTTTAAAGCAATTTCCAGCCCAATATAAATTTTACCAGAATAAAGATTTTGAAAGTTATCCTTTAGTTTTCAAATAATTTTGAAAAACTTTTTAAATAGAAACTGATATAAGCTAAAGAAAAACATTCCATCAGTACAGCTGTCGGATCAGTATTGATGCATCCTGGATAATTAGGTACACTGTACAAATTCAGATTGCACATGCAAATTTAACTCAGATATGTCGAGTCCAAGCCCAGGCCTTTTAGAGAGTTTGAGACCATCAAGTAAAAACTTTAATGAAGGCGTTAATAGACACGAAAGACAATTCAATAGATAAATGCAATCATGTTATTGTAAAATATAGATTTTTTTTTAAACTTCCCAAAATGTTATTTAAACTTTTAATTTAGCTTCAAGAAATTTCAGTTGCTGTCAAAAAATGGCAACTCAAAAAAAAATTAAGAAAGCATTTTGAGTAACTTGTGGGAACTGATTGCACAGAATGACGAGTTTACATAGACAAAACCCGCTCTAAATGTGGACATAAGAATTTATAATGGGAAAAAAATGAACACACAAATGTGATACTATAAGGTCAAGCGGTGCAGACTAGAAGGAAATTCCTTCCTTCTGGATGGATTATTGGTGGAGCAGTACCTCCACCCATCCCTCTATGTCTGCTCTAGCCCCAACCCATTTCCTGAGTTGGTGCTTATTATAGATGCATGGCAGGATCCCACCTGGATTCCCACCATCAAGAGAGAGCTTGCCAGTGTAAGGAGCAGAATGCAATGATACAGCAGTAGGGATCTTAAAGGGACAGAATATCCCCAAAGATCAGAAAGAAGAATCCCACTGAAGGCCTCAGCCAAGATTGAGGTCTTAAGCGGGTAAGTTTCTGTGGCCTTCAGCCTCCATTGGGGAAGTATGGGCATTTACCACCATTTCTAGGGGCCTACTACCAATTTCCACCTTGCGGCCCTGAGAAGCAGTGGTATGTGAGGTGGAATGAAGGGAAATCCACCATGAACCCAGGTCCTGCCATCCCCCATCACCACCTTTTGCATGTGGCGGGCAGGGAAGGAGCAGGCAGCAGTGGGGCTACGAGAGGGAAATGGTGGTAGTGGGCCTTCTCTGACATTCTCTGCCACAAGGGAGGCTGGGATAGCAGACCCAATGGCATCCCTAGGAATTATGAATGCCTCACTAACTGTAATGTTGGATGCTTCCTTAGAAACCCAAAGCACAGTATGGTCATGCTTTCAGTGACGACTGCTTGACAGAAGGTATGCCAGGGTGATCAAGAGTCAGCGTACACTGATTGACTAATGAGTTAAAATGCCTTTTGAGCTTTTCCAAGTCTTTCAGAATTTTTGTCACCGTATTGTGACACTTCCCTTGAATTGAACCCTTCCTTTTAACTTTCATTTACATGCAATTTTCCACTCATGTGCTCCCTGCATACATTTAGGAATATAGGAACATAGGAAGATAGGAACAGGAGTAGGCTATTTAGCCTCTCGAGCCTGTTCTGCCATTCAATGAGATTATAGCTGACCTGTGACCTAACTCCATATACCCGCCTTAGCCCCATATCCTTTAATACCTTTGGTTAACAAAAATCTATCAATCTCAAATTTAAAATTAACAATTGAGCTATCATCAACTGTCGTTTGCGGAAGAGCATTCCAAACTTCTACCACCCTTTGCGTGTAGAAGTGTTTCCTAACTTCACTTCTGAAAGTCCTGGCTTTAATTTTTAGGCTATGTCCCCTAGTCCTAGACTCCCAAACCAGTGGAAATGTTTTTTCTCTATCTACCCTATCAGTTCCCCTTAATATCTTGAAAATTTTGATCAAATCACCCCTTAATCTTCTAAATTCCAGGGAATACAACCCTAGATTGTGAATTTCTCCTAATAATTTAATCCTTGGAGTCTAGGTATCATTCTAGTAAATCTACGCTGCACTCCCTCCAAGGCCAATATATCCTTCCTAAGGTGCGGTGCCCAGAACTGAACACAATACTCCAGGTGTGGTCTAACCCAGGGCTTTGTATAGCTATAGCATAACTTCTACCCCCTTTATTCGAGTCCTCTAAATACAAAGGCCAGCATTCCACTAGCCTTTTTGATTATTTTCTGTACCTGTCCATGACATTTTAATGATCTATGCACATGACTGCTAAGGACTCCCTCCAAGGCCAATATATCCTTCTTAATGTGCGGTGCCCAGAACTGAACACAGTACTCCAGGTGTGGTCTAACCGGGGCTTTGTCCAAACCTACACATGAAGCTATGTATAATTATAACAATGAGCTGACCTTGGAATATTTAATGCAAATAGCACATTACCATCTAGGTTGGTATAAAACACATTTCTAGCCAACTGGATGTAAATTGTATTCATATCAGAAAATCTTTTCTCAATTGTTTTTTTTGTTCACTTCTAAGGAGAACTCACTTTTATATAGCATACTGGAACAGGAGGCTAGCAGTACATTCCTTGAAAAAAATTTTAAGTATTGTAACAGATTGAGAGAGGGACGATATGTAAGGCATAGGAATGTTGAGAGCTCTGTATTCAAGATAGGGATGACACTTTAAGAAGTTATATAAAAGGCGGTATAGCTTTAAGAAATCATTGACCTTAATTGCCTTTAAAGACACCCAGCCTATGAGAATAAAAGACTGGGAAATGGTTCAGTTGGGGAGTGAACAGTGAATGGTGAACGCAAAGAGGTAGGCTGGAAAGTAATGCCTATCACTGTCTTGTTCATCACTGCAAGTAAAGATCCCATGTGGGTGAATAAACCTCACTTGTTTGAGGATCTAGTCTACATGTCTAATTGACCAGTGGGTCCTGGGCCTGCATCAGCTTGTTACAGATGGTATCAGAAGTTGGGATCTTGGCACTCTGAGAAAGGCCGAGACCCATCATCACGGAGGAGATCCTGAGAGCATTCCTGCAGTCCGCATTATAGAATCATAGAAGTTACAACATGGAAACAGGCCCTTCGGCCCAACATGTCCATGTCGCCCAGTTTATACCACTAAGCTAGTCCCAATTGCCTGCACTTGGCCCATATCCCTCTATACCCATCTTACCCATGTAACTGTCCAAATGCTTTTTAAAAGACAAAATTGTACCCGCCTCTACTACTGCCTCTGGCAGCTCGTTCCAGACACTCACCACCCTTTGAGTGAAAAAATTGCCCCTCTGGACCCTTTTGTATCTCTCCCCTCTCACCTTAAATCTATGCCCCCTCGTTATAGACTCCCCTACCTTTGGGAAAAGATTTTGACTATCGACCTTATCTATGCCCCTCATTATTTTATAGACTTCTATAAGATCACCCCTTAACCTCCTACTCTCCAGGGAAAAAAGTCCCAGTCTGTCTAACCTCTCCCTGTAAGTCAAACCATCAAGTTCCGGTAGCATCCTAGTAAATCTTTTCTGCACTCTTTCTAGTTTAATAATATCCTTTCTATAGTAGGGTGACCAGAACTGTACACAGTACTCCAAGTGTGGCCTCACCAATGCCCTGTACAACTTCAACAAGACATCCCAACTCCTGCATTCAATGTTCTGACCAATGAAACCAAGCATGCCGAATGCCTTCTTCACCACCCTATCCACCTGTGAGTCCACTTTCAAGGAGCTATGAATCTGTACTCCTAGATCTCTTTGTTCTATAACTCTCCCCAACGCCCTACCATTAACGGAGTAGGTCCTGGCCCGATTCGATCTACCAAAATGCATCACCTCACATTTATCTAAATTAAACTCCATCTGCCATTCATCGGCCCACTGGCCCAATTGATCAAGATCCCGTTGCAATCCTAGATAACCTTCTTCACTGTCCACAATGCCACCAATCTTGGTGTCATCTGCAAACTTACTAACCATGCCTCCTAAATTCTCATCCAAATCATTAATATAAATAACAAATAACAGCGGACCCAGCACCGATCCCTGAGGCACACCGCTGGACACAGGCATCCAGTTTGAAAAACAACCCTCTACAACCACCCTCTGTCTTCTGTCGTCAAGCCAATTTTGTATCCAATTTGCTACCTCACCTTGGATCCCATGAGATTTAACCTTATGTAACAACCTACCATGCGGTACCTTGTCAAATGCTTTGCTGAAGTCCATGTAGACCACGTCTACTGCACAGCCCTCATCTATCTTCTTGGTTACCCCTTCAAAAAACTCAATCAAATTCGTGAGACATGATTTTCCTCTCACAAAACCATGCTGACTGTTCCTAATTAGTCCCTGCCTCTCCAAATGCCTGTAGATCCTGTCCCTCAGAATACCCTCTAACAACTTACCCACTACAGATGTCAGGCTCACTGGTCTGTAGTTACCAGGCTTTTCCCTGCCGCCCTTCTTAAACAAAGGCACAACATTTGCTACCCTCCAATCTTCAGGCACCTCACCTGTAGCGGAGGATGATTCAAATATCTCTGCTAGGGGACCCACAATTTCCTCCCTAACCTCCCATAACGTCCTGGGATACATTTCATCAGGTCCCGGAGATTTATCTACCTTGATGCGCGTTAAGACTTCCAGCACCTCCCTCTCTGTAATATGTACACTCCTCAAGACATCACTATTTATTTCCCCAAGTTCCCTAACATCCATGCCTTTCTCAACCGTAAATACCGATGTGAAATATTCATTCAGGATCTCACCCATTTCTTGTGGTTCTGCACATAGATGACCTTGTTGATCCTTAAGAGGCCCTACTCTCTCCCTAGTTACCCTTTTGCCCTTTATGTATTTGTAGAAGGTCTTTGGATTCACCTTTGCCTGATCTGCCAAAGCAATCTCATATCCCCTTTTTGCCCTCCTGATTTCTCTCTTAACTCTACTCCGGCAATCTCTATACTCTTCAAGGGATCCACTTGATCCCAGCTGCCTATGCATGTCATATGCCTCCTTCTTCTTTTTGACTAGTGCCTCAATCTCCCGAGTCATCCAAGGTTCCCTACTTCTACCAGCCTTGCCCTTCACTTTATAAGGAATGTGCTTACCCTGAACCCTGGTTAACACACTTTTGAAAGCCTCCCACTTACCAGACGTCCCTTTGCCTGCCAACAGACTCTCCCAATCAACTTCTGAAAGTTCCTGTCTAATACCATCAAAATTGGCCTTTCCCCAATTTAGAATTTTAACTTTTGGGCCAGACCTATCCTTCTCCATAGCTATCTTAAAACTAATGGAATTATGATCAATGGGAGTGGATTAACAAAATTCAGGAACTCCAGCCCAAAATGAATCTGATCATGAGGGTAAAAGCGGAAGATGAGGCAGTAAAGCAAGCACCTGAGAAGGTAGAGCAGTTGGTAAATGGCGAGATAGCTGCTGGGCCCAAGGTGGACAGTCACAAAATTGAAGAGGAAAACATGGTGCTTTCTGCTCCAGGGAGTACTGAGCAGAACAAGAAGAAACCAGAGTCTGAGACCATGCTCTCAACTAAAAAGAGTAGGAGTAAACGGTGACAGCAAATGAAGAGACCCTAGAAGCCAGTCCAGCAGAGGATGGGGAAAAAACCATGTGAAGAGCCTGTTGAAGCTGCTCGAGCAAGCAGTATGGAAAAGGTTCAGACAGAATGTGAGGAGACCAAGGAAGCCTCCTGCCGAGGTTGCTGAGAAAATGGGAGCAGAAAAAGTTGCTAGATGCAAAGAGACCATCAAAATCACTCGAGCAGTGGGAATGACTGAGGTTGTACGTAGTGAAGAGGCCTTTGAAGTCAGTCCAGTGGAGGTGGTAGTAGAAGAGAGTAAGTCTGTGGATGAAGGCAAAGGTGATCTTGAAATTCCAAAGCAGCAAGAGATTGAAAGAATTGAAGAGGATGTACAAAAGATGGCGACCGACAATGATAAAATAGCACAGGAGCAGTTCACTGCAGTCGAGATTGGGAACTGAAATGACGATGGCGGAATCTGAAGAGATCAGTAAAATCCTTGAAAGAACTGATGAGTAACAGAGAACGAAGGGACAAGTAGTTGAAATATCGATTCCAGCAACTGAAATTACACAGCAAGAGCCAAATATTGAAGGACTATGCAAAGAAACAATTGGAACCACCATAAATGAGGTTGTAAAGAAGGTGGAAACAGAAATAGTTGAGGCCATTTGTAATGACAAACTTGAGGTCAGGGAATCAAAGAGGAAATCCAAATTGAACTCAGACAAGAACCAGATGTGGCTGCACAAAACAAGTTCCAGAACATAGGCCTGGTGTGAGAACAATTCAGAGGTTTGCAAACAGTGAGTCACCTGACTGGTCCATATGGACAGATATTCTGGCTGACAAGGAAAAGAAAGCTCAGGAAATGTTAGAAGCCAAAGACTCCCCTGGGAAGGAGCCCGAGCATGCCAGTCTCTCCAAAAGAGACAACTGGATGGCCAGGAAGGTGGCAACATGCAATGAGTCCAAACTATTGAAGTCCCTTTTCAACATGCACAGCAAGAAGTTGAAGAGAAAAGTGGAAGATGAGAGGGACAGACCCCAGGGGCGATGGACATTTGACCACGAACAGGATCTCCAGGTTTACTATTTTGACGAGGCCCAGAAGAAAGCTTTAATCAAGAAGCCAAAGGAGCTGAACACGTTTTTCACGTGGGAATATGGATGCCCTCTCCCAAATGTCGTGCCTTATGACAGGAATCACTTGAGCCCCTGACTCTTTGCTGGCGGGGGGATATGTAACAGTAAGAGAAGGACAATATGTAAAGCATAGAATGTTGAGAGCTCTGTATCTGAGATAGAGATACCACTTTAAGAAGTTATAGAAAAGGTGGTATAGCTTTAAGAAATTGTTGCCCTTTATTGCCTTCGACTACTCCCAGCCTGTAAGAATAAAAGGCTGAAAAATGTTTCAGTTGGGGAGGGGCATTTGAAGAGGAAGGAACTGAAGCATAGCTTGGCATCGCATCGCAGTCTTGTTCATCACTCCAAGTAAGGGCCCCATGTGAATGAATAAATCTCATTTGTTCTAGGATCTAGTCTGCATGTCTAATTGGTCACTGGCTCCTGGGCCTGCATCAGTTTGTTACAGTATTAAAAAAATTATATTTTACAGGTTTCACTTCATCCCATTCTTCCCCCCCCCCAAAAAATGGTATTATTAAGCCTGAAACCCCACAATATTATCAGCAACAAGTTATACTTTTGAAGTGAAAATAATCTTGACTTTGATCCATGACAAAATCACTAAATTTCACTTACCATTGGCTTGCTCGTGCTCTCGCAAAACTCTCCTCTCAGTGTAGCAGCCCTCTAACCACACTGCCTGCTGCACCCCCCACTCTTCAGAAAATATTGGTTCAGAGTTAAAGTCCCAGTCCCATTTTTAAAGCTCTGGTCTCGCTCCAATCCTCCTTATGAAGCGCCAGTTCTGCTCTCCCCTAAATGGTGATTTCAGCTTCCTGAAAGTGCTTTTACAGAAAATAGCACATCCCACTTCCTGATTGCTGACTCCTGCAGCCATTCAAATAGAAAGCCATGTTACTGTCGATCATATTCTACAAAGAGTCATACTTGAGCAATGGAAGAGCCACATGCAGCTCACAAGCCATGTATTAGCCATTGCTGTGTTATAAAATGTGTCTTCCAATTGTTACAACTGTTAAGGACTCATCTATGACCTGAATTTGAACACAAACTAACACTGCTATTCAAAGATGTCTTTCTCTTTGAAACCTCATCTTACTTTTGCCATTAAACAAAAACCCAAAGAAAATATTCCCCTTTTTAGCTTATAAAGATTAAAATTCACTGCTCAACAAGGTAGGATGTTCTGCTAAAGCTACACAAACCTAATTGTTCAAATAACTTAGCATTGAAAATGGGGATTTAAAATAAACTTGCATTTATATAGACTTTATCACTTTCAAATGTCTCAAAAAACTTCACCCAATTAATTGCTTTTGAAGTGACTGTTATGAAGATAAACGAGTATGCTATTACCAAAATATTTGGGGCTGAATTCTCCTCAAAGCAATGGTGTTCCTGCAGGGTGGGACTTACACTTATCTCTCTAGCACTGCCATAACCCTGACCATTTCCTGAGTTGGGGTTTGTCAGGTATGCATGGCAAGCTTCCAGCAGGATTCCTGTTACCAGAAGGGAGCCCGCCATTACTCGGGCTGCAAAATCTCAGCAGTGCCGCAGCCACAGCACCAGAAGAGGCAGTCGGGAGGTTAAAAGGGCAGGAAAACCCCGAAGATCTACACAGTGGCTGCCTTGTAGAACTCAGCAGAAATTAAGCCCTGTAAGGTCAGTGATGGCCAGAATGGGGGATGAAGAAGCTGTTACAAGATCCACTCTTTCCATGGCAGGGTGGGGGGAGGGGAGAACCTCAGAACTGTTATCGCCATTACCCAGGGCCTACCACCACATTCAATATGGTGGCCCCTGGAAGCATCAGTAACACAGGCGGACAGGAGGGAAATCCATTGGGTTCCAGGGCCCCAATTCACCCCCTCAAATCCATCATTTACATGTAGTAGGTGGAGAAGAAGCGGCCCCCCAGCGAGGGCAGGGGGAGGGGAGGGAATTGCAGGTCAGATGGTGAGGTGGCAATAGGTCCCACTGCCCAAATTTTCTATTATTCTCTGTTGCTACCCTGCCCAATTTTAGGAGGGATCAGTGTGGAGAATCCAGCCTTTTGTTTGAGAACTTCTACTTATCAGGGTCAACCATTCAGTAAATAGTGAAGTTTCATGTCTCAAAATATTTGTAATGAAATTAGCCTTATAATGATGGGTTTGCTGCAGCTTTTTCTACAGGCATTAAATGTGTAACTAGAGTGTATCAGAGAATGTCCCCTTGGCAAAGTATTGCTGTTTTGCAGACATTGGGAAGCCAATATGGTGATGCATTCTCCTTGGCAAAGTAGCTGTAACATACAAAACTACTTGAAGTATTGTAAACTGATGGGGTCTGAAAGGTGCCAGTAGTGTAACAACCAAGCAGTGTGGTCACATCAGCTGGCATTAGCAGGGTGTGAACCTGGTGCTTTAAATGGTCCTTTAACTCCTCATGTACATCACATCATATTCACCTATTATATCTAAATATCCAAAAATAGTGTGAGATGAATATGTAAAACTAATGTGATGCATGTAAAAACTGACGGATACCTCTCTTTCGGAATGACAAGAATACCTGTATTATCAATACATCCATTTACAGGTGAAGACTGGCTCCCCAAAAGGGCGTGGGATTCTTTGGGATTCTCAGAGAAAAAGGAGAGCAGCAAAGCAACCATTCACTGAGGCATTCGGGAAATGTCCCAATTTTTCATCTGGCCAGTCCGCCACTGTCCATTTATAAAATTCAAGACAACTCATAATGGCTTCTATTTATAATGAGTGCTGCTATTTACATTGTTTCAGAATAGCATTGTCCAGAAAACTCTTCAAACCATACTTTCAAACAGAGCGGGTACTTCTGAACATATTGCACCAATGTGGTTCATTTTAATTTAGCCAAAATGTAATGGTTGTTGAAAGCATGCACTACTTATGTCAACAACGTAGAGCATGCTTCATGTCAGAAATGGCACATGGTACAATGTGCATTGGAATACAATGAGAACAGGAGTCAGCCATTCCGACCCACGAGCCTGTTCCGCCATTCAATTAGATCATGGCTTATCTGTACCTTAACTCCATGTACCCGCTTTGGTTTCATAACCCTTAATACCCTTGCCTAACAAAAATCCATCAATCTCCGTTTTGAAATTTTCAATTGACCTAGCCTCAATAGCTTTTTGGGGAGAGAGTTCCAGATTTCCACAACCCTTTGTGTAAAGTGCTTCCTGACATCACCCCTGAATGTCCTAGCTCTAATTTTAAGGTTATGCCCCCTTGTTCCGGACACCCCCTCTCCCCCCACCCCCTCCCCCCCCACCAGAGGAAGTAGTTTCTCTCCACCCTATCAATTCCTTTTATCATCTTAAACACCTCAATGTAGAACATAAATATGTTAGTGCACAATGGTATCAGATTTAACTTTTAAACATTAAACCCAGCATATCCAGGGAATCCCAAGTTCCCTAGGCTACTCAATATTGAAAGTTTACAGCTGATACAAAGTAATGCAGAAAGAAATCCTAATATTATGATACTAAAGGGAACAATTTTCTGGGTAACTTTGATACTGGCCTACTTCCATGCAAGAAATGCATCACTATAATTAACATTTCAGGTAGGGAGTGTGGATGCTTCGTCTCAATTTGCAACATAAATTTAAAATGATGAAAACATGAATTAAGAGTAGTGTTAGGCAAATCCAATTAATTGTAGCTAAATAATTATATTATGTGACATGAACACATGGAAATATAAGTCATACTCAGAGCAGGACTAAATGAACAGCATAATGCAGCAAACTCAACAAGAGAACAGCAACCTGGTATATGTTCCTATTATAGTGGCCTTCATTGCTAATCAGAGGAATAGCATGGATATAAATTAGGGACTAACTGATTGTCATGCATTTCAGCTAGTGGAATATCCCATACCAAAGCTAGAAACCTCATCCAGCAGTCCATTTGGGCTTGGGTATAGGGAGCACAATATCTAAATTCGCTGATGACACAAAAGTCGGAGGTTTGACAAACAGAATAGAGGACTGTAAAAGACTTCAGGCAGACATGGACAGGTTAGCAGAATGGGCAGATGCAATTAAATGTGGACATGTGGGAGAAGAAAAAAGGAATGGGTGTACACATTTTATGGAAATGAAGGGTATGGATGAACAGAGAGACCTACAGGTTCAAATACATAATTCACTGAAAGTGCAAGTGCAGATGGGTAAAGCCATTAAAAAAAGTCAAAAGAATTTTGAGTTTTATAAATAGGGGCATAGAGTACAAGAGTAAAGAAGTAATAATGAATTTATACAAAACATTGGTTAAGCCACAGTTAAAGAATTGTGTGCAGCTTTGGGTGCAAATTTATAGAAAGGACTTTAAAGCCATACAGTGTATATTCACCAGGATGATGCCAGAGATGGGAAATTATAGTTATAAGGAGAGATCTGAGACTATTTCCCATTAGAGCAGAGAAAGCTAAGAGGAGATTTAATAGGGGCTTTTTGCTAAAAGAAATAGGGAAGACTATATTCCCTGGTTATGGAGTCAGTGACAAGGGGTCATAAATTTAAATGATCATTAAGAAAGTGAGGAGATGGGTTAGGAGCAGATAGTTGGATTATGGAATGCTTTACCACAGGGAATGGTTGAGCCAGGGACCATTCTGTCTTCCAATGAAGCAAAGGAAATTGCAGAGCTATGGGGAGAGAGTGGGGCAGTGAGATTAATTTTGGATTGCTCGAGAAAAGAGCCTGCACAGATATGATGGGCCATATGGATTCCTTCTGCACTGTAAACGTCTATGGCGCTATTTGATACAAGGTCAAACATAATACTGACCTTGGTTCATACCAACCTTGCCAACACATGAAAGGAATGATCTGATGTAGGACAGGTTGCCTTCCTTCTATTATCATAGCTGCATTTATTCTCATTACTTGAAACTATTATTGCCTGTATGGCTAGCCAAAAGTACAGGACTACTCCGCCAGGACCACTCTGCTCCAGACCTCATTACAGCCTTGGTCCAATCATTGTCAAAAGAGCTGAATTCCAGAGGTGAGGTGAGAGTGACTGCCCTTGACATCAAGGCAGCATTTGACCGAGTGTGGCACCAAGGAGCCCTAGTAAAATTGAAATCAATGGGAATCAGGAAAACTCTCCAGTGGCTGGAATCATACCTAGCATAAAGGAAGATGGTACTGGTTGTTGGAGGCCAATCATCTCAGCCCGAGGGCATTGCTGCAGGAGTTCCTCAGGGCAGTGTCCTAGGCCCAACCATCTTCAGCTGCTTCATCAATGACCTTCCCTTCATCATAAGGTCAGAAATGGGGATGTTCGCTGATGATTGCACAGTGTTCAGTTCCATTCGCAACCCCTCAAATAATGAAGCAGTTCGAGCCCACATGCAGCAAGACCTGGACAACATCCAGGCTTGGGCTGATAAGTGGCAAGTAACATTCGCGCCAGACAAGTGCCAGGCAATGAACATCTCCAACAAAAGAGAGTCTAACCACCTCCCCTTGACATTCAACGGCATTACCATCGCCGAATCCCCCACCATCAACATCCTGGGGGTCACCATTGACCAGAAACTTAACTGAACCAGCCATATAAATACTGTGGCTACAAGAACAGGTCGGAGGCTGGGTATACTGCGGCGAGTGACTCACCTCCTGACTCCCCAAAGCCTTTCCACCATCTATAAGGCACAAATCAGGAGTGTGATGGAATACTCTCCACTTGCCTGGATGCGTGCAGCTCCAACAACACTCAAGAAGCTTGACACCATCCAGAACAAAGCAGCCCGCTTGATTGGCACCCCATCCACCATCCTAAACATTCACTCCCTTCATCACCGGCGCACTGTGGCTGTAGTGTGTACCATCCACAGGATGCACTGCAGCAACTCGCCAAGGCTTCTTCGACAGCACCTCCCAAACCCACGACCTCTACCACCTAGAAGGACAAGGGCAGCAGGCACATGGGAACAACAACGCCTGCACGTTCCCCTCCAAGTCACACAACATCCCGACTTGGAAATATATCGCCGTTCCTTCATCGTCGCTGGGTCAAAATCCTGGAACTCCCTTCCTAACAGCACTGTGGGAGAACCTTCACCACACGGACTGCAGAGGTTCAAGAAGGCAGCTCACCACCACCTTCTCAAGGGCAATTAGGGATGGGCAATAAATGCTGGCCTCGCTAGCAACGCCCACATCCCATGAACGAATAAAAAGAACATGTAACAGAGGGATAGATGCAAAGATTGTCGTCATGCTAAATAAAGGGGTCAAATTTTGTCTGATAACACTTCTGTGAAGAGCCTTGGGATGTTTTCCTATGTTAAAGGTGCTATATAAATGCAAGTTGTTGTTGTTATTGTTGTCGTCGTCAAAAACTTTCTTAAAATTTTGCACATAGAAATTTAACGCATACATGTTAACTAATATAGTGAAATTAGCTTGTAAAGGATTTCAACCCATTAATCAGTGGAAAAATATTTTTGCCTTCGAAAGAATACTGAACCAAACTGAACAATGAGGACAATTCTTGGTATCAGGAATAGCTGTTAAGAGGAAAGGTTAAAACAGTTGGAATTGCTTTATTTGTAAAAGAGGAGACTTAGAGGTAATCTAGTTGATGTTTTCTAGGTTATTACAAGATTGATCCAGGCCAGTTCCCTGATGTAGGGGGACTTAAGTTACAAATTAGGAAGTTAGGAATAATAAGGAAATCAGACAGAACCTCTTTGGCCAAAGGGTAGCAAAGTTGTGGAATACATTGCCAGCTAAATGAGTTTCTGAGAGAGAAGGGATTGAAAGATATGGCAATAAAATGGATAAGTAGGGTTACATAGGAACAGGAGTAGGCCATTCAAACCCCTCAACCTTTTCTACAACTATTAAATTATGACTGATCTTTACCTCAAATCCATTCAGCCACATTTTCTCCGCTGGCAGAGTATAAGGGGGGCAGTGGTGGGTGGGGTGAACAGATGGGAAGGAGGTTGGTGAGGTTAGCCCACAAGTCGGCATGCTGGGCAGGAAGGTCGGCAATAGAGGACGATGGGATAGTTGGGATTACTGCTCCTAAGGAGGCATTGATGGGTGCCTCGGTGGGCCCTTCAGAGAATGCCAAGAGAGACACAGAGGGATTCAAGCCTGGGATGGTGGCAGGAGAGTAGAGGAGTCGTGATAAGTTGGGATGGTGATTAAGGGAGCAAAGTACCTGAGAGGGGAGAAATAAAAATGGCATGCCTAGGTGACAGCAAGGGAGGAGACAGGAGATAAGGGCCTGAGAGGGGCCAAGAGAAAAAAAGAAAGGGAGATAGAGGTAAGGGGCTTTGATCTGGAGCAGCAGCCAATTTGTGCACACAGAAGAACATAGAGGGAATTAAGGGGAGCGATTTTAATCCAGCCACTCGGCAGAAACTAGGCGGGTAGGCAATTAAAATGCCCCAAGTTACTTACCCGCAGCATTCGGGGGGTCCAAACTACACACATGTTCGGACCTCATTACCTATTCTTGGCACCAAACAGGTGCTGCTGCAGGTTTCCTCAGGAGTAAAATCAACTGGGCACTCCACACAGCCGGGTGACAGGTAAAGCTTATTGGGGGTGGGGGGGGGCGGCGGTGGGGGGGTGCGGATGCCAGGGAAGGAGAGAACAGGCCGGAAGATTTTTGTGGGACCTGGAGGAGGACCCCACAGCAATCTTTTTTAAAAACGTACCTTTTTGGAGAGATCTCCAGCAGTCCCCTTAAGGAACACTGGTTAGACTTCTCAATGGCCATTTCGTTGCAATCGGGGTCTGACAACAGGTGCAGGATATTTAAACAGCTTCCTGCCTATTTTGTGAGGGGGTGCTGAGCGCCCATTTAATGACCTGCTTGAAAGTTGATTCAGGTGGGCCAATGGATGCACAAGGTCCGCACTAGGCTTTCAAGTGCCAATCATCCATTTTTCAGATAAGAAACAGGCAGGTGGCAGTTGAAAGTCTCCTCCTATGAGTTTGAGCTACATTATGGAGCTCAAACCTACAACCTTCTGACCCAGAGACAAGAGCGCTATTAACTCAGCTGATCAAACCTATATGATTGGTGATTTGTGACGTGAATAGTCATCAGGGAATTTGTAACTTCGTGGAGGTGTTGATAGGTGCCTTGTCTCAGGAATGGAAAGAAATGGCTGAGTCCACATAGTGTTCAAGTAAGAAAGTGGCAGAATTTAACCTTGTTACGTCTTGTGCTGGTGTTTGAGTTATGAATGTTCTGTTCTCTCTGAACTGAAATTGTTTCAGTTGTTCTGAATGACCTTAACATCGGAGGCGGGGTGGTGGGGGGGGTACTCATACATCATGAAATAATAATGATGATGTTGGATATTTATTGTTATCAGACGATTTGCACGTAGGCAAGAGCCAATTTCTACAGACCTTTCCCCATATTTGTTCCTCTATGATAGCCAATGGGAAAGTCAATGAAAATCAAAAAAGGTTTTTATTTCTGAGTCCTGTGGAAATTGATTCATTTTGCCATTTCTGTATAATCTGCCAAATTCCAAATGTTAAAATATTTTGTTGAAATTATTTTGGAAAATGAAATAATAATTTCCTGGAGAAGTGCTGGCAAACTTTTTATTATTTGGGATGGGGCTGAGCCAAAAGAGTCATGCGTCATTTTATTAAAACAAAAATGATACAAAATGATTCAATATGATTTATATTATTATGTCATCTGTTGCAAACAAAAGAAAAAGTAAAAGTAAAAAAGAAAAAGTGTAACAAATGTTTTGGTGAAAATAGTATCTCTTTAAAATAGAACTTTCCATGCTGAAAATGCCATCAAGTGCACCTATATCAATGAAGTCAATAAAATGGCTGCATTATCACTCAAAATGTCTGGCATACCTATATAAATCATAAGTGAAAATAAAATTTCAACATATTTTCCAATCATCTTTGCATCTCAATGCTGTAACCCCCCTTGATGGTAGCCTGCTATTTGTACCGTCTGTTAACTCGTGCACAGAAATGAAAATTTGAATTATCACTCAGCCAGACCAACAATCAATGAATAGCAAATGGATCAGTTTGATGCTTCCAAACTACTAATACTTAACCCTTTCACTAGCCATCTGGTCACACAGATACTTGCAAAACAGCACTGAGTTTTAATTACCATGGCTTTATCTTTGAGTGCTGCTGTTATACTATTGGCAATATATATGGATTTAAATACCCTTTATTTTTTTCTAAATTAAAAAAAAATCTTCATCTCAGGCCAGACACTGATGACAGTTAGCAGGGTGTGAAAGTGACAAATTCCTATGCCTCAACCAATGATTCTACGAGCTGGCTAACGGGAGGCGTGCAAGATGCCATGGGGATGATTGTTCCTCCTATTTCCTTTTCACAATGGAGAAGAACCTGACCATTGTACATTGCCTCTCAGTGGTGTGGAATCCATGTAGGGATTGTATCCGCATCCCACTACAGTAATTTATTTTCCTCCTTCAAGTTATTTATACATCCCAGTAAGTTACTAAAGTACGTATTGTGTTTCTTGCTGCTTGATGGTCTGCTTGCAGCTTTACAGTTCCCACAGACAGTATAGCATTTCTGAACGTCTTTTTCTGTCCAAAAGTACTCTAATTGCCATTTTAGCATTGCAACAATAAACTCTGTGGTTAATTTCTAAGAAAAATATAAAAAATGTCACATTTGAAAGGGGAAGTTTTTCTTTAACTTCACTGGGCTGGATTTTACAATGGGGGTGCAACTCCAGCAGGGTGGGATTTCTGCGTACCTCAAGATGTTCTCCCTGACCTCAACCATATTTCCAGCCCCAGCATCATCTGCATATGGGAAGTATGCTCCCTAGCCTCCGCCACGTCGCCGAGTGCATTTCAGCTGGCATCTGCCCCAGGTCACTCAAAAAATCAACTGGGACATGGACGGACTATCGACATCACTAACTCCAGGTCTGAAAGTGTGTTAAATACTCAACTTTCAATGATCCTCTAATGCTGCATAATTACTTTCCCGTGATTGGCCTGTAACAAGGTTTTGACAACTGATAGATGCCTCTTTACCCATGTTTCACTTAGGTTTGTTAAACCATTTTTGGAGTGGATAGGAATCTTCAGAGAAGCACCAAACATATATGAATAGTTAGTTAGTGCTTTTTCCCCATCACTTTTTATGAAGGCCTACGTTTTTGATAAATGGAGGAAATTCAGCCCTTGAGTTTTAAGTCCTTATTGCTCGACTTTCCATTGCATCATATTTTTAATTTCCAATTTTTTCCTTTCCTGAAGACCCTGGGGTAAATTTATGGAGGCTCCGCTTCTGGCTTAGTGACTGGAAAAACAGGAGTACTGCGAATTGGGTACACTGTCCTTTATGTCTGATCCTCTGATCCATGCTGCTGTCAAGCAAGATGCCATGAGAACTTACCACACTAACTTTTCTGGGGTACAACACAACAGCCCTCCAGTACCTCCCACAAGTGGACCTTCTCCCTAATTTTTATCTTACCTTACCCAGAGACACCAATTATAGCACTGCAACTGCTACCACATCTGAGATCAGCTAACTCAGCACAGCTGGAAATTGAACCTAACAGCTCCAATTCTGAATCGTTTAATGCTAATCCATGCAGTGTTTTTACCCAGGAGGGCATTGGTGGAACTTCCACTGCATCAAAACTGCATGCACTATTCCCAATATGTCCAACATGTCCATGTCAATGAGTTATACATGGTTCAAATAAATCTTTTTTGGTTTATATGGGGTAATTTTCCAGCACTGCACAGCTGGTGGGAAGCCTTGCCTGCCGAGATTGCGTATCAGAAATTCAGTGCATCTCCTATGACTTTTCAGCCACAATCAGAAAATCATGCACAGCATGCATCTGAATTTTTGATTTGCGCTATAGGCAGGCATGCTCTCTGCTGGCAATGCACTGTCAGAAAATAACCTCTATAATCCTACACTCTTCCAATGCATTCCTGTACTTAATTTCATTAGGCTTGCTGATCACTGAAAATATGCAGGTTAATGGTCTTACCCAAATCCTTTTTCTTTCCCACTATGACAGAAATAGCAGCAGTAGCAGAAACAAGTCCTCCTAACGGTGAATACAAAACAGCTACTAGCTTGGTGACTAACGTGTTGTTAAATCAATACTGTGAGTTAAATTATGATGTGAATTTGTAACTTACACTCTGAAAATTAGGCTAGATTCTTATTGAACAGACATATTTTTCTTTTATCACATTCTATAATATTTGAAATAAGAAGGGTAAGAACATTTTCCAAATTCCAAGTTGCTGGAAACAGTAAAAGACATTCTGTTATATATTTTTAAAATGGCAAAAATGAAACGTATTAATTTGTCATTTTTTCTTAGAATTTCACACCTTAAAACTAATAAGAATTTTCCTCACCTGTGTTCATATACAACTAATATTTCACTTTCTGTACAAGCGTGCTTATGAGAGTTGACAGTACAGAACAATAGATAAAGAACTTACATTTATGTTGTCCTCAGGAGATCCCAAAGCACTTCACAGCTAATGAAATACTTTGAATTGCAGTCACTAGGCAAATGGCAGCAGCCATTTTGCAGACAGCAAGGTCCCACAAACAGCTAATGAGAAAAATAACTGCTTAATCAGTTTTGGTAGTGTTGGGGTGGTTGTTGACCAGGACATTGGGAGAAACCATTGATCTAATTTGAATAGTGATAGGCTCTTTTACGTCCCCGTGAACAGCTAACAAAATAGTTCTCCCTCATCACTGCACTAAGGTGTCAGTTTAGATTATGTGCTGAAATCTTAGAGTAGGGTTTGAACCCGTGGCCTTCTGACTCAGAAGCAAGCGCGCTATCAATGAGCCGAGCTAAGACTGACACAAAATACCATCATACCTTGTATCATGGTCTATGTTAAGAATTCACAGATTAGGAGAGCAGGTAAAGGGGTAATCATAGAATTGAGAGAGCAAGTCTTGTGTAATTTCCTATTTGGCTGGACTTTTGCATATTGATGCATTTTGTGAGCTCAAATGCTTGCACCCATTTTCATCCTTTGATTCATCAAGACCCCAGATTTGACACAAAATTACTTAGATGAACTCCAAGCTCAATTCTGCAGCTTTTGCTCGGGTTTTCTTTTTCCTAGTACACCAATTTGAATGGGAGCAAGAAAAGTTCCATGTGGAAAGGAATTCTTAAAGTGACACAGGCTTTGTGTCCATTTTTTCTTTGTTGCTGTATCTTTTTAGTACTGTGTTCTTATTTGAAATGTTCGACATATTTCTAATTTAAAAAAATTAAGATGTAGTTTTTCGACAATTTTGGGGAGACCAATTGGTATTTACTCCTTACAATAAATTTTGTTTTTAGAGCACTTCAAATACAGTTTAATACATGGTTGAAGTGTTAATGGATACCATTATATGCCTGCCAATTTCTCTATGCTGCTGCATTTCCCAAACTACAGGCATAATTAATGGCTGCCATGAGCCCAACCTGCAACCCATTTAGAGTTTCAATAAATTACCATGTTTGTGTTGCAGTGGCTTTATCTGTGAAGTACTTGGAAGATGTAAGTGTGGCAAAGTTTTCAATTGTACATTCATCTTGACCGTGTGTCCTGCTGAAGCATGAGCATGCATGGGATACAATGAAAGAAATGTGTGTGAGTGCTTGGCATGAGTGAGCAGTAAGAGTGCGACAGGTTGATAGGTAATACCTGGAGTGGCATGGAATCTTGCACCATCTATTTGGTTCATGATCTGGCAGTCTTATCTTGCCAGGTTCCTTAAAGTGTACTAACTTTTCCTACATTTGCCCATGGATCCTGAGTGTACAGTGGACAGCATTGAACTTGGCTGCCACCTCCTGCCAGGCATGGTGCACTGCTGTCCTGTAGGGAAGGTGCCTTGGAGTACCAAACAAGGAAACTCTCCTATCACCCATCTCCTACAACAGCATATCCATCTCACCAGTCATCAAATGAAGAGAGGAGGAGGAGCTAGGTCAGTTTCAAAACCACTCTTCCACTTGTCCACAGACTCAATGTCATATCTGCACGTTGAGTTTTCCATCCCTTCCTTTTCACCCACACTTCTTCCCCCCACCCCCTGCCACATACAGCCTTTGCAAAGGATGAAAACTTTTTAAAATCATCTTTGAGCTTCTGAATAGGCTTCAATAGTTTTTTTTTCCCTGAGATGTGGTGGTTTATCTTCAAGTGGCTACATTCATGTAAATCTGAGCTGCAGCTGTTTAATTTCAAAGGACAGAAAATCACGGGCAACACAATGATAATTTCTCGAGATGGGGTTCCTATAAGCGGCACGGCCCACTGAGAATGCCAAATCACCCTCATAACAGCAACAACAACATGCATTTATATAGCGCCTTTAATGTAGTAAAAGATCAATAATAATTATGAGCAGTGCAGACAGTAACGACAACGGACTGTGGAGGCTCTGAAGAACTACACTGGTTTAGTGGTAGAACTCTCACCTTGAGTCAGAAGGTCAAGGGTTGAAGCGCTCCAGAGACTTGAGCACCCCTTGACCTGGAACCTGTATATTCCACCACAGTTTGCAGCCTCCATGGGCAGTCAGGCGCCCGAGATGTGCCTCTAGTCACTTTATTTAAATTAGGTGACCTCCCCTTGACCCCAGAAACTTTTGCATTTGCGTCAGGATGCCAGGGTCGTGGATGTTTGGCCCCAATTTCTTTATGTTGGGAAAGAAACCACATTCATATGTTTGACTGAATTTTTAAAGCAGTTTCAAATGCGTCAGTTCTTTGTTGTGAAAGCTGGTGATTCCCAGCTATATCAGTAAATAGCTTTGAAAGATTAGGTATTAGAATATGAAAGTATCATCGGGTGACATCAATGATGTTTGGCACTCCTTTCGACTAGAAATTTATTGTTGTGGAAGCTGTTTGAACAGACAGAGCTAATTGCCAGCTCTCGGCTGAGAGCTGTTGGTAGGTATTTCAGCCAGGCAAGAGCCATTGTATCTTTTGATTGTTGATTGGCAATTTTGAATGTCTGTGAAACCTGAACATAAGAAATTGGTTCATCATGGCAGGGAATGTCCCACAGTGTATTTCTGCTGGAACAGAAGGGGAAGGCGTTGATTAACAGCACCATGCCCTGGCAGAGAAATATATTCAGCTGTAAAAACAGAAAATGCTGGAAAAGCTCAGCAAGTGAGGCAGCATCTGTGGAGAAAGAAACAGAGTTAACGGGCATGGGTAACCCGCCCAGTGAACTCGGGGTGCTCCGCACGCGATCGCAGCCTAATTGAAGGCACTTACCTTGGCTTCTGGGTTTCGTGCTGGAAAGCTGCGCAGCGGGTGGACTGCGCACCCGCATCATAGGCTGTCAGCTGGAGGAGCCCTATTTAAACTGACTGATGCAGCAGAAAATAAGCAAAATTACAGCATGGAGCATCCTAGGGGGAAGGCTGCTCCCAGGTTTACTGATGCCTCACTCCAGGTCTTACTGGCAGAGGTGAGGAGGAGGAGGAGGGAGATCTTCCACCCGGCAGATGGGAGGAAGTGGCCTGCCTCTGCCACCACGAAGGCCTGGCTCAAGGTGGCAGAGGAGGTCACCTGCACCACTAACATATCGCGCACCTGCATACAGTGCAGGAGGCGCTTCAATGACCTAAGTAGGTCAGCCGAAGTGAGTACACTTACTCATTCCCCTACACTCCGTCTGCCACATCACTGCCCCCACCCCACATCTCCTTCTGCACTGTCAACACTACTCTATCACATCACTCCTCACACCCACTCAAAGCTCATCCTCATCTTACCTGCACTTACTCACCTCACCAGTACTCATCCCACCACTACCACTCAACGCAATCCTCATACAATCTCATGGCTCTATCTCATACTCACCCTCTCATGCATCTCTTTCACAGTCAGCCTCACTCAACCTGCCACGACCTGTGCTGCAGCCACAGGGCCTGCATCACATATGTGCAGTAGGAAGCGTAAGGCAAACGTGTCGTGAGCATGAAGGGGATGCACAAGGGTGTTTGAGGGTTTGTCATGGTTTTTACTTATATTTGATTTCTAATCAACTCACATTACATATTATATTGTCACCACTACTGCCACGTTTGCAAATCTTGTCTGGTTTGTGCAATAATGCCCTTTCCGGAGGATCACCATGAAGACCCACAATTGATGCCACCCATTGTGTCACTGCAGAGTGGGTGTAGGTGTATTTGCAGGGCTCTTTTGTGCGGACGACTGAGAGATGCCGATGATGTCCCTGGTGGCACACTGGAAGGATGCGGAGGAGAAGTTATTGAGGGCAGTGGTGACTTTGACAGCGACAGGTAAGAAGATGGTGCTCGGGCCAGCCGGGAGCAGCTCGGCATAAGGAGGCTGCAGATGTCGACGACTACATGTCGAGCGACTCTGAGCCTCTGTGTGCACTGCTGCTCAGAGAGGTCCAGGAAGCTGAGCCTCGGTCTATAGACCCTGTGGTGAGGGCAGTGCCTTCTGCGATGCATCTCTCTCTGCAGTTGACCTCCCTCCTGCTGTGCAGGTGGATGTGTCACAGCACTGTGTTGTGGAGCTCCACGTGTCTGAGGTGGACGGCGTGGCCGGCGAGGCTGGTGATGCTATTCGTCCTCCGAGGAGGTCATGACTGCAGCTACGGTGGCCCCCATCCGGAAGATGTACGTTTGAGGGGGTCTGCAAGGTAGGTAAATGTGTCTGCACACCAGGGTTTGAGGTTGCAGGTTTGTGAATTTTATTGTTAGGAGGAGGGTGGTGCAGGCCAAACTTTGTCCAAAGTGACAGAGTGGCCTCCTGCAATGAGTGAGAGTCTCCCCCCTCCACCTGTCAAATAGACCTTTGCAGCTGCCAGAGGCTGGTGGCTGCAACATGTCCATTTCAACTGGGAGTGTTTCCCCCAGTCGGGGAAACACTCTCAGTTTAGTTGAAAATCCCACCCCTCCAAAAATATCCTACAAATCAGGTCTGCTAACGACCTGAACTATCACATTAATTGCCTTAAGTGAGTCCCGCATGCGGGGGCTGCGCGCGCATCTAAACGTGTCACTGGGGAACCTGGAAATGGGTGGGTTGGAACCGGGCTCTGGACCCGCCCCGGGAATCCCCGATTTTCGGAGCCGCCCCCGCCACGAACCCACCCGCTCGGACGTCCAAAAATCGAGCCCAACTTTTCAGGTCGAAGACCTTTCGTCAGAACTTCTCATTCTAACGAAAGATCTTTGACCTGAAACGTTAACTCTGTTTCTTTCTCCACAGATGCTGCTTCACTTGCTGAGCTTTTTCAGCATTTTCTGTATTTATTTCAGATTTCCAGCATCCACGGTATTTTGCTATTGAAACATATTCAGCAGCTGTTTCATCGATATAGATGGGAGCATAATCTGTTCCTATACAAGGAACATTAAATGAAGCAATGAAAATCATTAGCTAAACAATGCAGCCCGCGGTCAGCGGGGAGGGTAGGGTGTCCCCAGCCTGCCATTGCCATCCAAATCACGAGACCTGCCCAGCACCCTACAGGTTTTATGGGCCGTCATATGTATAAGCTCATACTCCAGTTCATAGGGAGTGATGGCTCTCTAACAAGACAGATTCTGGCACATGCCAAAAATCGTAACAGCTATGTCATAAAGATGCAATCCACATCTGCAAAGTAAACATACCAAAACAACCACCTCCTACACTTCAGTTTCTCCAATATCATCTGCTGTCATCTTATACTGGTCTCCTAAATTCTAAACAATTATGCATAAATACTCAGCCTAATTTTCAGAGCAAGTGCGGTGTATTTATTGGATCCATTGTGTTGTATTGTGAATGTTATCAATGTGATTTCCCATGGTACTTCCTCTTGTGCTTGTGATTGTTCTGTCCAAGAAGTACGTGAACTGGCTCTCTGCAAGAACATAAGAGCATAAGAAATAGGAGCAGGAGTATGGCCCCTTGAGCCTCCTCCGGCGTTCAATAAGATCATGGCTAATCTTTTACCTCAACTCCACTTTCCCACCCTATCCCCATATTCCTTGATTCCCTTAGTGTCCAAATATCCATCGATCTCAGTCTTGAATATACTCAACGACGGAGCATCTACAGCCCTCTGGGGTAGAGAATTCCAAAGATTCACAACCCTCTGAGTGAAGAAATTTTTCCTCATCTCGGTCCTAAATGGCCGACCCCTTATCTTGAGATTATGACCCCTAGTTCTAGACTCTCCAACAAGGAGAAACAGCCTCTCAGCATCTACCCTGTCAAGCCCACTAAGAATTTTACACTTTTCAGTGAGATCACCGCTCATTCTTCTAACCTCCAGAGAATGTAGGCCCATTTTACTCAATCTCTCTTCATAGGACAACCCTCTCATCCCAGGAATCAATCTGCTGAACCTTTGTTGCATCCGCTCTAAGGCAAGTATATCATTCCTTGGGTAAGGAGACCAAAACTGTACACAGTACTCCAAGTGTGGTCTCAACAGAGCCCTATATAATTGCAACAAGACCTCCTTATTCTTATATTCTAACCCCCTTGCAATAAAGGCTAGCATACCATTTACTTTCCTAATTGCTTGCTGTACCTGCATGTTAATTTTCTGTGATTCATGTGCAAGGACACCCAAATCCCTTTGACTATCAACATTTCTTAGTCTCTCATCTTTGAAAAAATATTCGGGGTTAAATTGAATAAGGCCAATAATCAAGCACGGGCAGTGCGATCTGCCTCTAATCCATGTCTGGTGGCCCCTGCGCAGGCAGCACATGAACTTTGTGCTGCCTGCTAATTAGCATGATAGCTCCGAGAATCAGGAAGCTCAAAATGGGGCATGGCACAAATTCTGCTGCAGAGGAGTCAGATGAGAACTTCAATGGGCCAGGCTACAGAAGACGGCTGATTGGTGTACACCACCAAACGCTTGGTGCATTGGAAAGCCTGCCAGAAAACCTGCGCACAATGACAAGAGGCTTGGATTCCACCTCGAACTTGGCACAGGGTTTTGCACAGAGCCTGGAGCCCATTCCTTCTCACATGGAAAGGGTGGTCACCTCCATCAGCACACTTGTCAAACCCACCATGACACAGCGCCTGATGGCCGAGGTCGCGGCTTCCATTGCTGCACAAACCGATGTGATCAAAGGTCTGCAAGCTATGGTTGCTGCTCAGACTGATGCTATGTAAGCTCAGACTGCTGCTATCGTGGCTCTGGGTACCACTGTGGAATGGGGCTTCCAGGGTGTCACAGCACTCCAGCAATCCGTTCTCCAGATGATCACCAGGATTGTCGAGGCGCCGCACTGGGAGAATGGCAGTGGCGCCATGGCAGTCGGACCTGCTGTCCTCTCTCCGGACGACAGCATTGCTGCTCCCACCCCTGCCACTCCACCAGTGTCCTTGTTGTTGCCTATTGGCCAGCCAGGCCAGACTGCTGCAGCCCATGCTGAGATGGTGCAGTCTGAAGCCGGGCCCTCCCGACCCACAGCTGCTTGAGGTCGTCCTCCAAAGCCATCTGCACGCTCCTCCATTGAAGGCCAGCAGCTTTCCACCACCCATGCTGCAGCCACTGGGGAAGCACCTCATAGGAGCACTAGGATAGGTAAAGGCACATGAACAACCGGCACTAAGGGAATGCACAAGGGTGAATAGTCCTGTTCTGTTTGCATAATTTAATTTGTTAATTGATATAAATGTGACTTTGAATTTGCATTTGGTGGTGGGTTTTATTTGTGCGATGAGCTGTGCGAGAAAGCAATGTGTAATCAGATGGAGGGCGATTTGACGGTCATGTGGGAGCGGACAGGTGGGAAGTGTAGGACTGTTGGTGAGTTGGGGGATGTAGTTCACATTATTGATAGCGGGCACGGATTAGGCGAGCACACAGAGCCCTTGCAGACAAGACGTGTGTTCCCTGTTGCACCCTTGCGCCATCCTCCACTTCCTCCTGTGGCTCTTCCCCCTCCTCCTTCGCAGCCTCTTCCTCCTCAGCCTATTCCTCCTCAGCCTCCACCTCTGTCTCAGGGTCTTCTGTGATCATCGGTGGCATGGGCTGGTCCCTCATGATGGCGAGGTTGTGCAGCATGCAGCATACCACCACGAATCTGCCCACCTGCTCAGTGGAGTACTGCAGGGCTCCTCCAGACCGGTCCAGGCAACGGAAGCGTTGTTTCAGGAGGCCTATGGTGTGTTCCACGACGTTGCGTGTGGCAGCATGGATCTCATTGTAGGCCCGCTGTGCACATGTGCGTGGGTTCCTGACCGGAGTCATGAGCCACGGCGTGAGGGGATAGCCCTTGTCACCCAGAGGCCAGCCTTTGACCTGCCAAGCCAGGTGAAAGATAGCTGGCACGTTGGACTGCCGCTTGGCAAAGGCGTCGTGACTGCTCCCAGGGTAGCGGTCATTGACCTCCATGATTCGATGCGTATGGTCACACACCATCTGCACATTCAGGGAGTGGGAGCCCTTTCGGTTCACAAAGATGATATGCGGGGCACGCAGGGCACCCTGCACCATGGGGAAGCCAGCAATGCAAGCGAACCCCTGTGCTCACTTGTTCTGCTTGTCTCTATCAAGAGGGAACGTGATGAACCTATTCCTCATCTCGTACAGTGCATCATGACCTCCCTTCTGCAGCAATGCACTGCATACTGTGAGATGTTGCACATGTCACCAACAGAAGCCTGAAATGATCCTGAGCTGTAGAAATTTAGCGCCACGGTGACCTTCACAACCACAGGCAATGCTGTCATTGCCCTGCTCTGAGGTTGCAGTTGTGGCTACATCAGTTGACAGTTCTCCATCACGGCCTCCTTGGTGAACCTCAGCCATCAGATATAACGCTCCTCGCTCATGTTGAGGTCAGAGAATTGGTCCTGGAAGGCCCTAATTGGATACGGCCTCCTGCTCAGTGCCCTGTGCCTCTTCGTCCTCCCTCTCCTCGCAGCTTGACCTGCTCTGCGTGGCCTCTCTGCATGCTCCCAGTCATGTTCAATGCCCAGCGGGAGCTCTAGCAGACCACCCATGGTTGCCAAGAATCTTGTTCAACCACGGTTGTAACTTTCCGAACCAAAAGGCAGTACCTGCCAAAACACTCTCAAATGTACTGTAGCAAATCTCAGTAAGTAAAGGGAGCTTCAAAAAACACTTCCTATTCCACCAGCAGCCAGAAGCAATAATCCATTAACCAACTTGCAACACCTGCATGGTCCCTTTAAATAGCGCTGGTGGGGGGTCCTCCAAACTGTCTAAGAAATGTTCAGATGTGCGTGATTAAGACGGTGCATTGAGTTGAGCGTTAAGTTCCAAAATAATGTCTATCCCTTTAAATTAGCTTTGCACACTGATAGTATGCATTTTCTCCATACGTTACATGCTGTCAGCATTCACGCACTGCGTATAGGCTACTACCTATACCAAGATGGCTTGCGGCACAAGTCACGCTGGAAACGTGCGTGTGCAGCCAATTCACCACCTTGGCACTTCGAGAGGCCGGATAGCGCCAAAACAACGGGCACTACACCCCCCCAATTTCTAGCCCATTCTGCTTTTCTATTCTTCCTACCAAAATTAATAATTTCACATTTCCCCACATTATACTTCATCTGCCACCTTCTCGCCCACTCACTTAACCTGTCTGTATCTCTTTGCAGCCTCTTTGCGTTCTCCTCACAGTTTCCCACCTAACTTTGTATCGTCAGCAAACTTGGATACATTACACTCGGTCCCTCATCTAAGTCATTGATATAGATTGTAAACAGCTGAGGCCCAAGCACTGATCCTTGCGGCACCCCACTAGTTACAAACTGCCAACCTGAAAATAACCCGTTTGTTCCTACTCTCCGTTTTCTGACCATTAACCAATCCTCAACCCACGATAATATATTACCCCCAATTCCATGAGCCCTATTCTTGTGTAACAACCTTTCGTGTGGCACCTTATTGAATGCCTTTTGAAAATCCAAATATACTACATCCATTGGTTCCCCTTTATCTAACCTGCTAGTTACACCCTCAAAAACCTCTAATAGAGGTAGGTTTTAAGGAGCATTTTAAAGGAGGAGAGAGAGGTAGCAAGGCAGAAAGGTTTAGGGAGGGAATTCCAGAGCTTAAGGCCTAGGCAGCTGAAGGCACGGCCGCCAATGGTGGAGCAATTAAAATTGCGGATGCGGAAGAGGCCAGAATTGGAGAAGCGCAGAGATCTCGGAGGGTTGCAGGGCTGGAGGAGGTTACAGAGATGGGGAGGAGTGAGGACATGGAGGGATTTGAAAACAAGGATGAGAATTTTAAAGTCGAGGCCTTACTGGACCAGGAGCTGATGTAGGTCAGCGAGCACAGTGTGAGCGAGGAAAATCTGGAAGGTAAAACAGAACTAACAGACTCAGGTGTTACCCAGATCAATAGTTTATTACAAGTGCACACGGGAGAACAATCTTAGCCACCCCAGCTGGAGACCTCGTTCTCAAAGGAAAAGTGGCAATACAACTTAGTTTATACAGTTTATTAGACAACACCCACTAATTACTAATGGGGGTTTATACATGGTAATATTGATATATCATTGGTTTATAGGGTTAATCAATCAGCTACTAGGCCTGCCCTTTGAACTCGAGTACCTCCTGTGAGAAGCTTATAGGCTGCAGAGGCTTCACTCTAACTTTGCATTCTTGAGCTATCTCTTACCCTTATTATCACTGTAGGGGGGTATCTTCAGCAGGAACATGGCCTGCTTGACTACAAAGCTCTATTGAATTATGCAGCCAACTGACTTCTTTCCCAGACCATCAGCAGATGTTTCATCAATACACCTTTGTACTCTTATCTCTTCTCAGGAACAGACCCCTTCTAAACATTCCTTAAGTAAAGCTTGGAATGTCCTTGGTCAGCTAAACCTATCGATGTTAGTTTGAAAAGGGCTAACATAGTCAAGAATCCCATGGTGCTTTGTGTTTTGTTTCCAGCCTAACAAGACTGAATGGTACCTTTCAGACCGTTTTATACCAGCGAATTGGGGCCCACCCCTTTATATCCCTTAATCCAAATTTTATCCCTACACACAGAAAGAAAGAAAGACTTGCATTTATATAGCACTTTTCATGACCTCAGGCTGTCCCAAAGTACTTTTGAAGTGTAGTCAGTGTTGTAATGTAGGAGACATGGCAGCCAATTTGCTTGCAGCAAGCTCCCAAAAACAGCAATGTGTTAATGACCGGAGAATCTATTTTAGTGATGTTGGTTGAGGGATAACTATTGGCCAGGACACCCGGGAGAACTCCCCTGTTCTTCTTCAAAATAGTGCCATGAGATCTTTTACATCCGCTTGAGAGGCAAATGGGGCCTCTGTTTAAAGTCTCATCGGAAAGACGGTACCTCCGACAGTGCAGCATTCAGTACTGGACCGGAAGTGTCAGCCTAGATTTTGTGCTCAAGTCTCTGGAGTGGGACTTGAACCCACAACCTTTTGACTCAGAGGTGAGATTGCTATCAACTGTGGGATGATGGATGAACAGGACTTGGAGCAAGTTGGGGTACAGGCAGCAGAGTTTTGGATGAGCTCAAGTTCACGAAGGGTGCAAGGTGGGAGGCCAGCCAGGGGAGCATTGGAATAGTTGAGTCCAGAGGTAGCAAAGGCATGGATGAGGGGTTCAGCAGCAGATGAGCTAGGCAGGTGCAGAGGCGGGTGATGTTACAGAGGTGGAAGTAGGTGGTCTTAGAGAGGATATGGGGTTGGAAACTCAGATCAGGGTCAAGGTTGCAAACAATCTGGATCAGCCTCAGACAAGGAGAGGGATGGAGTTGGTGACTAGGGAATGGAGCTTGTGGCAGAGACCAAAGTCTGTGGCTTTAGTTTTCCCAATATTTAATTGGAGGAAATTTCTGCTCATCCAATACTGGACAAGCAGCGTGACAAATCAAAGGTAGTGGAGAGATAGAGAGAGATGGTGGTGAGGTAGAGCTGGGTGCCATCAGTGTACATGTGGAACCTAACGTCGTGTTTTCGGATTATGTCACCAAGGGGCAGCATGTAGATAAGAAATTGAAGGCGGACAAGTATAGATCCTTGGGGGACTCCATAGGTAACAGTGCCAGAGCAGAGCGGGAAGAAAAGTCATTGCAGGTGATTCTCTGGCTACAACTGGATAGATAGGAATGGAACCAGGTGAGGGCAGCCCCATCCTCTATTATCAACAATTCTGCCTGGAAATTTCTGTTATTTCACTATTGAGGTTAATGGAGGATTACTTCTGAGGATAGAATAAGGAAACCTAGCAGTGGAAGATATTGTGGAGTCTTTTGGAAGCAGGAAATACAGTAATTAGAGCAAAAATCCATATTCTGTGCCAGTAATTACTGAATTCAGACAAAATGTTTCAGGGAACACCTGAAAGACTGAAAGAAAATAGTCTGAAAGACTTCATGTTTATCTTCTAATATTATGGGAGATTATTTTCTGACTTGTCGGCTTTAAGGTCCTTTGGACAGGTATTTAGCAGTAAATCTCTTTAACTACTAACCACATTTTATTTACCACTGGCTGTAAAATCAGTGGACAGCTGCCATAATCACAATTTAACAACTTAACAAGCAAGAAATAAAGTTCTTGACCCCGGTAAAATACTAGTTATGTGATAATCCAGCTAAGTTGATTGGAAAATAAGTTACAATGATGCACAACCAAGATGAATTAATATGCTTTATTGAGGCAGAAGTCACTATCATTGGAGGAAGCAATGCTGATGAGACAAATATTTTCAACGTGGGCTTCAAACCACCTTCAGGAGAGAGGCCTAGAAGGAAAAGACATGGTGGTGAAATATATGTCTAACTAGAAGAGGTAGGCAGCAGGATGTACAGAAAGGCTTCAGTTATGTAAATACAAACAAGAGAAATATAGCCCAAGAGGACTACTGGGGGATGCCAAAACAACTTTTTTAACAACTCTCTGATCTGAAGAAAACTATGGCCCAACTATTTAGCCCGGAGTATGTAGAGAGAGTGATGGAGGCTGATTTAGTCATTAATTCTGTTAAAGGTCTTGTGTGGTGATGGTTTATTTTCTGACACATCTTAAATAATATGATGTTTAGCCTACAATAATAGATGAACAAAATACGGTTACCTTTGATAACTTGCTTTATGTCCAGCATTATCACGACCCAGACACAAGGAATGCTATTGATTATGAAGTAACAACTCTTGGTATCCCAACCAGTATGTGCCCATTTTTTCTCCACAGATCAATCTGGATCATCTGAACTGAAGGTAACAACTAGACCACACACACACAGCCACCCACACCTCTTAAAGAAGGTAAATCATCAGCACGTGACTACTCACTGACACGAACGATGCAATATTTCCATCGGTTGAGGACATATAGGGAGAGCAGTGAGAGGTTGTAGGCTTCAAGACCTAAGGTCCAAACAGAGGGGGCACGTAAGTGTGGACATCAGTGGGCCTGAGTGAATTGGAGTAACAGAAAGATGCCCAAAGTTTTGTTGCTATCCTGCACACTATGATTGATAGAAGAGTGGAAGGCTCCATCTCTATAATGTAGGCACTCCTCTATGAAATACAAAAAACACTGAACCTCAGCATGGAATGGATGGGAGCCAACTTGATTTTTTAATTCATTCTCAGGACATGAGTGTGGCTGGCAGGGCCCATCCCTAGTTGACCTGAGATGGAGGTGAGCTGCCTTCTTGAACTTCTGCATAGTGATTTGATAGAATTGAGTGGCTTGTTAGGTCACTTCACAGGGCAGTTAAGACTCAACTCCATTAGTGTTGGACTGGAATCACATATAGGCCAGACTGGGTAAGGACGGCAGGTTTCCTTCCCATTAGTGAACCAGTTGGGTTTTAATAACAATCGAACAGCTTCATGGTCACTTTTACTGATATCAGCTTTTTTATTTGCAGATTTAAAAAACTGAATTCAAATTCTCAAACTTGCATGATGGGATTTGAATTTACATTCTCTGGATTATTAGTCCAGTAACATAACCACTACACTACCGTACTCCTGCAAAATAAATTTGTATTGTTTTCTTTTTGCTATTTCATTTTTACTTTTCAACAAGCTAACTCATAGTTTATAGCATATGGCACATGATGTGATAGCAGGTTTATTCTTCTGCTAACTGAAGGCTAGGAGAACATAAAGTTGCCCATGTCCTTTCCAATAAGGAAATAACAGTAATAATGTTAATTTGTTCAACCCTGCGCTATGCTATATTATGTGTATCATACTTTGGTTTGTAGAGATCAAAGATTCACTTACAGGAGTGGCTCTTGGTGCTGAGCACAGAAAAAATCTGGTGGACTTTTGGATCCTAAAAATACAATGGAGGTTAAAAACTTATTCATCCATAGGGTCATTAGAATAAGGAATACATTGCCACATGTGCGATGAAACTGAGTCAATCACAATAGTTTAGAGGGAATCAGATAAACGTAAAAAAGAAAAATATTAAAATGTACAGGGAAAGAGTAGGAAAATGTGAGTACAGTAGAGAACACCAGCACAAACACATTGTGTTAAATAGCTTTCTGTTGTGCTGAAATTTCTATAGTTCTCTAAAAAGGAATAAGTGCTAAGTATTATGTCTAATAATTGTCTAATCTTTGGTATTTGGAGGTCAAGTGACTCCTAATTATCTTGTCACCAAGCTGCCTTGGCCTGCCTTTGAAATAACACTCTCCTATTTACTGTGGATAATGATAGTGTTCGACTTTGGACAAGTGATCAGTGGAGAAAGTCAAGTAATGAATTACTGCTCCAGCAAAGTTAGATTGCTGGATTGGCCAGGGAACAGTGACCTCTGTCTTGAGACCATGGGGACCATGGAATAATAATTAAGCGTATATTTCCAGATTTGTTATCTTCATTTATTTTACTTCATTTACAGATGCAGTTCTATGCTCCGCTTTCTGCGGGTTTGGGCCTGGTGATCTGCTCAGAGCAAATGAGCGACCAAAATCATATAGTAAACTGGTTAACACAACCATTAAAATAGTGGATTTACAAATATCACAACAACACATTAAATGTTTGTTTGCTATTATCCGCAATAGTAATTTCTAGCCGATATTGTTCTTTTTATTTATCAAAAAGGTTTATTTTCTGGTTCTGCAATTAAAAATCATTACACATTGCAACCATTCGAAAAAAAACTAAATGCACTAAAATATGGTTTGCATGAACAGACATAACGGGACCTGAACTCTGTGCTGTCAGGTGGACTTGACCGACTGCCTTCACCTGGGATTTGCAATCGATTATAGTTTTTTTATTATTAATGTCATTCCTCCCACTTCTTGATGATGTTGATCACTATAGTGCAGTCTCTATCTCCCCTGTTACTGCATGGTAATAACTGAAACTCTACTTGAAGGCTGCCTGTACTGAAAGTAAAAGAACACCTGTTACACATCTGTAAACAATTTTACAACACCAAGTTATAGTCCAACGATTTTATTTGAAATTTACAAGCTTTCGGAGGCTTCCTCCTTCCTCAGGTAAATGTCAGGAACTCCTCGAAGCCTATGCATTTATAAATCACAGAACAATACATGGTGATTACAGATAGTCTTTGCAACTGCCCATTGCCAAGGCAATCACCGTGTTCAGACAGAGAGGTGTTACCTACAGAGCCCCCGAATATACAGTGAGCAAAAAAAACCAAACAAACAAACAGATAAAAAACAGAGAGAGGCAGAAACATCCGGAAGGCAGAGAAAGCCAGCAAATGACCCGTTATATTAAAAACAGATAGCTTTTGTTCGCTGGTGGGCTTACGTGTAGTGTGACATGAACTCAAGATCCCGGTTGAGGCCGTCCTCATGGGTGCGGAACTTGGCTATCAATTTCTGCTCAACGATTTTGCGTTGTTGTGTGTCTCGAAGGCCGCCTTGGAGTACGCTTACCCGAAGGTCGGTGGCTGAATGTCCCTGACTGCTGAAGTGTTCCCCGACTGGGAGGGAACCCTCCTGTCTGGCGATTGTTGCGCGGTGTCCGTTCATCCATTGTCGCAGCGTCTGCATGGTCTCGCCAATGTACCATGCTCTGGGGCATCCTTTCCTGCAACGTATGAGGTAGACAACGTTGGCCGAGTCACAGGAGTATGAACCATGCACTTGGTGGGTGGTGTCCTCTCGTGTGATGGTGGTATCTGTGTCGATGATCTGGCATGTCTTGCAAAGGTTACCATGGCAGGGTTGTGTGGTGTCGTGGACGCTGTTCTCCTGAAAGCTGGTAATTTGCTGTTACACATCAACATAACCAACCACACCTGTTACACATCAACATAACCAGGGCATAATATTTACAAATAAATGAGGGCTCTTTAATTTGGTCACCTCTCTGGTATCATAATGGTTAAGAGCTGATTTTCTACTTTGGAGTAGCTTGCAATAACCAAAATAAGTTCTAATTTTTAAAATATAATAGTTGTATTCCTCCAGAATATTTGTTCACTCACAAACAAGGCTGTGGCCATTCACAACCTCACTGTGATGATTCAATTGACATCCTGCCATTGACAAAAATGTAACTCTTGACCAGCATTCCCTCCCCCCTTACAGAAGTCACCCAACTTGCTATACTCCATACCACCAGCCCTGCTTTCATCGTCAAGTGTCACCTTGGCCTCTTACTTTTACAGGACCATCTCCTCCTCTTTTGAACATCTCACAGCCCTCACAACTCTCTTCTAAAATTCTCATTATCTACCGCTTTGACTTCCTTACGGAAATGTCCTCCCTCATCCTCTGTACTGAGCAAATCCTCATCCTTAGTGATTTTAATCTACACCTCAACTCCCCTAGCCCCCTCTTCTCTGACTTCAGCCTACTGATTTCCCTCGGTCTCGCCCTCCATACAAACTCTCCCCCATATTCTTCGGCACCTTTCCCAGGCCTCCTCATCTCTTGTGGCCTCTCTACACCCAAGGTCTCTGACCACTTCTTCATCTCCACTACCATCCACAACCCCCTATCCTCCTCCAACCCGTCCTCACCATTCACACATGGAAACTCTGGCCCAGCTTCCTCATCATCTCACCCACAGGTTCACAACTCCTTCATGTTTTGCCCTCCACCTGTCACAACACCTCTGCCACCATTAGCCTGATTAATTGCTTCCTCGCCTCTGCCTTAAATGCCCTTGTCCTCAGCAAACCAATCACAGTCTCCCACCCCAGGTCTCCTCAAGTTAACTTTGAATGCATCTGGTGCACAGCTGGCCTAATCAACAATCGTCAGATCTGGTTTGATCGTCAAGTGTCACCGTGCTTTCCTCTCCTCAAAACCGCCTATTATTCAAGGATCATCTTGGAGGTTAAGGACATCCCCAGGCTCCTTTTTTCATATAACTAACCACTTCCTCAAACAGAAAATTTCAGAAGTTCATGAACTTCTTTGTCTCCAAAATCAAGACCATCCATATAACGGCTTTTATCATTCCTTCCCTTGCATCTTGCCCACCGACCGCCCTTTATCTCCTCCAGTGTCCCACCCGCTCTGGCCAAGGGCCTTTATCAATTTGCAGTTTGTCGCTGCTCTCAACCCTGCTGATAAAAAGCTCATCTTGTCCATTAGACCCATCTCCTGCTTCCTCAATCACCTCCCCAGTCAACTACTAACCACTGAACTCCCCTTCCTGGCCCCCATGCTAGCTGACATCATCAATGGTTTCCTTTCTTCAGATTCCAGCCCTCTCCCCTTCAAATCAGTAGTCATCATTTCACCTAAAAAAACACTCAACCCAGTTGTTCTACTGTCACATCTCCTATAACTTTCCTCTCTGAGGTCCCATCATTGCCTCCCAGCTCTGTGCCCATCTCTCCTGAAATTCCCTCCAGTCCAACTTCTGGCCTTCTCACAGCACTGAAACAGCCCTAGCTAAAATCACCAAAGACATCCTCTGTGACTGTGGTGCTTTATCTTACTATATCCTATATCTTTCTACTGTGTTTGATACTTTTGACCTTGCCATCCTCCTCCAACTTTTCTCCTTCGTCATCTAGCTCCTTAAAACTGCCTTTGCATGGTCCATTCCTACGTATCCAAATAGCTAATAAATCTCCAGCAATGGCTTTACTTCACTCCACCTACCATCAGCTCCAGGATACTCCAGAGATGTATCCTTGCTCCCCTCTTCTTATCATTTTGGTGATCTCATCTACAGGCACAGGATCAGCACTCATATGTATCCTGATGATATCCAACTCTACCTCGTCATAACTTCTCTCCACCGCCTCTTTACTGTCAGACCACGTGTCACAACTTCCTCCAGCTCAAAACTGGGAAGAAACATGATACTATTTTCGGCCCCAGCCATAAACTTTGCTCCCTTGCCATTGGTTCCATTCCCTATCCCAGACATTCTCTCAGGCTGAGCCAGACCGTCTGTACTATCAGCATCCTGTTAGATCCTGATATATCCTGTACTATCAGCATCCTGATAAACCCTACATCCCAACCATCACTCAAGACTACTTATTTTCAACTCTGCAACACTCTCTACTTCCACCCCATTATCATTGAAACCCTTATCCATGCCTTCGTCACTTCCAGATTTGACTACTCCTATCCACCCTCCATCAACTTTATCACATTTATCCTGTGCCACTGTAAATCCTTCTCACTTATCACCCTGTCCTTCCTGATCTACACTGACTCTCGATCTCTCAATGCAACACATTTAAGATCCTTGTCTACAAGTCTCTCTATGGCTGTGCATTTTTGCAATCTTTTCCAGCTCTATATTTCTTTCCAAATGCTGATTCTCTGACTGTGGCCTTCTGTGCATGGCCACTCCCCTACATACCACCGTTTGTAGCATTCAGTGGCTTGATCCTACTTTTTGGAACTCCCTCATTAAACCATTACACCTCTCTCTATCTTTAAAAATTGTAAACAATTTTACAACACCAAGTTATAGTCCAGCAATTTTATTTTAAATTCACAAGCTTTCGGAGGCTACCTCCTTCCTCATCGTTCACCTGAGGAAGGAGGTAGCCTCCGAAAGCTTGTGAATTTAAAATAAAATTGCTGGACTATAACTTGGTGTTGTAAAATTGTTTACAATTGTCAACCCCAGTCCATCACCGGCATCTCCACATCATATCTTTAAAAACCTCTTCATGATCCATTTCCTGATCTCTCCTTTCCATCTCAGCGTATGTTTTCCTTACAGCTCTTTCTGAAGTGCATTGGGACATTTCTCACATTATAGATGGTAAATAAATGCAAGTTGTGGTATACACCATTCTGTCATTTCTCAATTGTCAGCTTTTCATCTTTGTGTATGCAGCACAAAAATATGCAGAGAATGAGCCAGCAAGGCTCAGCTGCATAACAAAGGAACGTGGATCAGTAGTTTACTCAAAGACGGCTCCACCCAATTAATTTATTAATAAATGTTAGAAGCAGTTTTTTTGTTTTGCAACAGATAAAAGGCAACTCGAATTGAGGTGCATAATCATATGCAAATATTCGACATAACCTTCAACTAAAACTGTAGTGTGTACTGTTATTCCAACACAAAGTACTTAAATATTGTTTACAGACTCATCAAGACTCGCTCATTTTCGTTTAAAAGTATAACTTATTATTGATGTATATATATATATATTCCTCTGAAAAATAAACAGCTTCACATCTTTTTTTGGAATCTGACTCAAATGCGACTTATATTATCCTGATGTCGACCCCCGTCTCACGGATTTTAATTATATATATATATATATAAAAAATGTGGAAAAAAGATGTAATATGCGCATCGCATGAGGCACAGCTGTCAAAATCAAGGAACTGTCAACAGTGGGATTAAGATCAAAAGAACGAGATTACCAACAAACTCATTTGAAGATATGGATTTTTGTATTTACTTTTGTTACGAGATACATTAAGAGTGTTTCCATCTGCCGAGTGAGCAGAGAGAGAGAGAGAGCCGGTGCAGCTGCAGGACTCGCGCCCCCCCCCCCCGCCGGGCAGCGCGGGAACTCTGGAGACGGTGTGAATGGTCGGGGTCCCGGCGTGCTCTGCGCGGTGAAGATGCTGGGCGCCATGTTGTTGTTGTTGTAGAGTCAGTCCGGGGTTTTTTTTTTGTGTCTCTCTGTCGGGGGGGGGAAAAAACACACAAAAAAAAAACAGCCGCTCAATCCGTCGCCATCCACACGCAGTGCCTGTCTGTGAGTATCGCCCCGGCCGCCGCCACCGCCGACTCCTCGCAACCTCGGTACTACCGATCGGGCAGTATGAGCGCAGTTAAAAAATAATAATAATAATACAGAACAAAACAAAGAGAGAGAGAGAGGGAGGGAGCCTTGGTAGCCGGGCAGGCCCAAGTCTGTGTGTGTATGATCGGGAGGGGAGGGGAGGAGAGGGCCGGGGGCTCATGTTGGGGAGTCCGGGCCGAGCCTCGGCTTTCTGTGACCGCCCCATTGGTGGTGCCGGTGCTGGTGCCGAGCCTCGGCCCCCCCGGCCCGCCTTTGTTTGGCGAGCACACGGCCAGGCCCGGCCCGGCCCGGTTCGCTTCGCTTGCTGATGCGATGTTTTATTCCGCCGCAGGTTCCCGTGGAATGAATATTCCATGCGTCCTCCTCGGCATGAATGAAGTGGCCTGGCAGCAGGACTCGGCGCGGATGATGCACCCAAGCGGCGGTGGAGGCGGCGCAGCTCCTCCGGATGGCGGCGGCAACAACGGCGGCGGCGGCGGCGCTATGGTGCTGAGCGCCGGAGCGATGGGGCCCGGCGTAACCCCGGCAGTCGCGTCCAACAACCCCGGAGTACAGCCGCCTCTCAGCGGCCGCTCTCAAGACGACGCCACCGTGGGTTATTTCTTCCAGAGGCAGCCGGGAGAGCAGCTGGGCGGCTACTCGAGCAAACACCGGTGGCCTACGGGTGACGGCGTCCATATTGAGCACCAGGTGGGTTCTTCCAGGTTATTATTGTTGGTGCAAAATAATATGAATTTCTGCTGGATGGGGATGAAATGCACCAGCTGCAAAGTCCCCGCTTCCTCAATTTTTAAATGTAATCATCTGCAATATTCTTGTTCCGTTTGCATGTTCCCAACTTTACGTTTTGAATATGATCTTGCAAAAACCAACTTTTGAGTTGGTTTACAATTTCTATGTAGGTAGGCTGAATTGTAAGTTATTGTCTGAATCTCTCGACAAAGATTGAGAAAAGCGTAGCTTTTCACTATTAATATGTATGCAGGCTAGATGCAAGTTTTCAGTATCTCATCCTATTAGACGTCTCGCTAATCTTTAAATTAATATTGTTTCTTCCCATTATTGTATTACAAAACTTGAAACTACTGTGTCTCCACAGTATAACTACTTCCTGCTTTTGATTCTAAGCAAAATGGTGTATTTAAATCAGTATCTTATTTACGAAATGCATTTCTCCAGATGAGGACTCCATTTTCTGCCTGCCAGACTGTACTGTACTTTTAGTATTGAGTTTTACATGTACTTCGAGACTACAGCGCAGAAATAGGCCATTCGGCCCAACTAGTCTGTGCCGGCGTTTATGCAACATGCAGTAGTGTAATAGTATATCTATATTTGTTGATTTACAACGTCTTCCCATATAAACTTTAAAAACAAATCTTTAACCTCTGTAGTTCTTTTTCAGTATGGCCTTTTACACCCTATTGCTAAACTATCACTTTTGTAAATATTTAGAAATTATACGACTGGAATATTTTTAGAGCTGATATATTTGTACATCAAATTTAAAAGCTAAGGTCGACTGAGATTATGATCATTTGCCAGTATGTACACAAACAACTTTAAAAAAAATTGTGATACAAATACAGGTCTGTAACATTGCAATGTACCAATATTTTTTGTTAATGAAACTTCAAGTTTTCAATTGATTTGTAGGTGGAGTTGATTTTTATATTAAATTTAAAAAATGTTATTTTCTTTTGTCCATATTTTACTGTATTAAAACTGAGGCCTTTGGGAAGGAGGTGAAAGAAATTCAGATATTTTGAGGTTGTTTTAGTATTTGTAAATAAAAACGCTTCCTGTATGTTTTGCTTTGCACGTGCAGATTAATGTATAGTAGAGGTGTCTAACTGACAGCTGGTGGACTATGTGTTGCCAGTGAAGTTCTCGTAACTCTTCCTCCTACAATCTTCTAAAATAAGAGCAGCAAATTCGCTGCTTGTAATTTGGGGAGGGCATTGTTTTGTTTTGGATTCTCAAACTTACCAAAGTCACAAATGACATCCTATGTGACTGAAAATGGTAAGCTATCCCTCCTCTTCCTTCTTGACCGTTGACACGATTAACCACACCATCCTCCTCCAATGCCTCTCCTCCGTCACCCATCTGGGTGGGACTGCCCTCACCAGGTTCCATTCTTACCTATCCAGTGGTAACCAAAGAATCACTGCATCGGCTTCTCTTCCCACTCCCGCACTGTTACCTCTGGAGTCCCCCAAGGATCTATCCTTGGCCCCCTCCTATTTCTCATCTACATGCCTTTTGGTGACATGATCCGAAAACACGACGTCAGGTTCCACATGTACACTGACGACACCCAGCTCTACCTCACCACCACCTCTTTCGACCTTTCCACTGTCTCTGATTTGTCACGTTGCTTGTCCGACATCCAGTACTGGATTATCAGAAATTTCCTCCAACTAAATATTGGGAAGACAGAAGTCATTGTCTTCGGCCCCCACCAAAAAATCCGTTCCCTGGCCGCTGTCTGGGGCTGAATCAGATTGTTCGCAACCGTGGTGCCCTATTTGACCCTGAGATGAGCCATATCCGCTCCACCACCAAGACCGCCTACTTCCACCTCTGTAACATCACCCGTCTCCGTCCCTGCCTCAGCTCATCTGCTGCTGAAATCCTCATCCGTGTCTTTGTTGCATCTAGACTTGACTATTCCATTGTTCTCCTGGCCGGCCTCCCATCTGCCACCCTCCATAAAATAGAGCTCATCCAAAACTCTGCTGCCCATATCAACTCGCATCAAGTCCAGTTCACCCATCACCCCTGTGCTTGCTGACCTACGTTGGCTCCCGGACTGGCAACGCCTCTATTTTAAAATTCTCACCCTTGTTTTCAAATCCCTCCGTGCTTCCCCCCCCCCCCCCCCCCCCCAAAATCTCTGTGACCTCCTCCAGCCCTACAACTCTTCGAGATTCTGTGCTCCTCCAATTCTGGCCTCTTGCGCATCCCCGATTTTAATCGCTCCACCATTGGCGGCCGTGCCTTCAGCTGCCTGGCCCGAAGCTCTGGAATTCCCTCCCTAAACCTCTCTGCCTCTGTACCTCCTTTTAAGACACTCCTTAAAACCTACCTTTTTGACCAAGCTTTTGGTCACCTGTCTTAATATCTCCCTCCTTATGTGGCTCGGTGTCAAATTTTGTTTGATAACGCTCCTGTGAAGCGCTTTGGAATGTTTTACAACGTTAAATGTGCTATGTAAATGCAAGTTGTTGTTGGCATCCGTGAGCCTGCTCCTGATATTTATAATAAATATTTTATGACATTTGTAGACTTAGTTTTTTGTTGTTCAATGAGTATGTCACTTGGATAAGAGAATTGAATCTAGCAGTGTAAACAGGGGAGCTCCCAGAATCCGAACTAAAACGTCAGTGTAAAAGTGGCATAAACCTATGTACCCAAGTGGTTCAAGAAGACAAAGTTTGGCCACCCCAGATGTCCAGTAATCTGGCAGCTAATTTTCCAATGTAAGCAGACAACTTTCATTTTTGTCTTTTGTCTAACATTTTAAACAGAAGAGATTTGAATTATAGGGGTTTTGTAATTTTAACTACTGTTGATATTTATTTAATGAAAGGAAAGATTATCTTGGAACATAGCTTTAACTTGGTCAATGTAAAGCAACTTTATGTTTCTGTATTTGGACTGATGTGAACCATGTTCTGATTGGACTGACATGTTTGGCTAGATTTTCTGTTCATTGATTATGAATAGGCAGAACCTAATTGATATCTGCAGCCCCTCTTTTCCTGCTTTGAAACCTTCATATTTATCATCTCTCAAGTATGGACTCTTGAAATGTTCAGCATGAATTTAGTCTTAAGCCATTACAAATTGATACAGTTATCAATGTAAAATTAATAAAATTGTTCATCTTTCTTGTAAGGTATGTGTAATTTAGGTTCTATTCGCACAAGAGGAGGTTTTCATAGTATACCAGATTTCTCTGTAATTGTTTGTAAATCTATTGGCCTCTTGATAAAGTACTATTTTCTTGGGCACCAAGGGAAAATAGTGTTGTGTTGAGGAAACCACTGTATATTTACTGTTTCTTCATTTGTAGTGAAGAACTTAAAACCAGATTATAAATCCATATTTATACTTCGGTGGAGCGGACTGTCATTTAATTTTTTTGTTCTTATTTAGTAGCAGTTTGGAAACTGGTTTGAGCAAAATCTGCTTTCCATTCTTAACCTCTCAAATATTGCTTCAGTATATATGGGTTTGGGTATTGCCAATTCCACTGTACATTAATTCCTGCTGTTAGTACAGTGATAAGTTTAAAGTTGAGGCTTGAGATGATGTGACAAAGCTGAGTGGTATAATGAAACATGAAATACAAAAAAGACGTTGGTTCTCAAACTGCTGAATAGAGTTGCTTCTATATTGTGCTTAGAATCATGCTAGTGCCGCCAACTCCCAGCATGAATCTTGTGCATCCAGCTGCAGCTTGATAGTAAATGCCGGGATTTGCTATGGCTGGCAGCTAGCAGACCCATTTTTGCGAGGTCTTCTTGGCTAGTGGCCTTAGTGGATCCAGGTTTACTTTCAAGCTTTAACTGCACTGCTATTGAAAAGCATAGATTGCGTATGAATGAGGGGCAGAGTTCTCTGATTAGCCTTGTTGACTGCTCCTCAACTGCATGAACTTTATAGCTGATTTTAAAGGTGCTTGTTTAAGTTGGATTCTGGGAAGCTGGTTTCCATAAGGTGGCTCTGATGTATTTGCTGTTAAATCTGGATTCATTTACCCAGCAGCGGAATCACAGACCCAGTTTTCCACAAGTCAGTGGTTCTGTCACGAGGATAAGGAAGTCGGATTTAGAAAGAAATAACTTGCATTTATATACTACCTTTCATGTTCTCGGAACATTCCAAAGTTCTTTACGGCCTTTGAAACATTTTGAAGTGCAGTCACTGTTGTAGGCAAATGCAGCAGCCAATTTGTACACAGCAAAGTCTGACAAACAGGAATGAGATAAGTGCAAAGTCCTCCTCACTAACATCTGGGGACTTGTGCCAAAATTGGGAGAGCTGTCCCACAGACTAGTCAAGCAACAGCCTGACATAGCCATACTCACAGAATCATACCTTTCGGCCAACGTCCCAGACTCTTCTATTACCATCCCTGGGTATGTCCTGTCCCACCGGCAGGACAGACCGACCAGAGATGGCGGTACAGTGATATACAGTCAGGAGGGAGTGGCCCTGGGAGTCCTCAACATTGACTCTGGACCCCATGAAACCTCATGGCATCAGGTCAAACATGGGCAAGGAAACCTCCTGCTGATTACCACCTACTGACCTCCCTCAGCTGATGAATCAGTCCTCCTCCATGTTGAACACCACTTGGAGGAAGCACTGAGGGTAGCAAGAACACATAATGTACTCTGGGTGGGGGACTTCAATGTCCATCACCAAGAGTGGCTTGGTAGCACCACTACTGACCGAGCTGGCTGAGTCCTGAAGGACATAGCTGCCAGACTGGGCCTGCGGCACGTGGTGAGCGAACCAACACGAGGGAAAAAGCAACTTGACCTTGTCCTCACCAACCTACCTGTCGCAAATGCATCTTACCATGACAGTATTGGTAGGAGTGACCACCGCACAGTCCTCGTGGAGATGAAGTCCCGTCTTCGCACTGAGGACACCATCCAACGTGTTTTGTGGCACTACTACCGTACTAAATGGGATAGATTCAGAACAGATCTGGCAGCTCAAAACTGGGCATCCGTGAGGCGCTGTGGGGCATCAGCAGCAGCAGAATTGTAAGCGATCACAATCTGTAACCTCATGGCCCGGCATATTCCTCACTCTACCATTACCAACAAGCCAGGGAATCAACCCTGGTTCAATGAGGAATGTGGAAGAGCATGCCAGGAGCAGCAGCAGGCGTACCTAAAAATGAGTTGCCAACCTGGTGAAGCTACAACTCAGGACTACATGCATGCTAAACAGCGGAAGCAACATGCTATAGACAGAGCTAAGCGATTCCACAACCAACGGATCAGATCAAAGCTCTGCAGTCCTGCCACATCCAGTCGTGAATGGTGGTGGACAATTAAACAACTAACGGGAGGAGGAGGCTCTGCAAACATCCCCATCCTCAATGATGGTGGAGCCCAGCATGTGAGTGCAAAAGACAAGGCTGAAGCGTTTGCAACCATCTTCAGCCATCATGTCCAAAATACCTTTATAAAAGACAGACAAATATACTTACTGTGCAATAAATATGTATGTCCTTTGCTGTTGCCTTATACCAACTGAGAGTTAACCAGATCAATTTTTAAATATAAATGACTTGATTTGTCTGCAGCCTTGCATAACAGTTTGCAGTATCGGCAAATTGTACATGCAGTCTAAAGCACTTATTAAGGTTGGCAAGAGTGGGTATGCACTGGCATTCTCACTTGGTCAAACATTTGTGTCATGTATCTTCGCTTAAGATGACTTATGATCTTGTTTCCAATCCCTGTTCTTCATAAACTAGTGTTAGGAAAAATAACATTTAAGCCAATATACTCAAATTGTGTGATAATTTATCAATTCAAATTGCTTTTACCCCCACCAGGACTTCATCCCCTAGTGTGATGGGGCTCAAAATGATCTCCAGATACAACCAGAGTTTGGAAGGGCAATATCTATGACTTTATTGATGTTTCGTAATCGCTGAACTACATTGGCTCCTGGTCCACCAACGCCTCAATTTTAAAATTCTCATCCTTGTGTTTAAATCGTGCATGGCCTGTAACATCCATCAGCCGTACAACCCTCCGAGAACTCTGTATTCCTCCAATTCTGGCCTCTTGTGCATCCCCCACTTCCTTCGCCCACCATTAGCGGCAGTACCTTCAACTGTGTAGGTTCTGGAATTCCCTCCATACACCACTCCACCTCTCCTCCTTTAGCTTTTAGCCATCTGTCCTAATATGTCCTCCTTTGCCTCGGTGTTTTTGTTTGATTACACACCTGTGAAGCACTATGGGATGTAAAGGCAATATATAAATACAATTGTTATTTATATTCTATCAAAATTTCCATCTGTCCACCATTATGTTTCACTGAAGTCTGAGTAGGGAATAAAAGCTACAATTTTTTTTCTTTCTATTTCCTGTCTTAAAATCCTGGTGTTACAGTAAAACTGGTGCAATCTAAAACTGGTGACCTCAATATTTCTAAAGCACTTGAATTTCGTTCCTGAATTGCTCTTGTATTATGCGAGATCCAGAAGTCATTTGGTCTTAGTGGGTCCCAGCAGTCCAGCTTGCAACAAGCTGAGAGAGAAGTGCACATTGGGAAACAGCCGCACCAGTGCAGATCTTAGGTAACGTAAAAGCAGTTTCAGTAAAATCTGAGTGCTTTAAAGCAATCATTTGGTATCTCAGATAACAGCTTTTGCTTCACTTCAAGGTTGGATGTGAACGTTGCAGGGTATTCTTTTGCGTTTTCCCCAGAAGTGATTGCGAATATTTCCGTGGTATTCTGTATTTTTGATATTTGAATGATTAATAAACTTAAGCAATTACAAACACAGTTATCATGAAATATTATAGTGAAACCTCAATTCTTGCCGCCCCTCCCCTTCCTTCCTCTCGCTGCCCCCCCCCGCCCCCCTTCTGTTAAGGGCATTAAGTTTTAGTGTATTGAGGCAGACAAACTATTTTAACTCTACCGTGACCTGTCTCCCATGGCCTCTGAAAGACACCATTGAAACGGAGGCGAGTTGCAACCAGCAGCCACTTGGATCTTTATACCAGTGATTGACACGTGAATTAAAGGTGAGTTTTTGCAGCCTGGCAATCAGTTCTGTCAGACAAAACTTTGGCTGGGAGTTCTTTGTATTTCGACTGAGATTTCTTCACACTCAGAATTCTTGTGTTCACACATATTTACCTAAATTTTGGACCCCCTCAAACTGACACCATGAGGTTGTGGGGATGGTGGGCAATGGATTTATTCAACAGTACATAAGAACATAAGAAATAGGAGCAGGAGTAGGCCAATCGGCCCCTCGAGCCTGCTCCGCCATTCAATAAGATCATGGCTGATCTGGTCCTAACCTCAAATCTAAAATCATGTCCAATTTCCTGCCCGCTCCCCGTAACCCCTAATTCCCTTTACTTCTAGGAAACTGTCTATTTCTGTTTTAAATTTATTTAATGATGTAGCTTCCACAGCTTCCTGGGGCAGCAAATTCCACAGACCTACCACCCTCTGAGTGAAGAAGTTTCTCCTCATCTCAGTTTTGAAAGAGCAGCCCCTTATTCTAAGATTATGCCCCCTCGTTCTAGTTTCACCCATCCTTGGGAACATCCTTACCGCATCCACCCGAACAAGCCCCTTCACAATCTTATATGTTTCAATAAGATCGCCTCTCATTCTTCTGAACTCCAATGAGTAGAGTCCCAATCTACTCAACCTCTCCTCATATGTCCGCCCCCTCATCCCCGGGATTAACCGAGTGAACCTTCTTTGTACTGCCTCGAGAGCAAGTATGTCTTTTCTTAAGTATGGACACCAAAACTGTATGCAGTATTCCAGGTGCGGTCTCACCAATACCTTATATAACTGCAGCAATACCTCCCTGTTTTTATATTCTATCCCCCTAGCAATAAAAGCCAACATTCCATTGGCCTTCTTGATCACCTGCTGCACCTGCATACTAACCTTTTGATTTTCTTGCACCAGGACCCCCAGATCCCTTTGTACTGCAGTACTTTCCAGTTTCTCGCCATTGAGATAATAACTTGCTCTCCGATTTTTCCTGCCAAAGTGCATAACCTCACATTTTCCAACATTGTATTGCATCTGCCAAATCTCAGCCCACTCACCCAGCCTGTCTATATCCCCTTGTAGGTTTTTTATGTCCTCCTCACTCTCTACTTTCCCTCCCATCTTTGTATCATCTGCAAACTTTGCTATGTTACACTCGGTCCCCTCCTCCAAATCGTTAATATAGATTGTAAAGAGTTGGGGACCCAGCACCGACCCCTGCGGAACACCACTGGCTACTGGTTGCCAGTCCGAGAATGTACCATTTATCCCAACTCTCTGCTTCCTGTTAGATAACCAATCCTCCACCCATGCCAGAATATCACCCCCAATCCAGTGATTCTTTATCTTTAGCAATAATCTTTTATGCAGCACCTTGTCGAATGCCTTCTGGAAGTCTAAATACACTACATCCACTGGTTCCCCTTTATCCACTCTGTACGTTATATCCTCAAAGAACTCAAGCAAGTTCTTTGAGGAGGAGGCACATCACCATCCGCGGCAGGCATGGCGTGCAGTTCTGGGAGTTGCAGCTCCACAACGGACTGCAACGGTTTAAGAAGGCGGCTCGCCACCACCTTCTCGGGCAATTAGGGATAGATGTTAGCTTTGCCTGCGACGCCCACGTCCCATGAATGAATTTTTAAAAAAAGACAGGTGTGCTGCAAGGACCTGCAGAAGAGCCGAGAGGGGACCAATGGAAGGGCCGAGGTCGCAGGAGGCACTACTCACGTGAGAGGGTCTATGGACAGAGGCTGAACTCCCTGGACCTCTCTGAGAAGCAGTGTCTGCGAAAGCTCAGATTGAGTCACCAGGTGGTCACAGACATGTGCATCTTGGACTGGTGGGCACGCATTGCCCGTCGCAGTTAGTCACCACTGCCCTCAATTTCTTCGCCTCCGGATCCTTCCAGGACTCCACCAGTGACATAATCAGGATCTCTCAGTTGTCTGCGCATAAGTCAGGTCATGGATGGCTTGTTTGCCAGGGCATCCGACTGCGTCAACTTCCCCATTGACGACATCAGCCAGACTGAGAGGGCAGTGAGTTTCCACTCTCTGGCTGGCTTTCCACAAGTACAGGGCGCAATTGATTGCATACACGTAGTAATCCGAGCACCTGCACATGAGCCAAGACTGTTCATCAACGGAAAGGGATATCACTCCATCAATGCGCAGCTGGTTTGCGATCATCAGAAGAAGTTTCTGCAGGTGTGTGCCAAATTCTGTGGCAGCTGCCATGATTCCTTTATTCCTTTATTCTGCGCGAATCCAACATCCCGGCCCTCTTCCACACACAAAATAGACACTTCTGGGAAACCCCGTCAGCGAGGCACAGCAGCGGTACAACATCACCAGGTCTGTCATTTAACAAGGCAGAGGAATGCTGAAGATGCGCTTCAGATGCCTGGATCGATCTGGGGGAGCCCTTCAGTATGCGTCGGCAATGGTGTGTAGAATAATATTAGTGTGTTGTGTCCTGCACAACATCGATGAGGTCCCATGCGCTTATGAAGCAGCTGCACCTGCCATCAACGTTGAAGACTTATCTATATTGAAATTCATTTGCCAATTATACGCCCATTCTGCAAGGTTATTAATGTCTTCCTGTATTTTGTCGCAGTCCTCTATTTACTATACCCCCCAATTTGGTGGTGTTTTGAAATTGTACTTCCAATTCCTGAGTCCAAATCATTGATGTAAATTTTGAACAACAGTGGTCGCGGCTCTGATCCTTGTAGAGCACCACTTCCCACCTTTTGCCAGTCTGAGTAGTTATCCTTAACACCGCCTCTGTTTTCTCTTCTGTAGCCAACTTGCTATCCATTCTGCTACTTGTCCCCAACTCCACAACTCTGAGAAATTGTTTCTAAGAAATTATTTTTAATATATAGCCTCAGAAATTATTTTAAGACTGTGCAATTTCTTGGGAGAACAATAGGCTGACTAATGTTTTAACAACAATGGTGAAGAGCATTATGTCCCTATGAAAGGCAGTAATGGAAAATCTTTTTATTGTACCTTTTTAATGATTTATTAGAAAAGCAGTAGTTTATACTTTTCACCAGTGTAAGGAAATTTGCATTTGTTTGGAGTGCTTCAGTTGATTATTTTTGTAAGTTATAAGCATTCAAACTGGCACTGAGAAATCTTTATAGGGACTGAATATTACTGATTGCAGCATGTTTTATTTAATACGCTAGTTATATTGTGCAATTTGCATCGGTCAGAAGTGGTTTCTGCTTCATGGTAATTTTTTACATTTTTAAAATGTATTAATTTACCCCCTTTTCTCTCCAAAGTCCTTGAATATGTTGTTGCCTCCCAAGTCCATACCCATCTTTCCTGCAACTACATGTTTGAACCTCTCCAATCAGTTATCCACCCCTGCCACAGCACCAAATAACGGCCCTAATCAAAGTCACAATGACATCCTGTGTGACTGGTGCACTATCCCTCCTCGTCCTTCACAACCTGCAGCCTTTGATGTGGTTGACCACGTCAACCTCCTCCAATGCCTCTCCTCCATTGTCCAGCTAAGTGGGACTGCCCTCGCCTGATTCCATCCATATATATCCAGTCATAGCCAGAAAACATGATGTCAGGTTCTACATATACTCTGACGACACTCGGCTCTACCTTACCACCACCTCTCTTGACCCCTCCACCGCCTCTGTGTGTTACATCGAAACTACAGCACAGCAACAGGCTATTCGGCCAGCTGGCCTATGCAGTGGTTTATGCTCCACGTGAGCCTCCTCCCTCCCTACTTCATCTAACCCTATCAGGATACCCTTCTGTTCCTTTCTCTCTCGTGTGATTGTATTGTAAGCAGTGTAGATAGAAGCATAACATTACAGAGAAATATTAATCGATTAAGTGAATGGGCAAAACTGTGGCAAATGGATTTCAGTGTAGGCAAGTGTGAGGTCGTTCACTTTGGACCTAAAAAGGATGGATCAGCGTACTTTCTAAATGGTGAAAAGCTCGAAACAGTGGAGATCTAAAGAGACTTAGGGGTCCATGTCCTTAGATCATTAAAATGTCATGGACAGGTACAGAAAATAATCAAAAAGGTTAGTGGAATGCTGGCCTTTATATTTAGACGACTAGAATACAAGGGGGTAGAAGTTATGCTATCGCTATACAAAGCCCTGTTTAGACCACACATGGAGTACTGTGTTCAGTTCTGGGCACTGCACCTTCGGAAGGATATATTGGCCTTGGAGGGAGTGCAGTGTAGATTTACTAGAATGATACTTGGACTCCAAGGGTTAAATTACGAGGAGAGATTACACAATCTAGGGTTGTGTTCCCTGGAATTTAGAAGATTAAGGGGTGATTTGATCAAAGTTTTCAAGATATTAAGGGGAACTGATAGGGTAGACAGAGAGAAACTATTTCTACTGGTTGGGGAGCCCAGGACTAGGGGACATAGCCTAAAATTAGAGCTAGGACTTTCAGAAATGAAATCAGGAAACACTTCTACACGCAAAGGGAGGTAGAAGTTTGGAACGCTCTTCCTCAAACGACAGTTGATAGCTCAATTGTTAATTTTAAATTTGAGTGATATACCTTTGGTTAACAGAAATCTCAAAGGATATGGGGCTAAGATGGGTATATGGAGTTAGGTTACAGATCATCCATGATCTCATTGAATGGCAGAACAGGCTCGAGGGGCTATATGGCCTACTCCTGTTCCTGTGTTCCTATCTAGCTTCCTCTTAAATGCATCAGTGCTATTTGCCTCAACTACTTGTGGTCACGCGTTCCCCATTCTTACCACTCTTTGGGTAAAAAAAGTTTCTCCAGAGTTCCCTATTGGATTTATTAGCGACTGTTTTATATTTATGGCTTCTAATTTGGGAGTCCCCCATAAGTGGAAACATTTCCTCTAGGTCTACTCTATCAGATCACCCCTCAGCCTTTTTTCTAGAGAAAAGAGTCCCAGCCTGTTCAGCCTTTCCTGTTGAGGATATCCTCTCAGTTCTGGTATCATCCCTGTGAATCTTTTTTGCACCCACTCCAATGCCTCTGTACCCTTTTTATAATATGGAGACCAGCACTGTGCACAATACTCCAAGTGTGATCTAACCAAGGTTCTGTACAAGTTTAACTTCTTTGCTTTTCAATTCTCTCCCTCTAGAAATGAACCCTAGTGCTTAATTTGCCTTTTTTTATGGCCTCATTAATCTGCGTCACCATTTTTAGTGATTTGTGTATCTGAACCCCTAGACCCCTTTGCTCCTTTAGACTCTTATTTTCCAAGCAGTATGTGGCCTCTTTATTCTTCCTACCAAAATGCCCCACCTCACACTTGTCTATATTGAAATTCATTTGCCAATTACATGCCCATTCTGCAAGTTTATTAATGTCCTCTTACATTTTGACGGATTCTTCCTTTGTATTAACTACACCCCCCCCCCCCCTCCCAATTTGGTGTCAGCCGCAAATTTTGAAATTGTACTTCTGATTCCCAAATCCAAATCATTAAAGTAAATTGTGAACAACAGTGGTCCCAGCACCAATCACTGTGGAACACCACTCACCACCCGTTGCCAGTCTGAGTAGCTACCCATAACCCCTATTCTCTGTTTTCTGTTTTGTAGCCAACTTATATCCATTCTGCTACCTGTTCCCTGACTCTATATGTTCTGACCTTAGCCATGAGTCTACAATGTGTTACTTTATCAAAGGACTTTTGAAAATCCAAATATATTATATCGACTACATTACCCTTGTCTACTCTTTGTTATTCTTCAAAGAATTCAGTAAGGTTGGTCAAGCATAACTTTCCCTTCTGAAATCCGTGCTGGCTATTTTTCATTATATTTTTGTTCTTTACTCAAAGATGTAATAGAAAGATATTTAAAGATTCCATTATCTTTTCTATCGCCGATGTTAAGCTAACTGGTCTATAGTTCCCTTGACTTATTCTATCTTTTTTTAAATATAGGAATAACATTAGTGGTCCGCCAGGTTGCTCGTCCGACATCCAGTACTGGATGAGCAGAAATTTCCTTCAATTAAACATTGGGAAGACAGAAGCCATTGTCTTTGTCCCCTGCACAAACTCTGTTCCCTATCCACTGATTCCATCCCCCTCCCTGGCCACTGTCAGGATGTTCACAACCTCGGCATCCTATTTGACCCAGAGCTGAGCTTCTGTCCCCATATCCCCTACATCACCAAGGCTGCCTACTTCCACTTCTGTGATATCGCCCCGTCTCTGCCCCTGCCTCAGCCCATCTGCTACTGAAACCTTCATCAATGCTTTTATTGCCTTCAGACTCGACTATTCCAATGCTTTCCAGGCCGGCTTACCATCATGTACCTTCCATAAACTAGAGCTTATCTAAAACTCCACTGCCCGTATCCTAACTCGCATCAAATTCCGTTCACCCATCACCCCTGTGCTCACTGACCATCAACGCCTCAAATTTAAAATTCTCATCCCCGTGTTCAAATCCCTGAATTGCCTCACTCCTACCTATCTCTATCGCCACCTCCAGCCTTACAACCTTCCGAGAACTCTGCGTTCCTCCAGTCCTGGCGTTTTGTGCATCTCTGACTTCTTTCGCCCCACTATTGACAGCCATGCCTCCAGCTGCCAAGGCCCTAAGCTTTGGGATCACTTCCCTATACCACTCTGCCTCTCCACCTCTCTCTCCTCCTGTAAGACGCTCCAAAAACCTAACTCTTTGACCTGTCCTAATGTCTCCTTCTTTGGCTCGGCGTCACTTTTTGTCTCATTATGTTCCTGTGAAGTGCCTTGGGATGTTTTACTGCATTAAAGGCGCTATATAAATTCAAGTTGTTGTAGTGCATTATTGCATCCCAAAGTTCTTCCCATGCAACAAATTACTTTGAAGTGCATGCAAAAAATCAACAATTTTGTGCACTGTAATGAGAACTACTGAATTAAGTTACCTGCTATTTGAGACCAAGTCCAGAACAGTGAGATATAGGTGAAGGCTCTATTGTCTTTTGTTCATTACCGTGAGAATTCTGTAATATTGAGTTGTGAAATACATCATGCTGCTGTCTAGCAACGGGGCCTGCTTTGACGGAAGCTCATATGCTCAAGGCTGTTGGTCACAAGCGTGGATAGTACACGTGCTCATCTGGGCACTCTATTGACCAACATTCTTCACCTGTCTGAAATCACTCCTGCAAGGGACATAACAATTCCCCTCAAAGGTCAGGTCTCTCTTTTGCCATCTGGCATACCACCTCCTTGGGTGGAAGGAGATAGACTTTTTCTTACCCAGGAATTGATTTTGGTCCTTTCCCTACATGTGCAGTGTTCAATGACCAATAGCTAAGATTTTATTCTCACCAAGTAGTTGAAAGCCCAAATACAAACGGGCCTAATCATTGACTAGGAACTATTTGCATTGGAAATTGTGTGCCGAATTAAGCAAGTTCTTTACTTAGTTCGACAATTTTAGTTTTCATGTTTGTGTTTATAAGTCTACAGATGGACATCTGTATTCCCCTCCCCTCTTTTAAATATAGTTTTGGACTGTATTATGTCAACACCAACTATCAGCTGGCATTATTGTCCCTCTTATCATTCTCTTTCCCTTTATCCCCACACTTCCCTTTGAGCAAGGCAAACGCACTACTGCTACTGAGGAAAGAAAGAAGGAACTTGCATTTATATAGTGCCTTTTATGACCTCAGGATGTCCCAAAATGCTTTACAGCCAATGAAGCTGGTTAGAATTGGCATGACAAGCTCCAGTAGCAATTTACATCTTTAAAAGACTTGTTTTTAATTATATCCAGTTTTACATTGGTATGAAGTGGAAATAATATTTTGGTTGCCATTTCGCCCCATGAAAATAGCCAACATATCAGTTTGATTATGCTGTACATATCTCGTCTGGTTGAAGAATAGTATTATAGCTAAACAAACATTGAAATTAGTATTTAGAATATTTTCAAGTTAACATTGGCTAACTTAAAAGTAACTGATGGAAATAATTGAGAGGAATGAGGAATCCAGTACGGTGTATGAATGTCTAGCTCTTACAATTTGAGTGTTTCCTTTGCTTAACATCCAGGTTAATGTGAATAAAACTAGGACCGTTTTCTTAACCAGGTATAAAGAATTCACTAACCTAATATAAAATTTGTGGTGTTGGTGTAGTAAATTGCAGTGTTGCAGTATTTTCTTGTCAGCAAAAAGGGTTTAATTGTGGTTCACTGAGGACCTCCTGGCAAACTCTGGAACCACATCATTATAGAATAACACCCCATTATACATTCTGAAGTCCTGAATAACCTTGCCCACATTTTTCCCCCCTCCTCAACCTCTGTGACCTTTGTTGCAATCTCTCAACCAAAAGCTCAATTTTTTGTTTTTAAATTTGATAGATGCCACATCTTTTTGAGAATTTGAAAATTTTGACAATGCATATAAATTGAAACATATAAGATTCTGAGGGGGCTTGACAGGGTAGATGCTGAGAGGCTGTTTCCCTGGCTGGCGAATCTAGAACTAGGGGGCATAGTCTCAGGATAAGGGGTTGGTCATTTAAGACTGAGATGAGGAATTTCTTCACTCAGAGGGTTGTGAATCTTTGGAATTCTCAACCCTAGAGGGCTGTAGATGCTGTCATTGAGGATATTCAAGACTGAGATAGATAGATTTTTGAACTCTCGGGGAATCAAGGGATATGGGGATCGGGCGGGAAAGTGGAATTGAGATCAAAGATCAGCCATGATCTTATTGAATGGCGGAGCAGGCTCGAGGGGCTGTATGGCCTACTCCTACTCCTATTTCTTATGTTATTAAATTTGAATTTAATATCAAATATTAAATCTGCATCCAACCATTTGGTCAGCTTGGCTCAGTTGACAGTACTGCTGCCTCTAAGTGTGGGTTCAAGGCCCACTCCAGGATGTGAGCACATGATATAGGCTCAGTGTAGTACTGAGGAAATACTGCATTGTTAGAGATGCCTCTGACAAAAATAAAACATTTCTGTTTCAGATTCAGCTTGGTATTAGCTTCTTAAATTCTGTCATTTATACATATGTGGTTTAAAAACCAGCTACACTCACAGGAATCATCCCAGCGTAACTTAACACAATGTTATGACAATTAGTTGGTTAGTCTTGGGCAGTTGCTTGAGGAAAGAGGCAAGGTACTCAATTCAGATATAATGTGTGATTTGTTCAAATATGTGTCTGATTGTCAACTCTTTGAATTTAAAGGACAATCATTTATATCCTGCTTGGTTCTAATCACAATTTTTAAGGTATTTTATCAACCTGCCCATCACAAATCATTGAGTCTGTCCGGGGCTTTCGAAGAGATAAGAGTCTGTCTATTATCTTGAAAGTGAATCTGTAATACCCAAAGAGTATCAGCTAAGCCGGATGCTTTAATAGTTTGTGAGATAAAAGGGGCAAAATATTATAATTTAGCTTAACAAAGACGTTGTTATTTGTTTATTTTACAAGGAGCTCAGCTTAGCAACCACCGTTCTTTTTTTAAAAAAGTTACACTACTGCTACTACTTGCTACTATTACTATTTAATAAGACTTGTTTCAGTTAAGGTCTAAAATAAGGTCCAGTGTAAATGCTGCTGTCAAAGACGAGGAGGATTCCATAGAGACGTGGGATAGAATCCGTAGTTGAAGTAATCTAAAGATGTTTTTTCTGCTACCCTGGGCAAGCTATGAAACTTAATGAGATATTAGGGCAAGAGACCTAAAAATATAAAAATGCCATTTTTTAAGGTAGATGCTAAACCAAGTTTTCCATCTGCCTCTTTTAAGTGGATGTAAAAGATCCAACTGTGCTATTCAAAGAACAACTTCTATTAAAATAAAAGAAGTTTCTCCTGGCTAACAGTCCTCTCTCAGCCAATACCCTGTAACTGGTCATTCATTTCATTTGTTGTTGCTGAAACATTGCTGTGTAAAAATTGACTGCTGTGTTTGTCCATGTAGCAACAGTGACCTCATTTCAAAAGTTAATAGTTGGTTGTGAAGCTCATTGGGATATCCTGAGGGTGTAATAAGGCTCTCTATAAATGCAAGCGCTTTTTTTACAGCAGTGTAGTTTATTTCGTCTTGGATGTAAAATTTTCAAGACCGTCAACTTCCTGATTAAATGTGTGTTGGCTAATTTGTTAATTTTACAATTAAAGGAAATTATCTTCTAAATTGTCACATATGCTATTATTAAAAAGAGATTTGTGTACCCTTATGATTTTCAGTTGTCTCTTACTGTGGCTTATGATTTAAACCTTTTGGTTAGTTAGATAAAATTGTTTCTAGCTCTGTTCAGAGTAGCTGAGAAGTTAAGTGTAGCTTAGCTATTGCAAAAGAATAACATCATGTATAAAGTTGGTATGCAACTATAAAATCAAGCTGGTGATCAGCACAGTGCTGAAGATTTACTTGTGTGGCCAACAGCATTGTGGGCTGTGAAAATTGCACCTTGAATGCTGAAGTAGTAGTGTTTGAGACATAGTCCTATAGACATATGTTGAAAATTAGTTAGACAAGAAGGATTAATGACAGTTTTTGAACAGGCACAAGAAAAGAGAAATGAGGCTGTTTAAGAGGAGAAAAATTACATTCTGTAGGTACATTGTTCAGAAATTGAGAAAAGTTATTGCAATTGTTACTGTATGGAAAAAAAATATATAGATCCAGAGACGGTCAAAGAATGTGGCAAGCTGAAGTGATGGATTAGGCAGGTGTAATATCAGGGAGTTAGCTGTGCAGAGACCAGAAAACATGGAGTATTCTGATTGCCACCCTCAAGAGCAAGGAAAGCAGTCTGGTAATAGTCATTTTTGTGTGGCAGTGTCCCTGTGACACAGCAAATGATTTAACCTCATGATTGACATTCCCAGGGCTTCTGACTTTTATCTAAAGCATACCTGTGAACATGTAGCTTTAATTACTTCCCTACGTATCTTTCATGAATTACCATTGAAAAAAGCTAAACATTGTCAAAACAGGAAAGATTGTGATAATGGTGCTGTTTTACTAAATATTGTTTCATATGTTGTCACAATTTGCCATAACGCACATTGCCGCTGTCAGCTAAAAGTGTGCATTTGATAAGACTATGCATTTAACTAATCTGTTATCAATTCTCTGACTTCTGGAGTCAATATCAGTGAGATGGTGAATGGAGCAATTGAACAGAGAAGCAGTTTAAAGTAATCCAGCTGGATGCCTTCACCTACCTCACTCAGCTCAGGTTGAAAAACTTGTGAAGCCTTATGGCGGGTTTATATTTGATGCAGATAAAACTAGCTCCCTCATCCTGACAGCAGAATCTTAGTTCCACCCCCCCATCCTTAATTTTTGGAAGTCTATAATTCTGCTGTAAGGATAAGGAAGCCAGTTTTAGCAACACAAATGCCTGTGCATAGACTCCAGTCTTTCAAAATCCAAACAAAAGAAATGGTAAAGCTGCCATTAATAGTCAAGTCACAAGAAACTCTCTGAGCAGAAATGTAAGGATTCTTGCACCTAAAGTATTTTGAAGCGCTGGTTAGCAGAACAGGTTGAATATAACACTAGCTGCATGCTGTACATTTGATTACACAGGCTTTGCTCACTGGCACTTCAAAATTTAGAGTTTCACATGTTTAAACGGAACTCGAGCGACATAAGCAAACCATTGATATGGTGCAAATAGCTCCAGTGAAATAGTTGCTATTTGTGACTTTAATGCTGCCTTGCTTTACGCCACCACTACTGATTTTGGCTTTGAACTTGATGGTATTACTGTAAACAATGTATCGCTGAAGCTTCTATAGGCACTGAGACATCCCTGTCAGTTGTTGCTGGTGCCTCTAAAGCAGTGCCGTTCAATAGAAATTGCTGACTAGCCACAGGTGTGGCTATGGCGACACTGTTTTAGGCGCATGCAATGATTTTAGTGGAAAACACTGTACATACATTTATCTGTATTGAGTGTGTACTTCTCATGTATATATTTATTAAACATCCACCATCATTCAGGAACCAAGGAAGTAAAGCACTCATAGCGAGCAAAAAACACTTGGACATTCTGCTTTTTGTCTTACCAGCAAACATCAAAAAAAGGTTAAAGTACACTTGCACACACTGTACCCAATGACAGTGTCTATTACTCATTTTAATTTACTAATCAGAAATGCAATTATCCACATCTGGATTCCTAGTTAGCTACAGGTGGCTAGTAGATAACATATCAGGCAACACAGCTCTAACGAGAGAGGCCACCATCTTTTCTGGTTTTGGGGAGGCCTAGCATTTAGCATGCATCTATAAGCTTTTCTTTTGCTCCTTAAGGAGATAAGAACGTAAGAAATAGGCGCAGGAGTAGGTCATACGGTCCCTCGAGCCTGCTCTGCCATTCACTAAGATTATGGCTGATCTTCTACCTCAACTCCACTTTCCTGCCCTACCCCCATATCCCTGGATTCCCTTAGTGTCCAAAAATCTATTGATCTCAGCCTTGAATATACTCAGCAACAGAGCATCCGCAGCCCTCTGGGGTAGAGAATTCCAAAGATTCAGTACCCTCTGAGTGCAGCTCCAACAACACTCAAGAAGCTCGACACCATCCAGGACAAAGCAGCCTGCTTGATTGGCACCCCATCCACCACCATAAACATTCACTTTCCACCACCTGCGCACTGTGGCTGCAGCATGTACCATCGACAAGATGCACTGCAGCAACTCGCCAAGGCTTCTTCGACAGTACCTCCCAAACCCGCGACCTCTACCACCTAGAAGGACAAGGGCAGCAGGTGCATGGGAACACCATCACCTGCACGTTCCCCTCCAAGTCGCACACCATCCTGACTTGGAAAAATATCGTCGTTCCTTCATCGTCACTGGGTCAAAATCCTGGAACGCCCTACCCAACAGCACTGCGGGAGAATCTTCACCACACAGACTGCAGCGGTTCAAGAAGGCGGCTCACCGCCACCTTCTCAAGGGCAGTTAGGGATGGGCAATAAATGCTGGCCTTGCCAGTGACACCCACATCCAATGAATGACTACAAAAAACCAAATACTGTGATTAGCACTTCATAATTTACAAGATTTGTATATCACATAGTGGTGAATGATGCTATCTAATGCACAATTGGAAATACTGAAGAGCTAACTTCTGTTCATATGATTCTTGTCATGTTCTTTGTTTCTTTTCATATAAAGAGACTTAGTGTTTGACATTAAATGAAAAACATATTCTGTCTATTGTTAGCTTCATAGTGCTGAATAGCAAAGTCTTTGTCCCTGGGGAAGCAAACTTCATGTGTGTCGATGAGCTAATTCACTAGATGCAGTGTCAATTACAAGAAAATGGATGGTAAGCAGTGCAGCTTCAGCAATCTCGGGTGCATTTTTCCTGGATTAATTTTACTCATACTTCCAACCTATCTTACAGTAGCAAAGTTTGTTCCTTTGCTCTTAGGAGTCTCTTACTATCTTAATGGGGATGGTGTGGGGTAGTTGTTGATTCCTTAAAATGGCCTTGAGGTGAATTTTCAGATCCGACTATGGCTATAAGTGCCACTTCAGTTGTCTTCCTCCACTGACATGTGTCTCCCCAGAGTGCATCTACAGAACGAATGGACTGGAGAATGGAGCTAATCACACTCTCCTTGGCTTGTAAAATAGCTCAAATTGCATTAGTCTATTCGGAAGACACGGTCAGAAAATTATTGAGACTCTAGGTTGATAACACCAGAGTAGTGAGATACATAAATGAGCAACATGAGAAACTTTCTCCCACCTCTTGTGTGTCAATTGCCATTGAAATAGGGAACTGGCATCAATGGAACCTTGCGATCGCTTGTTTAAACTTTTTTAAAGGAACTTAAAGAACTCTCAGCAAATGCCCTCAGCAAGGATGAGACCCATTAAAAGAATATTAATTGGAAAACAATTCCGATTACCTTCAACAAGAAGGGTCACACAGAAATGAATCTTGTGATAGTCTTTTAGAACAAAAAGTTGTTGAGTTTATGCTGATGGAGTTAGTAGAAGTTACAATCAACAACCTGTTGTCCTCCTGGAATGGAAGGTTTTTTCACACCGTCCCAGTATTTTCTTATAATTAGCGAACTTCATTGGTTGGTAGATGGTCCACCTTCTGTTTTAGGGATGGTGGTGCATAACCTCTAATGGTTTGGATGAGTATTGATGGGGTATTCGTGGGCTGATATTGGTTGTTTTGTTTAAAGTGGAATGTTTCACCTGTATTAGGAAATTTTGACAAATGACACATTCCTCTTTAGTTAAAAGGAAATACAGCTTTGATGTGTATAGAACTTTTAGTTCTTCCTAGAATAGCATTCACTAGTTCAAGCAGTTGTTTTTCTGTGGGAACAAAACCATAGGGTGAACCTTGTAGTAAGTGGAGTTTAGCAAACTAGGCTTTGGAGTTTATTTTTTTTTGCTGGTTCAAGGACCACCAGAAGGAAATTGAAGTTTGATTTATTCCCTCTACTTTCATGCTGTGGCAAATTTGTGGAAGTTTACTCTTGGCAGTGTCAAAAACTGCTACTCGAATTACATTACTTTGTTTTTGCTAGGCTTATTGATCTGACAGTTCAAGATAACGCACTACACATTTAGAGTTCCAGTTTTTGCAATGGTGTAATTTATAATTTATTTGTATTTAGAGGCCCAAGAAATGGAGGCAAATGTGTCAATGGTTAGCATACAATGCTGATTGAAGTCTTTTTAACCTGGTACATCTGTGAGCTTTGATAATGTTTGTTCAAGTAACTGTTCTCTGTTGATTAACTGGGGCTTGACTCCTCCTAAGGTCAGAAAATCCAGTGGGAAATTACTGGCTTTTTAAACAGTATTTTTTTAAAGATTGTTTTGCATCTGTAACAAGTGCCAGACTCTCAAGTTTTATATAGATAAAAGATAGATTTGTAGTTTGAAGGATTTGTAGTACTGCAAAACTAGTTATGCCTTAAAAACACCCAAAAAAGCAATCAAGATAATTTTAAGTACTTTTTGTGAACAAAACTCCATTTAAGCCTCTTAAATCTCTTATTTAAGTGAAAGCTTCACAAAAAAAATGCTCCATTGTTGAGTAACACAGTTCCTTTAATAACAGAAATGTGTTTCCTGCAGGTTCGATCTGTGGATGAGATGAATCATGACTTTCAAGCTCTTGCACTGGAGGGACGGGGAATGGGAGAAGTAAGTCAGCTAAAATATGGAATTCTTGCGAACTCCAGGCTCAACTCTGAAAAAGAATTGTGCTTTATTTTCACCATTCTAGTTACCTATATGTACCAGTGAGGTGGAAAACAGAGTTGAGTGCCAGAGTCCTGACTAAAATTCTATATCTGTTCCATAGTATAAATGAAGTATGCTTATAAAAATTGCTTTGGAGCTTTATAGAGACAAGTGTCAAAGTGGAATATTCATAGTGTACTTGTAGAACATCACATTTTAAAATTATAATTCTATAACTATCTTTCTACAAGAGCCTATGCAATAAAATAAAACAGGAAACTTGAAGGGAAGAATACAAAAGCAGTAAATTCCATTTATATGGCGGCTTTCAGTAGAAAAACACTGGGAACTTCACAGAAGTGTAAACAGACAAAATTGACACTGAGCCAAAGGAGGAGTTATTAGGTGGGGTGACTGAAGGCTTAGTCGAAGAGGTGAGTTTTAAGGAGGTCTTAAAGGAGGAGAGAGAGGTGAAGTTATGGGAGGAATTCCAGAGTTCCTTCTCATCCCTTGGGCGAAGATGTGGACCATACCAGGGAAACAAATAGGCTGGGAGAGAGTAAGGATTTTACTGGAGACAAGGGCATCAGATGTGATGGTGAGGGGGTGGTTGAGCAGATCACCAGCTGCAGAAGTATTGTGGCGAATGGCAGGCCAAAGGCGAGACAGTTGGGAGTTTGAAAGTTCGGTTGTAAGTGACCTAGGGGGAGAGTTTTTTTTCCAGGGGCGGACGCAGAAGGATGAGGGTAGGGGGATATGGGTGATGAGTGATACATGGAAGTGGTCGGGGATGTCCTTGTCAGGGATTGAAGCACTGGGAGTAGAGAAGCCACAGTCAAGGGAGTGGCCATGAATATAGGTAGGAGAGTTTATATGGAGGGAGAGGTTAAGGGAGGACAGGGGAGAGGGCAAGTTGAGGTGAGAAGAATAGAAAATCAGAGCTAAAAATGGAACAGTGCTCTTTAATTTAAAGACCGTGTGTAATACCAAGGTCAGATTCAATAGGATATGGCAAGGGTGCACAAGAAGTATACAGAAGCATAGAGAATTAAGTCAATGTTGAAATAAGATCAATAATGGCAGTAATGAGAATTAAATATCTTCAAAGGGCATTTATCAAAAGGTGTTTGATAAAGTGCTGCATAATAGGCTTGTCATTAAGGTTGAAGCCCATGGAATAAAATGGGCAGTAGCAGCATGGATACAGAATTGACTAAGTAACAGGAAGCAGAGAGTAGCAGTGAAAGGTTGTTTTTCAGACTGGAGGGAGGTGTACAGTAGTGTTCCCCAGGGGTCGGTACTAGGACTACTGCTTTTCTTGATATATATTAATGACTTGGACTTGGATGTACAGGCACAATTTCCAAATTTGCAGATGACACAAAACTTGGAAGGGTAGTGAACAGGGAGGAAGATAGTGATAGACTTCAAGAGGATATAGACAGGCTGTTGGCATGGGCACGAACGTGGCAGGTGAAATTCAATGCAGAAAAATACGAAGTGATACATTTCGGTAGGAAGAACGAGGAGCGGCAATATAAGCTAGAGGGCACAGTTCTAAAAGGGGTACTGGAACAGAGAGATGTGGGGATACATGTACACAAATCGTTGAAAGTGGCCGGGCAGGTTGAGAAAGTGGTTAAAAAAGTAAATGGGATCCTGGACTTTATAAATAGAGGCATAGAGTACAAAAGCAAGGAAGTCATGATGAACCTTTGTAAAGCACTAGTTCGGCCGCAACTAGAGTATTGTGTCCAGTTCTGGACGAGGCACTTTAGGAAGGATGTGAAGGCCTTGGAGTGGGTGCAGAAGAGATTTACTAGAATGATTCTGGGGATGAGGGACTTTAGTTATGTGGAAAGACTGGAGAAGCTGGGGTTGCTCTCCTTGGTGCAGAGAAGGTTGCGAGGAGATTTGATAGAAGTATTCAAAATCATGAATGGTCTTGATTTTGAGAAATTGTTCCCTTTGGCAGAAGGGTCAAGAACCAAAGGACATAGATTTAAGGTGATTAGCAAAAGAATCAAAAGTGACATGAGGAAAAACTTTTTTTCACACAGCGAGTGATTAGGATCTAGAATGCGCTGCCCGAGGGGCTGGAGGCAGATTCAATCATGGCTTTCAAAAGGGAACTGGATAAGTACTTGAAAAGAAAAAAAATTGCAGGGCTACGGGGATAGGGCGGGGCAATGGGACTAGCTGGATTGTTCTTGCATAGAACTGGCACTAACTCGATGGGCCGAATGGCCTCCTTCCGTGCTGTAACCTTTCTATGAAATATGTAATTTTTAGAAAATGCCTTTAAGCCATCCATGTATTTCCCCAATCCAAGCAGCAGGATACACAATCTAAGATTTCATATGTTAATGAATAGTAATTTGTTATCAACAAGCCATCTAGAAAAAGAAATAACTAATAATAATGAATATTTGTTTTAATCTGACATGCACGTGATTCTTTTAGCTTATTGCATCATTTTAATGCCTTCTTTGCCTAACAAATTAACATGAAAAAAAATTGTATATTAAGGCCTCCTGTGTGTCCTGTCATGTTTATGTATTCCTGCTACAGTTCCTAATTGTATTTGTGTTTGGTGTGGTTTTTATTTTTTTGTAGGTGGGTGGGGGGGGGGGGGGATGTGGTTTGTGGAGAAAGCAGTTATGTAAAGCTGCCAGTTAGAAAAGACACTGTGATTGTGCAAAAATAAATGGAAATTTGGTTTCATTTTTGTTGAACTTGGTCCAAATACTTTTTAAAATTCACTTTGATTGTGATTATAATAGGACCTCAGTTATTGACACCTTGTAAATGAAAGGTGTTCATAACTTTGAAGAATCTAAATATAGCACTGCAATAATTACAGTATGGTTTTAATAGTTTTGCAGCCCAGCAGTAATTGAACCAAGATGTTTACATTTGCTCAAAATTTGTCAATTGGCTTAGTGTCAGAAGAAGCAGATAAGAAAAATGGCTTGTTGTGGCCTTATGGATTGCTGAAATAGCATTCGGCCAGGGTTCCTCTCCTTCCATCCCCCTGGAATGGCCATTAAGTTTGGAATTTTTGAGGACAACAGCTGTAAGGTTCCACTGTAAAAGTTCTATAACATTTGAGAGTTTTCCAATAGCAGGAAATGCTGCACCAGCTATATTTATTTTCTGTTCTTTCTATTAAAAACATTGGCTTGTATCCCTTCTAGCCATGATTAGACCCTTTAGTCTGTTTTGCTTTCTGATGATCTAATTGGTCTGGTCTGCTGACCACATGACCTACAAGGGGAGAAACACATCAGATTCTTTTTTTCTCAGTAATGGTGGTGGTTCTTTTGCCACACCTCTCCTTGAGTTCATTTCTCATTCAATCAGTTAGCTTTTCTCTTCCGAGCCTCTTGCTGTTCTCAGGTCCGGCTTCCTAGTAATTTTCTCAGCCGGGATGCCCAGCTCTTATGAACTCGGTACCCCTATTTAATTTCCCAGTTGCAGGTCTGCCTCTGCTTTACTTCTCTGGCTTATGTCTGCCTCTGTTCTTAGCCCACCTCTGGATTCGCCTCTTCCCTGGCACTACTCACTTTGTGGTCCCAGCCCTCAACCGAAGGTATTCAGGCTCTTTACAGTTATGAAAATCAAAGCATAAACTTGGCTGTGGTGTTGTTGTCCCTGATTCAGCAGCCTGCTGACACTTACTGCCTAGGCTCACACGAAGAGCCACTTGAGAAAGGTGCTGGGGTATATCTGCTGTCTGTGGAGTTGTATTCCGCTAAGAGCTGTTGCCTTTGGGAAATGTGGTGGGAGAAAAACTAGAGGAAAGGGAAAGAAGAAAACCAACATCAAAAGCTTTATTCACTGCTTCTCTTGCATTTGGAGCATTTATCAACATTGATGTTACCCTGAACAGTTACCCTTCTATGTGGGTGTTAACTATTACTTTACAGTGATTAACCATTCAGTGGTAGCACTCTTGCCTCTGAGTCAGAAAGTTGTGGGTTCATAGTCCCTCTCCAGAGACTTGAGCACATAATCTAGGTTGATACTCCAGTGTAGTACTGGAGGAGTGCAGTACTGTCGGAGGTGCCATCTTACAGATGAGATGTTAAACCTGGGCCCTGTCTGCCCTCTGGTGGATGTAAAAGATCCCATGGCACTATTTGAAGAAGAGCAAGGAGTTCTCCTGGTCATTTATTGCATTGCTGTTTGTGGGAGCTTGCTGTGCACAAATTGGCTGCCGCATTTCCTACATTAGTCAGTGACTACATTTCAAAAGCACTTCATTGGTTGTAAAGCACTTTCGGACATCCTGAGGTCGCAAAAGGCGTATAAATGCAAGTCTTCCTTTCCTTTCCTGGAGGAATCAGTAGGCTCTTGAAAATTTACTCATTTGTATCCCAATTACAGTTCTTCCTTCTCCATTGCCGAATGGTGTGGGAATGGCCCAGGAATACCATCCCTTCTAGATCTTTCTGCCATGGGCAACCATCTAGATCAGATGACCTTTTGCTATTACAGAGCCTCATTCTGGGCTGCACCCGTTAGTTTTTCTGCTACCTGCCTGCACACCAGAAAAGGGATATTTTGTTGCACTTCATTGGCTGTTTATTCCAATTTTGCGCTGTGCTGAAGCTTGGGAACATTGCTGAGCGCAAAGATTTTGAGTTCAAATTTAGTAAGGTTGATGTGATTTGTGAGTAGGCTTCAGGGTCTTCTGGGGCTTCCAATCCCATAGATTGTAATTTTGTGCAGTCCTCGGGCTCACCAATTTGAGCACCAGTTGGAAACATGAGTGCTCTCGTCACTTAACAGGAACTGATACTGGATCATTTTATTGCCCCCATCAGCTTTGTTTTTAACATACCCTGACCAGTCACCTCTGGTGCAGCTTCAGTGCTGATCCAAATCAATGATGACACCAAGACTTAACAGAAGAAAATGTATCAACTGCATTGGCATCAACAGCCATCTTTTTGCATGATCACAAAAATAGCTTCCAGTGCTTCGCCCTCTGCTGTTGAGTTATTTCAGCATGGTGTTTGTCATCTGATAGTCATAGCATTGTCTCTTACTATGACATCAAGTAATTTCGTGATGACTTATGTAGTCTAAGGTGCTGGATCCAGCTCTACTATTGATTGTGACTGGGCAGAGCAGCTTCAGCATTACGTGAGGCACTTGGACTTTTAGTTCCATCTATGCCACCTGAGGCCTGTGGCTACTTTTCTGATTCACATTTCTATCTCTTCAGAAAAAGAGGTACTGATTTGTCCTTCAATGGCTCCCTCAGGTCAATACATTTGAACCACAGTGTTTCTTTGCTTTTGACTGAATATATTCTACGAATTGCCTTCTAGCTATGAGCCCAATTATCTGAAACACTGGCGTCAGTAAATATAGATCTGAGAGGTGTGCCCAGAGGTCAGGCTTATCTTTCATCAACATACACTGCCACAAAGGGCTTTATAAGAGTCCCTTTAGCAACAGAAGAGGCCCTGAGATTTTACGTGACATTACAACTTTCTTCCATTGAATGTGAGTATCACATCTTGCACAGACTTCACTTTGTATGCAGATAGAACATAAGGTTTTCACCAATCCAGGCAATTTTTCATCCGAAAGAAAGAAAATGGCCCATGCCTAATTTAATTTCTGAAGCAACTTAGCAAATTGTATTAATGGAGTGCATTTCTTTATGCAACTCCTTGGCATTGCTGCATCTACCTGGAAAAGATGAGCTCATTCTGCTTGTGCAGTGGCAGTCTTCTTAGCTTTGGGACAGACTTTCCACATGTTATCTGATGTTATCTTATCACATGTTAAGACAGCCATCCTGAGCAGTTTGCATGTTTTCTCTAAACTTTAGTGTCTTGATCTGATGATGCAGAGTAATGAAAGCTTCAGCACTATGGTGGTCTAAACTGGCCAAAACATGTAGATTCTCAGAGTCCCTACCACCTGTTTACTGCACTTCTTTGGAATACATTTATTTGTACTGGCAGGTTGAAGGAATAAGAAAGAATGTTAGATTATCGACTAAAGGTTTGGCCTTCCTCATTCTTCGGGGGAAAAAAAGTTCAGCCTCCACACACAGCTCGCAGTCTACCTACCCTTCATTTCTCTTTCTGTACGTAGGTTTTGATGCTGTATTTTTGGGATCTGAATGCTGCCTCCTTCAATCCAAGAACAGTGGTGTATCCAGAACAAAGCCTTACATAAGGTAAAATGTTGAAAGGTTATCTGAGCTTTGCACCATGCACAGCTATACTGAAGGAACAGTATCTCTGAATCTTTCCTGTTGGAGAAAATCTTACTAATGTGAAAGTGAAACCTTATTGAGACGCAACTTTATCAATTTTTTGCGGTTTGGCCTCACATTCTGTAAACTTAACCAAAAAGTTTTTTCATGAGTGATTGAGTGCTTCTTTTGTAAATGCCATAGAAAAGTGTCTTCATTATACACCATTACATTTTAATCGTCACCACTGCCACAGTGGTTAAAATGTGAAGCTTGTTACCACAAGGAGTAGTTGAGGCAACTAGCATAGATGCATTTAGGGGAAGCTAGATAAACACGTGAGGGAGAATGGAATGGAAGGATATGCTGATAGGGTTAGATGAAGTAGGGAGAGAGGAGGCTTGTGTGGAGCATAAGCACTGGCATGGACCTGTTGGGCCCAGTGGCCTGTTTCTGTGCTCTACATTCCATGTAATTCTATGTGTTGCACCAGAGTAAACGCATCATTGTAATCTTACACTCTGAAGTATAATTATATACTATTGTCCAAAGTGTAATCTCTTCTCGTGCTCCCTCACCCCAGGGCTTCTGAAAGCACTGACTCCTTGATGGAGTGAAGTTCCACAGGTGCTGGTCATTCTTTGGTACCTTGTCTGACTGGTTGCTTTTCCTGTGTGAGTGTTGTGAGGAAGCTGTTATAGAATTAAGGAGAGCGCCCCTCATAGCTGAGCCCAGTCCTGTATTTACTCAGTATCTTGTACACATGCACTTCCAATAGGAATAGAGATCATGGAATCGATTTTCGGACGTCCAAGGCGGCGGGTTTGTGGCGGGGGGGCTCCGAAAATCGGGTATTCCCGGGGCGGGTCCGGAGCCTGGCTCCAACCCGCCCACTTCCGGGTTCCCCAGTGACGCGCTTAGATGCGAGCGCAGCCCCCGCATGCGGGACTCCTGCCGGCAATTAAAGCTGGCGGGATCCCACTTAAACCAATTAAGTAGATACTTCAGGTCGTTTGCAGACCTGATTGACATGATATTTTAGGAGGGGTGGGATTTTCAACTCAACTCAGACTGTTTCCCGTACTGGGGGAAACACTCCCAGTTCAAATGGACATGCTGCAGCCACCAGCCTGTGGCAGCTGCAAAGATCCATTTGACAGGTGGCGGGGGGAGACTCTCACTCGTTGCAGGAGGCCACTCTGTCACTTTGGACAAAGTTTGGCCTGCACCTCCTCCTAACAATAAAATTCACAAACTTGCAACCTCAACCCCGGTGTGCATTTACCTATCTTGCGGACCCCCTCAAACGTACATCTTCCGGATGGGGGCCACCATAGCTGCAGTCATGACCTCCTCTGAGGTCGAACAGCATCACCGTCCACGACGTCCACCTCTGACACGTGGAGCTTCACAACACAGTGCGGTGATATATCCACCTGCACAGCAGGAGGGAGGTCAACTGCAGAGAGAGATGCGTCGCAGAAGGTACTACCCTCGCCACAGGGTCTACAGACCGAGGCTCAGCTTCCTGGACCTCTCTGAGCAGCAGTGCACACAGAGGCTCAGAGTCATTCGACATGTAGTCGTGGACATCTGCAGCCTCCTTGATGCCGAGCTGCTCTCGGCTGGCCCAAGCACCATCTTCTTACCTGTCGCTGTCAAAGTCACCACTGCCCTCAACAGCTTCTCCGCATCCTTCCAGGGTGCCACCGAGAACATCGCCGACATCTCTCAGTCGTCTGCACAAAAGAGCCCTGCAAATACACCTAGACCCACTCTGCAGTGACACAATGGGTGGCATCAGATGTGGGTCTTCATGGTGATCCTCAGGAAAGGGCATTATTGCACAAACCAGACAAGATTTGCAAAGACGTGGCAGTAGTGATGCCAATATAATATGTAATGTGAGTTGATCAGAAATCAAATATAAGTAATAAACCATGACAAACCCTCAAACACCCTTGTGCATCCCCTTCATGCTCATGACACGTTTGCCTTACACTTCCTACTACACATATGTGATGCATGCCCCGTGGCTGCAGCACAGGTATATGGCAGGTTGGGTGAGACTGACCGTGAAAGAGATGCATGAGAGGGTGAGTATGAGACGGAGCCATGAGATTGTGTGAGGATTGGGTTGAATGGTAGTGGTGGGATGAGTACTGACGAGGTAAGTAGGTGCAGGTAAGATGAGGATGAGCTTTGAGTGGGTGTGAGGTGTGATGTGATAGAGTAGTGTTGGCAGTTCAGAAGGAGATGTGGAGTGGGGGCAGTGATGTGGCAGACGGAGTGTAGGGGAATGATTAAGTGTACTCACTTCGGCTGACCTGCTTAGGTCATTGAAGCGCCTCCTGCACTGTATGCAGGTGCGCGATATGTTAGTGGTGCAGGTGACCTCCTCTGCCATCTCGAGCCAGGTCTTCGTGGTGGCAGAGGCAGGCCACTTCTTCCCGTCCGCCTGGGAGAAGATCTCTGTTCTTCTCCTCCTCATCCCATCCCATCCAGTAGGACCTGGAGCGAGGCATCATTAAACCTGGGGGAAGCCTTCCCCCTGGGCTGCTCCATGCTGTAATTTTGGCTCCTTTCTGCAGCATCAGTCAGTGCAGGACTGCCCCTTTAAATAGGGCTCCTCCAGCTGACAGCCTATGATGCAGCTGCGCAGTCCGCCTGCTGCACAGCTTTCCAGCGCGAAACCCGGAAGCCAAGGCAAGTGCCTTCAATTAAGCTGCGATCGCGTGCGGAGCACCCCAAATTCACTGGGCGGGCTACCCAGTCGCCCCCCCCCCCCCCACTGCCAACCTGCCTCCCTCCTAAAATCGAGCCCCATAAGTGAGAAACTTGGGCAATTTCCACCCCCCCCCCCCCCCACCATCTTCCATTGACCTACTCTGAGACCAGATGTAATACCTCTTATCACAGCTCTGTTGAGATCAGGAAACTCAGCACAGACCAGGGGTCAAATCTTGCTGGTTTGATCGACTTAACTATTCATTGGCTAAGCTTGATCTCTTGTTTGACATACTTAGAATGCTGAATATGAGGTTAATAGTGACCAAAATTAAGTAGTTTTGCTATATTATGCAAGTTACAGTGCTGCAGTGATCAAGCTAGGTAGTCGGGAGCGCGTTGCTGAGCAGAGAGAACTATCAAACTCAGAACCTTAGTATGGAGCCCATCATCAGTTCTTGTTGGGTGATAAGCCAGAGTCACCTGAATCAAATAGCAACATATTTGACATTTCAACTTCTAAGTTTATGTATGCTTTGCATTTTTGAAAAGAATGCTGTCTATTAAGCTGCTGTAATTTCAGATCTGTTGATGGATTTTGAGAGTTTAAAGAAGATTTGTAAACTTGCTTTAGTTTCTAATAGATTGTCTGAACCTTTCTAGCCTAAACATCCTTTGCAGTTCTGAATAATTTAACTTGATTGTCCACCTGGTGTTTTTTGCCTTGATATTATCATAATTTGACTTTGGTTTCCAGGTTTGGTGTTTAGTTTCTTTTGGTTCTAAAATCCTTAGTTTCCATGGCTGTGTGGGTTGAATGTATGTATCAAGCTGGTGTCAGTTTGGCTCAATTTTGAGCACCGTCACCTCTGAGTCAGAAGACTGTTGGTTCAAGCCCTATCCAGGACTTGAGCACATGTTTTAGACTGACACTTCAGTACAGTACCGTGGGAGTGCTGCATTGTTGGTGGTTGTCTTTTGGGTGAGGTGTTAAACAGAGCCCCAATCTGCCTGTCCAGGTGGACATAATAGATCCCATGAGACTTTTTAAGAAGAGCATGTTCTCTGGCCAACATTCATCCGCAACAAACACTACCAGAACGGATTAACTGGTCAGTTATCTCATTGCTGTTTGTGGGACTTGCTGTGTGCAAATTGGCAAAACAACAGTGACTGCACTTCAAAAGTAATTCATTAGTTGTGAAGCACTTTGGGACATACTGGGAAGTGAAAGGCATTATATAAATGTAACTTCTTTGAAGTTCTTTCTTATGGCTACAATCAGCAGCTAGTTCTTGAAATGTCTTAGGGCCTGGAGATGTCTATTCTCTGCTCAGAGGAATTAATGGGTGGGTAATCCCTTTGTGTGCATTCTCACACAAGTATTCTTAAGAATTTGAGATATTCCACAAGCCAGCATTTCCCATGACTGTTGGTACTTTTATTCTCCTCGGCCCTAATTCTCTCTCGTTGGAGCCCTCATCAGCACCCAGAATAGAGAGCTGTTTCCAAAATGATACAGATAAAATTTACTTCTGGAAGTGGCAAAGGCCATCTTAAAAACTTTTTTCACTCAAGAATGTGATTTTAGTCTTTATATTTCTAAAGATGCTTGATTTATTAACAATAGTGGTCCGTGATGCCTGAATGTACTGCTGTTCTTGCACCACTGTGCTTCTAACTATTGATGTGCACTTATCCAAGCTGCTTCCTCACTCTTCTCAAACAAATATTTTTCATGAGTTTAATCATCCTTTGAAATGTTCCACTGGATTGTAATTTCCCCCTTTTTTCAGTCTTCTCACCTTTTCTATCTCTCTCCCTTCTCTCCACTTCTGACTGTAATAACTGACGGTGTGGTATGGTTTAATGGACAGCAGCAGCTCTCATGTACTTAGCTCAAATGGCCATTCTTCATATATTAGCCTAGATGGTGAGTGTCAGCTTGTTATCCAACCATGGCTTCATCACAGCCAAATCCAATCCTGTCCATCTGTGCACACTTCCCAGCAAGCTGTCACTGAATAGTAATCAAGAATGGAGGAACTCTGGCTGATTTCTCTCTCTCAGCCCAGGGAGTGGGAATCTTAGGCTATTATACTGCCCTATTCGGTATAATTAGCTACTAATTCAGTGGGGAATTGCCCCAATGGGTAATCTCAAATTTTGACTTTCGTACCACATAATTCTTTGAACGGTTTGGGAAGCATGTGGACTGGACTGTCATGATCCAAGCTCAACAGTTAAGGACTTTATTCTGTTATCTTTGGACCTTTTGTGTATCTGAATGTTCCTGAGGAAGCTCTGAAAGGCAAATTGCTTTTCTGGGATGCATCTAAGCCAAAAATGTTGAGATTCTGATGAACAAACTCATTCCTAGTGCAGATTCTTCAATTTTTGAGAGAAGTATAACCAATAGAGAGTTGCCTAACAGAAAAAAACATATACTGGCAGGTTGTGATCATGAAATTGCTGATGATTCAAAGTAATCTGTTTTACAACTTTAGTTGACTAAATAGTAACCTTTGCAATCACAGTGATAGCTGCCAAATTTTAGTTCCAGGATGTTTTAACTGGAATTTCTAGGTAGAGGGGTTGTCTCTTTACTTGAAAATCTTGTCTATCTTTTGGATTTTCCAATATTAGAAATGATCAAATAATATCCTAGTAGTGTGTGTTGGATTCAGGGAACCCATGTTTTTGTACCCATGCCATAGTAATTGAACTAATTTGGTACCAGAGAGGTAATTGCTAACCCAAACTGATGGTCACATTGTATACCCTGACTACTTGGTTCTGATAAATTGACTGATGAAAGGGCAAGACTAAAGTGGCTGGGATTATCCAGTTTCTCATACTATTCATGGGTGTCATCATTGCCCCCTCTTATTCTAAAGTATTCATGCAAAATTGAGGAGTAAACATAAGAACATAAGAAATAGGAGCAGGAATACGCCATACGGCCCCTCGAGCCTGCTCCACCATTCAATAAGATCATGGCTGATCTTTGACTTGAACTTCACTTTTCTGCCCGATCTCCATACCCCTTGATTCCCCTAGAGTTCAAAAATCTATCTATCTCAGCCTTGAATATATTCACATCTGAGCGCCCACCGCCCTCTAGGGTGGAGCACTCCAAAGATTCACAGCCCTCTGAGTGAAGAAATTCCTCCTCACCTCAGTCTTAAATGGCCGACCCCATATCCTGCAACTATGCCCCCTAGTTCTAGACTCTCCAGCCAGGGGCAACAACCTCTCAGCATCTACCCTGTCAAGCCCCCTCAGAATCTTGTATGTTTCAATGAGATCACCTCTCTTCTACTCAATCTATCCTCATAAGGGTAGTTTCTCGAGTGATTGGAAGTGGATAGTGGTAGTCTGTTCACTGCATATGTCCATAATTTGTATGTAGGGCTAGAGGGTATGGTGTCCAAAATTGCAAACAATACCTAAGTAAGAAGCATAGTAAATAACTCTGAGAACCAAAGGAAGCTGCAAGCAGATAGTGATAAGATGTTCTAATGAATAAAATGTGGCAGATGGATTTAAATGTCAATAATCGTGAGCTGGTACATTTTAGTTTTTAAAAAAAAATATGGGGGGAGGTTTTCTGATGTGGAAAAGCAGAGGAATTTAGCGGTTCATGTTCGTAAGACATTAAAAGCAGCTCCCCAATTATATAAACCATAAAAAGCTAATAGGATACTGGGTTTTATAGCAAGAGGTATAGAATATAAAAGTCGAGGTGTAATTGTGATTCTATATGAAATCGTGTTGAGACTATAGCTGGAGCACTGTGCCTATTTGTGCTTCATACTATAGAAAGGATGTTGAAGCAATAGAGGGTACAGCACAGATTCACCAGGATGCTGTCCGGTATAAGAAAATATAAATATAAAGAATGGCTTGAAAAATTTTGGCTGTTTTTATTAAAACATAAGAGATTATGGGGTGATTTGCTGGCCATGTTTAAAATTATGAAGGGATGGGTCAGGGTAGATAGAAACAGACTGTTTCCAGAGGTTGGGGCATCTAGAACGGGGTACATAGATACATGATTAAATGAATGAGATTTAGGATAGAGATAGAGAGCATGAGAAGCTTTTTTTTTATATAGAGGGGGTATGAGGTGCAGGAGTGCATTACCTGGGCTCAGTTTGAAACTGAGTTGGGGGAGGTCATTTTAAGGTCAGGAAACCCATTGGTTTCCCATCCGACTGACTGGCTGATTGACAGGCAGGTCTCAGTCGGACGGCAGACCAGCCAGGGAGAGGACGTCTGCAGGTAAGTCTTTGTTTGCATTGGGTGGGGGGAACGGACAGGGGGCACAGGGCACGGGTGGGCCTAGCTGGGCACAGGGGTTGCGAGTCATGTGGGTTCGGTTCGGGGGTCAGTCACGGGGAGCGGGATCGGGGGTCATCGCGGGGGTCTGCGATTGTTGAGGTCGGAGGGGGAGGGTCAGGGTCGGTGCAGATAGGTTTGTTGGGCCCGGGGAAAGCGCTCCTGTTTCTCCAGGCCCACAAGCTGTGCCTTTCTAGGCACTTAAATGCAGTCTCTGGCCTTCTCGCCTCCTTTCATAATGCGTAAAACAGAAGGCCTGGGAATCCCGGCTCCCCGGGGTTGAGATCGGGAACTAGTTAAAAATAGAGGCCTGAAGCCCCCTTAAAAGGTTTTAAGGCCTGATCCGCCTCCTGGGAGTGGGTTGGTACCCCGCCCCTCGTCCTGCCCTGGTGCAAAATGGAAATGGGTGGGTTGGGGGCGGGTCTGAAATGGTGGCAATTTTCAATGCCCTCCGCCCCTAACCCACCTTTACTTTTAAAATTGAGCCCCATGTCAACATTTAAAAATAGGTTAGATAGATGGTTGAAGGAAAGGGGATGAAGGGATATAGGCACATGGGATTAAGACTGCTGTTCGTGTGGAGGATAAACACTAACATGCACTGGTTGGGCCAAACAGCCTATTTCCGTGTTGTAATTTCTATGTAAACTGATTGATTGAATATTGCTTCTTGCAAATGTCTGACCTATACCAATCATCATACTTTTTTTAATGAGGAGAGAGGGGATTACTTCAGTTTAATTTATTTAGCCACTTCTCACAAATTTTTTCCTGGATTACTATGATTGTTCACTTGATAAGAGGTGGCCGCCTGCTCTGATCTACAGGTGTTAGTTCCTCAAGCAGGATAGAGGATATAATGGGAAGGGTTCGTTCACCATGGTTCAAACCTGAAGTCTGCTTAGATTTAGAATGCATCCTGTTGTATTCATTGGCAAACTGAACTAAGAACTGATATTCAGCACTTTATGTTGCAGAGATAAATTCTCAGTCCTTCTTACGGATGCCCTTTTATCTCCATGTCAAAATCTAAATGCTTGTAAGCTCCATTTTTAAAAAAAACAGCCGTTGAATAAAAGTTATTTACTTGTTTCTGCAGATGTTCTTTCAGATTGGCTCAAATATCACAGCTATTGTAGCAAACCTTCTTGCTACTTACTATAAGCAGAAGTTTACTATGGTTCATACAGTGAATGCAATTTAAAATTTCTTCAGTCTTGGTTAATATTTGCACGGATTGATCTATCTCAAAAAAATTTGTTGTTTTGAACAATGAGTAGCAGTTTGCATTTAATGGTGGTGCTTTGCCAAACAATTTTTGAAGATGCAAATTTTCAACAGTCTGCAAGTTGGTTGCTACCTTTGTTGTGCCTGTGTAGGAGTCACCCAACATTGCATATCACTGTCTGGCACTGTACATAAGTGCTTTCAAAAATGGCTGACATTTTTATTCCTAGTTTTATTTACAAATTATACCATAGCATTCTTTCCAAAAACCATAAGAATATATGTTTCTACATATATAAATCATGTGTATGGCACACAGTTCCTGTACACATTAACCTTATTTACTCTCATTTTTATTATAGAAGGCCATATGTTAACATGTCATAATGGGAAAAACCCTATTTAAACACTTATGATGGGGCAATTCTATGTCAACATTTCACTGTACACTTTGTTGACGAATCTATCATTTTTGAGGTTTTCCCCTTCAACCTCTTTTCACCATCCAGCATTTTCAAATATCTGATTGCAGCAAATGTAGAATGCATTAGGATGCAGAATTTCCATCCGTACCTGGATAATTGGGTCATTGAAAGTCCCATACCTAACGTCTGCCAATACAGCTGTGCTGAATATGCTCAGTCTAAGGACTGAGATTAATAGTTATGAGGCATTTTAGCTGCAATGCAAGCAGGAGCTAATATATTTGGGAGGTGTTATATAGTCATTCAAAGATTGAAGAAGACCTGATCAGTTACTACAACAACTTGCAGTTAGGTAGTTTATCTCTGTCATTTTGAGTCTAATACTCTAAATACCTGATGATAACACTTGGTCTCCAGTTTTCATTATGGATTTCACTTTTTTTACTTTGTAACTTTTTATATATTCTAGAATTTTGTATTTTTTCATAAAATCAATATCTAAATTAGATTAACCATTGGCAACACTTTTTGCTAAATACAAATTGAAGAAATACTGCAGGAAACTATTCTAGCTTTTATTTTTCTAACAAAAGTGGTGGTATTTGTCATATTCCTTTTGACATTGTCTTTCAGTTGAGATATAAGGCAGATATCTTCCTCAGCTCCTTGATTTATACGATTGAACCCCCCCCCACACTCCCTCCATTGATAAAGTACTTTTGCCAGATATGATAGAACTTCTGGTTGCATTCCTTTCACTCCCTCATTCAAAATGGTACTGCTAATTTCATAGCTTCTGCTTAGGCATTTTTAGAAATGCCTCAGTGAATTAATCTATTAAAATTTCATATAGAATCATAGCCAAAAAATGATTCATTCATTAACAACTTTATCCTAAAATGCCTAGGTGGAAATTAAGCGTTTAGTGCTGTTTTGAAGGAGGAGGAGCATTTGAAGGGGTGCAGTAACTGGAATTACAACTGCTAAGGTATATTTTCAGGTATCTTTTTTCAGGACATCAGATTACCAAAGCTTTTTTAAAAAGGTGCTGAGGAGTAGTTACTGAAGCCCAGCATGGGAAACGTTTAAAAATTTTTCAATTCTGATTGGATTGAAAGAGTGTGGAATACCCCGAGGTACATTTGTATGCTGAAAAATAAAACCCAAAGTAATTCATTGGTGTATTCTTTTACACCAGTGTTGTCCAATAGTAATTGCTGACTAACTACAGATGAGACTACAGCAACACCGTTTTAGCCACATGCACGAATTTTAGTAGAAAATGCATGTTTTTCACGTATATATTTACTTAACAAACATGTACCATCATTTAGGAAGCAAGGAAGTAAAGCACTCACAGCAAGCAAAAAGCACTTGCACTCTGCTTTTTATCTTACCAACAAACACAAAAAAGCGTTGAAGTAAACATGGATAAGCTATGAATGTTGCGATCACATGTCCAATGACAGCGTATATTACTCATTTTTTATTTACTAATCAGAAATGCAATTAGCCACATCTGGATTCCCAGTTAGCCACACGTGGCCAGAGGCTGACTTATTGGAGAACACCGTTTTACATATAGCCAAGGTGGAAAGAAAATAGATCATACTCAATAGTAGACTATTTAAGTACAACATTTATCCCACAAACGAAGGGAATGAGAAACTTGCTTCAGTGACATTCATGAGTTACTTGATTCCTTTACGGGAATGAGTTCAACAATAACAAGGTGCATTTACATAATGCCTTTAACATAGCAAAACTTGCCAAAGTGCTTCAGAGAAGTGCAATCAAACAAATGGATACCGAGCCAAAGAAGGAGATATTAGGGGTGACCTAAAGGCAAGAAGGTGGAGAGGTTTAGGGAGGGAATTCCAAAGCACGGGGCCTAAATGGCTGAAGACACATCATCTATCCGTGGTGGGACGGAGAGAGGGGATGTACAAGAGTTGGAGCATCGGAGAAGTCATGGGGGATTTGTAGGCCTGCAGGAGGTTAGAGATATGGAGGGACAAGGTATGAAAGGATTTAAACAAGAAGATGACATTTTTAAATTTGAGGTGTTAGGATACTGAGCGCCAGTATAGCTCAGTGAAGACAGAGATGATGGGTGATTGGTGCAGCATATAGTATGGGCAGCAGAGTTTAGAATGAGCTGAAATTTACGGAGGGTGGAGATGGAAGGCTGACCAGGAGAGCATTGCATTAGTCAGCCATGGAGGTGACAAACGCATGGTTGAGGATTTCAGCAGCAGTTGGGCTGAGGTATAGGCATAGCTAGAAATAGGTACTCTTTGTGATGGAGAGGGTATGGGCGCGGAAGCTCAGCTCAGGGTCAAATCGGATGCTGGGGTTGCAAACAGTCTGCCTAAGACAGTGACCAGGGAAGGAGATGGAATTGGTGGCAAGGGCAGGAAGTTTATGCTGGGTGAAAAAGACGATGGTTTCCGTCTTGCCATTGTTTACCTCGAGAAATTGTGTGCATCTAAGACTGGATGTTAGTCTGACAACACTGAGGCAGTGGAGGGATTGAGACCGGTTGTGGAGAGGTGGAACTGGGTGTCACCAGCATACACGTGGAAGCTGACCCCATGTCTTTGGATGATGTCGCCAAGGGGCATCACGTAGATGTGGAAGTGGAGTGGGCTAAGGATAGATCGATTCTGAAGTTAACCATGCAGGTGTGCGAAGAGAAGCCATCACTGGAGATGCTCACAATGATTGGACAAATAAGAGTGAAACCAAGTGATGGCAGCCCCATTAAGCTGGACAACAGAGGTGGGGAGGCATTAGAGGATGATGTGGCTGATCATGTCGAAGGCTGCTGAGTGGTTGAGGGATAGTGCATCATGGTCACAATCGCAGAGGAAGTCATTTGTAACTTAGATTAGAGAGTTATAGTGCTGTAACTGGTGAAAACCTGCCTGATTGGAGAGATTCAAACAGGGAGCTGCTGGAATGAAGGGCATTGATTTGGGAGGTGACAACACGTTCAAGGACTTTGGAAAGGAAGGGGAGGTTGGAGATGGAGCAGTAGTTTGCAACAAAAGAGGAGTCAAGAGTGGGTTTTTTGAGGAGGGGAAATGGCGGTTTTTAAAAGTGAGGGTGACAGTACTTGGGGGAGGAAACCATTTGCACTGTCAGATGGCATGGGGACCACGAAGGGAAGTTGGATGGTCAGTTTAATGGGAATGGAGTCAAGGGAGCAGGATATGAACTCGTAGAAGGCATGAGGAGAGATGGAACAGAAACTAGAGAGAAACATGGGTTCAGGGAAAGGGCAGGGGGGGAAGTGGTGGTAGGTTTGGCTTGTTTGGGAGGGGTGGGGTAGGGAGCTCGAGAAGACCGGAGTCCCGTCCCACTGCACTTCTAGAGGCGGAGTGGGATTCAAGAATTTCTGGGCCCAGGTATCTCCCCATAGAGTAATAAATATATTAGGGGGGAGAGTCGTCATCAGTCTGATTTTACCTTCCCTGCCTCCAGGTGCCCAATTCAAGTTGTGTTAATTGACGCCTGGAACAAGGTTATCTGTCAGCTACAGGAGGTGAATGTCTTGAGGAGACTTGAAGCAAAGGGAACATGAAAAAGTATAGGACAGCATTCATTTTTTAAAAAAAAGTTCATAATGCTAGTTCGCAGCTTACCACTGTGTTTAGTATGTAATGGACGTTGAAATTGAAACCAACCCGGTTAGAAAATAATTAAAAGCAACTGCTTTAAGTTTTCATAAAACTAGCTGATAACAGAGTACAAAAGCAGTCCCAGTTGCTACAGACGAATAAATTCTGCAGACATGACATTGTTTAATAGAAAAACATCCCAGTTTGTATATCATGTGATTACTGAGATCAAAAACAAATGAAGTGTTGGGTCATTTTTTTTTTAGCAACACGTGATTACCAAGTTGTTTCTGTATAAAAATATTGCTGTTTCTCTATGTTTACCTGTTTAATGTAGTTGTCATTTAATTACTATTTCCTTAATTTTAGCTTTTACCTGCTAAGAAATTCTGGGAATCGGATGATTCAGCTAAAGATGGACAAAAAGGGATATTCCTAGGAGATGAGTGGAGGGACACTGCATGGGGAGCATCTCGTAAGTGTCACTGATAACATTGTTTTTTAAATCTGCAATGTTTACTTTTTTGTGAGAAACATTTTCACATCACTACCAGTTTCAAGAGCCATAGAAATCTAGCATAGAAAACAAAAAACTTGCTTCAGTAATGTGGATGGATTTGCTTAGTGTCTGTGTGTTTACAATTTAGGAAGAGCACATGTATGCTTTACTAAAACCAAATAGCTTATTGTCTGGGGTAAAAATGTAATATACTGCTTAACTAGTTGAAAAAGATGCAATTTTGCATGTGTATATTTTGTACTTTGTTATGGTAAAACTAGTAAAATCAGTTTCAAGATGCTACTTAACTTGCCATTGTGTAATTACTATGTGTTCTTTACAGTTGTTCCAGAATAACATTTGTAAGGACAGACCATTTCAGTTTCCTGACAAAAATAATTGTCCATAATCTCTTCACATTTCTGATCACAGTACTTCAAAACCATAAGCATACTTCTTTGTATTCAAGGAGTAAGATCTGCCATTTGCAAAAAAATGGGTACTTGTCAGTTGGATGGGCAATTGCTCAGCCATTGTATAACTGGATCCAAGAGTTCATATGTATTTTTTTTCCTCCAGACTTGAAAACTGAAAAAACACCATGTATACTAAGAAAACCTATAATAAAAATTAAACACAGCTATTACTACTATGAACATTATATTTGCCTTATTGACTGCTATGTTGGATAAATATAAGCAGCAATCATTCATTTTTAATCTTCAAAATCTTAATGCTACTATGCAGCTCAATTTAATATTAACTTTAATGTTCATAATACAGTAGTCACTAGCATCCATTTTAAAAACTTCTAACAAAGTTAAATGATTAAGCATGTGTTCAGTAAAACAATTCAATGAGCCACCTTTTTGATGGACTGAAAAACTAAACAAATTGCTAGCTTGTATAAAACATTTACATTTCACTCTTCAGTAGTACTTTGCTTGTTTACTCTTAGTGCATAAAAGAAATCCATTCTGCGTTCTATCCTCTCTCATGCTCATCTCTTTCTCTTCTCTTTTCTCTCTTCCCCCCCCCCCCCCCACCCACCCAACCTCCCCTGCATACTAAGAAGCCTATTCTGATCAAAGATCTTCACATTTGATTTTGTCCTTCCAGAATAACAAGACCACCATCTTCCCATTACGGCATCTAGCTATTTCATAAATGAGTCCTGTACTCTGTGCTGAACCACTCTTCCTGGCAAACAGTTAATCAGTACCTGGATAAAGAAATAGTTCCAATGTCCGTCCTAGATTTTCCTTTTACAATCCTGAACCTGTGCTCTCTTGCCCTCCTGCACTGAAAGTATTGGATTTATTTTCTCAATTCTATCAAGTACCCTGCACACATCTGTAAGACCATTCTTAAGGCGTCTCTTTTTGAAGGCCGAAGAGCCGTATCTTATCAAGTCATTTTTCTTTGATATAGCAAATCGGCCTTGTCTTTCAATTTTAAATTAAAATAAATTTATCTGAAAATTCTTATTGCAGCGTGAGAAATAGCCACCAGTCCCATATGTTCACTGTCTAATCTGGCTTCTAAAAAGTATATTTTTACATAGAATTAAAAGAAAAAATATATGCTGTGCTCACTTATACAAGCTTTTACTCTTAATAAAATAGTAATTTTGTAACCGTGCAGATTCCTTTCCAAAATTTCACCATATTCTTAGTTGCCAGATGTTCAAAATACTGTATCACAGGTGATATAAATTTGTGTTTAAAGCTTAAAAGAGCTCTGTTTTTATAATATCTGTAATACTGGTTTATAGTGGTTTCGGAATTTGCTGGGAATTGTCTTAACATTGGCCTTAAGGGGGAAGAAAAGCCCAGGTTGAGTGTATTTTTGTTCAGTTCAGTACATCCTGGATCGGCTCCATTCATTGCAGTGGAGCTGCAATCTTGGACTAGTGTCGGGAATCTGTAATGCAATCCTTTACTAACACCACCACCACCCCTTTTATCCTATTGTATTCCTCCTGAATATTTTGTAATCAGGAAAATGTAGCCCTCAGTACTACCCTAGGCTAAATCATGTTTCTGTTAATGCTGTTATTTTGTATTCTCCAAAATGATTTGTTTGCTCACCCATTTTACTCTCTGTTTGGCAATTATATTCATTTCCCTGCATCCTCCTTTTGATTTGTTTTTCTCTTATCTTTTCTATATTCCTTGTCCATTTTTTTGTGCTCCTTTCTGCTTCCTTATCTTATTTTTTTTTCTGATCCTCCACCTTAATAGTTTAAAACCTCCCCCACAGCACTAGTTAGGTTTCCAGCAAGGATATTGGTCTCAGCCTTGTTCAGATGAAACCCGTCCATCCTGTACTGGCCACTCCACCCCCAGAACGGGTTCTATGTCTCCGGAATCTGAGCCCTTCCCTCCTACGCCATCTCTCCAGCTGCATATTTAACTCCCTTATTTTACTGTTCCTAATGTGATTTGTAAATGGCATCAGGAGTAATCCTGAGATTAACACTCTGGAAGTTTTGCTCTTTAATCCATCTGCTAATTACTAAAACTCCCTTTAGGGAACCCAAATTCTATTTCTTCTAATGTAATTGGTTCCAACATTAACTATGATTGCTGCTGTTGCCTTTCTCTCTTCAAAATCTTTTGCACCCGCTGCTTGATATCGCTTATCTTGGCAACAACAACTTGCATTTATATAGCGCCTTTAACGTAGTAAAATGTCCCAAAGCCCTTCACAGGAGCGTTATCAAACTAAATTTGACACCGAGCCACATAAGGAGCTATTAGGACAGGTGACCAAAAGCTTGGTCGAAGAAGTAGGTTTTAAGGAACGTCCTAAAGAGGATAGAGAGGCGGAGAGATTTAGGGAAGGAATTCCAGAGCTTAGGGCCTAGGCAGCTGAAGGCACGGCCATCAATGGTGGAGCAATTAAAATCGGGGATGCGCAAGAGGCAAGAATTGGAGGAGCGCAGAGATCATGTAGAGTTGGAGGAAGTTGTAGAGATAGGGAGGGGCGAGGCCGTGGAGGGATTTGAAAACAAGGATGAGAATTTAAAAATTAAGGCGTTCCTGGACCGGGAGCTAATGTAGGTCATTAAGCACAGGGGTGATGGGAGAACGTGACTTGGTGCGAGTTACGATACATGCAGCAGAATTTTGGATGAACTCAGGTTTATGAAGAGTGGAAGATGGGAGGCAAGCCAGGAGAGCATTGGAATAGTCAAGTCTAGAGGTAACAGGCGTGGATGAGGGTTTCAGCAGCAGATGAGCTGAGGCAGGAACAGAGACGGGCGATGTTACGGAGGTGGAAGTAGGTGTTCTTGATGATGGTGGCCAGGGAGAGGGATGGAATTGGTGGCTAGGGAACGGAGTTTGCGGTGGTGAGCAAAGACAATGGCTTCGGTCGTCCCAATATTTAGTTGAAGGATAATTTTGCTCATCCAGCACTGGATGTCGGACAAGCAATGTGACAAACGAGAGACAGTGGAGGGGTCGAGAGAGGTGGTGGTGAGGTCGATCTGGATGTCGTCAGCGTACATGTGGAATCCGACGTTATGTTTTCAGATGATGTCGCCCAGTGGCAGCATGTAGATGAGACATAGGAGGGGGCCAAGGATAGATCCTTGGGGGACTCCAGAGGTAATGGTGCGGGAGCGGGAACAGAAGTCATTGCAAGTAATTCTCAGGCTACAACTAGATAGATAAGAGAGAACCAAGCGATCACAGTTTCTCTCCTTCCCCCTCCCCCCCCGCCCCCCCAAAAAAACAGCTGGATGCCGAAGGAAAGGTATTGGAGGAGGACGGTGTGGTCAACCGTGTCAAAGGCTGCAGACAGGTTGAGAAGGATGAGGAGGGATAGCTTATCTCTAGCCAAACTGTTCCAGTACAGCTACAACACTGGCATCTACCTGATAATGTGGAAATTGCCCAGGTATGTCCTGTCCACAAAAAGCAGGACAAATCCAATCCGGCCAATTACTGCCCCATCAGTCTACTCTCAGTCATCAGTAAAGTGATGGAAGGTGTCGTCGACAGTGCTATCAGGCGGCACTTACTCACCAATAACATGCTCACCGATGTTCAGTTTGGGTTCCACCAGGACACTCGGCTCCAGACCTCATTACAGCCATGGTCCAAACATGGACAAAAGAGCTGAATTCCAGAGGTGAGGTGAGAGTGACTGCCCTTGACATCAAGGCAGCATTTGACCGAGTGTGGCACCAAGGAGCCCTAGTAAAATTGAAGTCAATGGGAATCAGGGGGAAAACTCTCCAGTGGCTGGAGTCATAACTAGCACAAAAGAAGATGGTAGTGGTTGTTGGAGGCCAATCATCTCAGCCCTAGGACATTGCTGCAGGAGTTCCTCAGGACAGCGTCCTAGGCCCAACCATCTTCAGCTGCTTCATCAATGACCTTCCCTCCCTCATAAGGTCAGAATTGGGGATGTTTGCTGATGATTGCAGTGTGTTCAGTTCCATTTGCAGATAACGAAGCAGTCCGTGCCCACATGCAAGACCTAGACAACATCCAGGATTGGGCTGAAGAGTGGCAAGTAACATTCGTGCCAGGCAATGACCATCTCCAACAAGAGGGAGTCTAACCACCTCCCCTTGACATTCAACGGCATTACCATCAACATCCTGGGGGTCACCATTGACCAGAAACTTAACTGGACCAGCCATATAAATACTGTGGCTACAACAGCATGTCAGAGGCTGGGTATTCTGCGGCGAGTGACTCACCTCCTGACTCCCCAAAGCCTTTCCACCATCTACAAGGCACAAGTCAGGAGTGTGATGGAATACCCTCCACTTGCCTGGATGAGTGCAGCTCCCAACAACACTCAAGAAGCTCAACACCATCCAGGACAAAGCAGCCCGCTTGATTGGCACCCCATCCATCACCCTAAACATTCACTCCCATCACCACCGGCGCACTGTGGCTGCAGCGTGTACCATCCACAGGATGCACTGCAGCAACTCGCCAAGGCTTCTTCGACAGCACCTCCCAAACCCGCGACCTCTACCGCCTAGAAGGACATGGGCAGCAGGCACATGGGAACAACACCACCTGCTGCACGTTCCCCTCCAAGTCACACACCATCCCAAGTTGAAAATATATCGCCATTCCTTTATCGTCGCTGGGTCAAAATCCAGGAACTCCCTTCCTTACAGCACTGTGGGAGAGCCTTCACCATACGGACTGCAGTGGTTCAAGAAGGCGGCTCACCACCACCTTCTCAAGGGCAATTAGGGATGGGCAATAAATGCCAGCGACGCCCACATCCCATGAACGGAAAAAAAAAATTACCATGGTCACAGCCACATAGGGTGTTATGTGATTGGAGGGATTTAAACATGGAGTTACAGGAAAAATGGACACAGATTTGGGAGGTGACAACACATTCACGGACTTTGGAGAGGAAAGGGAGGTTGGAGATTGGTCGATAGTTTGCAAGGACAGAGGGGTCAAGGGTGGGTTTTTGAGGAGGGGGTAATGACGGCTAATAAGGTGAGGGGGAACCGTTAACAATATCAGCTAACATGGGGGCCAGGAAGGGAAGTTGGGTAGTCAGCAGTTTGGTGGAAATAGGGTTGAGGGAGCAGGAGGTTGATCTCATGGTCAAGATGAGCTTGGAGAGGGCATATGGGGAGATAGGAGAGAAACTAGAGAAAGATGCAAGTTCATGGATAGGGCAGGGGTGAACCTTGGGGGAAGTTTGGCTTGGTGGGCTAAGGGAAGGGAGAGAAGCGGCGGAGGCAGCTGAACGGATGGTCTCAATCTTATTGACAAAGAAGTCCATGAGCTCCTCGCACTTTTCGTTGGAGTCGAGGGCAGAGGAGAGGGGTTTAAGAAGATGGCACCTGGGAGGCAGCACACCATTCAGAACTCTCCTTTGCAACTGCAAAAGTATTGTCTATTTCTTGACTATGGAATCTCCTATAACTACAACATTTCTACACTTCAGGCATTGCTCTTTGGTAACTGCTCATTCCACGATACTGTGGTTTTGCTCATAGTTTCTCTCTTCCGAGTTTTGTCCCTGTCACAGGCTGACTACCTGTTTGTCAACTCAACACTGTCAGAAGATCCTTGCACTACCTTTGTCTCCCCTTCCTATACTGGTGCATCCAGTTCCACACTAGTTCACTTTACCTGTGGTGTGACCTCCTGGAATGTGCATTCCAAGGACATTTAAGTCTCCTGCATGTGAGAGAGTGCTGCCAGCTGCTCCTTGAGGTTGGAAACCTTGAATTCAACTACAAGCAGTCAGAAACATTTGCTGCACATGTGGTCCTCCAGGACCTCCCACGTTGGTAAAACACATCATAGGCTTCAGCTGGTTCTCCCATACTAAACTTGTTTCTCTTTAAAAGTTTAATGAAATAAAACAGGAGAAATTAGTAGTTTATCCCCTCAAGTGTAATTTTAGGCCAATTTCATTTCAAGGCTTAACTTTTTTTCAGGTTGAATCCCGCTGAGGCTAAAATCCACACACTTGGCAGTTCATACTCCACTGCCCTGTCACAGTTTGAGATTAAACTCTTGCTAGTCAGTTCAAATTTGCATTGTCTTCACTTGCACAATAGCCCAACTGCCACAGAAATATGTAAGGAATCTTACAACACCAGGTTATAGTCCAACAATTTTATTTTAAAATCACAAGCTTTCAGAGATTATCCCCTTCGTCAGGTGAATGAGTGAAAGGTTCTCAAATCGCATATCTTATATTAGGCTGGGACACCATCACACCAATCAAAAGGTGTCGTTGGTGTTCAAACAGGCCAGTCACGGAGAACAGTACGTCCCAGTACACTGAATATACATTGTGTCAATTACACAGACAGAGAGAAAGAGACCCAAATGGCAGAGAGAGAGAGAGAGTATTAAAAACAGATAACTTTTTTTCCCCTTTTGCTGGTGGGGTTACGTGCAGCGTGACATGAACCCAAGATCCCGGTTGAGGCCGTCCTCATGGGTGCGGAACTTGGCTATCAACTTCTGCTCGACGATTTTGCGTTGTCGTGTGTCTCGAAGGCCGCCTTGGAGAACGCTTACCCGAAGATCGGTGGCTGAATGTCCTTGACTGCTAAAGTGTTCCCCGACTGGGAGGGAACCCTCCTGTCTGGCGATTGTTGCGCGGTGTCCGTTCATCCGTTGTCGTAGTGTCTGCATGGTCTCGCCAATGTACCATGCTCTGGGGCATCCTTTCCTGCAACGTATGAGGTAGACAACGTTGGCCGAGTCACGAGTATGAACCATGTGCCTGGTGGGTGGTGTCCTCTCGTGTGATGGTGGTATCCGTGTCGATGATCTGGCATGTCTTGCAGAGGTTGCCGTGGCAGGGTTGTGTGGTGTCGTGGACGCTGTTCTCCTGAAAGCTGGGTAATTTGCTGCGAACGATGGTCTGTTTGAGGTTGGGTGGCTGTTTGAAGGCGAGTAGTGGAGGCGTGGGGATGGCCTTAGCGAGGTGTTCGTCGTCATCGATGACATGTTGAAGGCTGCGGAGAACATGGTGTAGTTTCTCCGCTCCGGGGAAGTACTGGACGACGAAGGGTACTCTGTTGGTTGCGTCCCGTGTTTGTCTTCTGAGGAGGTCTATGCGATTCTTCGCTGTGGCCCGTCGGAACTGTCGATCGCCAAGTCGAGCGTCATATCCCGTTCTTACGAGGACGTCTTTCAGCGTCTTTAGGTGTCCATCGCGTTCCTCCTCGTCTGAGCAGATCCTGTGTATTCGTAGGGCCTGTCCATAGGGGATGGCCTCTTTGACGTGGTTGGGGTGGAAGCTGGAAAAGTGGAGCATCGTGAGGTTGTCCGTGGGCTTGCGGTAGAGTGGGGTGCTGAGCTGCCTGTCTTTGATGGAGATTCGTGTGTCCAAGAAAGAAACCGATTCTGAGGAGTAGTCCATGGTGAGTTTGATGGTGGGATGGAACTTGTTGATGTTATCGTGTAGTCTCTTCAGTGATTCTTCGCCGTGGGTCCATAGGAAGAAAATGTCGTCGATGTATCTGGTGTATAGAGTTGGTTGGAGGTCCTGTGCAGTGAAGAAGTCGTGCTCGAACTTGTGCATGAAAATGTTGGCGTATTGGGGTGCGAATTTGGTCCCCATGGCTGTTCCGTGTGTTTGGGTAAAGAACTGGTTATCGAAGGTGAAGACATTGTGATCCAGGATGAAGCGGATGAGTTGTAGGATGGCGTCTGGAGATTGGCTATTGGTGTTGAGTACTGAGGCTGTTGCAGCGATGCCGTCATCGTGGGGGATACTGGTGTAGAGTGCCAAGACGTCCATCGTGGTGAGAAGTGTTCCTGGTTCAACTGGTCCGTGGTTGCTGAGTTTTTGTAGGAAGTCTGTAGTGTCGCGACAGAAGCTGGGGGTTCCCTGTACGATGGGTTTCAGGATGCCCTCGACGTATCCAGAGAGGTTCTCACACAGGGTTCCGTTGCCTGATACGATAGGACGTCCGGGTGTGTTGGCTTTGTGTATCTTTGGGAGGCAGTAGAAGTCTCCCACGCGGGGAGTACGTGGGATGAGAGCGCGTAGGATGCTTTGAAGGTCTGGATCGAAGGTCTTGATCAGTTTGTTGAGCTGGTGGGTGTGTTCTTTGGTCGGATCTGCGGGTAACTGTCTGTAGTGTTCCTGGTTGTCCAGTTGTCTGTATGCTTCTTTGCTATAGTCCGTTCTGTTCTGTATGACAATGGCTCCTCCTTTGTCCGCTGGTTTGATGACGATGTTGCGGTTGGTCTTGAGAGCGTTGATGGCGTTGCGTTGTGCTCGGGTGACATTCTGGACTGTCTTGTGAGTGCGGCTGATGAACCTGGCATTGACGCATCTCCTTCACCTTGTTTGCCTTGCACCTCTTCTGCCAGAGAAGAGTGGCTGGAGACCAGCATCCAGGCCTCCATCGGTGCCATTATTTAGGCAGCTATTAGTTTCCTTTAAGTGGTTCAGGATGGCAGGCCATCTTCGTCTCCTGAGGCAAAGTGGTCTCAACTCAGCAGTGTAGGCCTGGTTGCGATCAAGAGATCATTGTGGCGAATAATGAGTAGAGGCCTGCATCGCACCGTTCAGTGGTTCATCAGATTGGAGAGGGTTCATGAGGGCAGTCATCAAGCAAGTTCTTGGGATTGTGGCTCACCAAAAAAAAAAAGGAAATATCGATTCACTGTAATAAGGTTGAAATTGTCTGTTTAATATGAAGGTGCAATAACATTAAAGAATTCTGTTTTTGTGTGTTTGGATAGGATTTCCTCTTGATGAATTTCTAAAAATTTCAGTTTAAAAGAGAATTCCAGTAAAAGTTCTTAATAAAAATCCTTGTGACTTGCCTCTTGACAGCTGAAAATTAATCCGATCGCAGTTTTACTGTGTGACTATTTTAATGAACTAATACTCTCTTCCCCTGCTCTACCATCATTATTCTTCTAATACCATGCCTCTGAACTTTTTGAAACTTTTTTCCTAAAGTACTTCACCTTGCTACCTCTCTCTCATCTTTCAGTAGCTTCAGGAAAACTTGTATCTTTAACCATCCTTTTGGCTGCCTTTCTAACTTTACTGCTTCCTGCTTGGTGTTATCTTCTGTGCCGTGGAATATTTTGCTATAAGTTGTAGTAAATGTTTGTCATTTCAATTTTATAAAATACTGGTAGCCTTTTAAATTCAATATGGCAAAAATTACTAGGAATTTACTTTTAGTAAATTTTAGTTGCTCCATATCACAAGCATGGAACGTGAAAAGGCCATCAAGATTGCTCCTTCCATAAATGTGCGCTATTTACTCTGTTATGGATTCAGCCTCTTCTGTTTAATGTCATGAGGGAAAATTCTGCATACCTACTCCTTAATCCCTGAGGAAGGAGGAAGTCTCCGAAAGCTTGTGAATTTAAAATAAAATTGCTGGACTATAACTTGGTGTTGTAAAATTGTTTACAATTAATCCCCAAAGGTAACCAAGCCAGAATTCCAGAACATTAATTCTTTCCCTCATCTCATCTTTCATTTTGGAAACAAAAACAAAATGCTGTAACAATAAGGGTAAACCCAAAATGCTAGCCCATCTTTCTCTTTCAAAGCCTGACGACTGTGTCACTGTGCATTTCCAGAATCTTCAGGTTTTATTTCAGATTTCTAGAATTTGTGTACTTAATTGTCTTTGTGGACCTGGCTTCCATGAACATTGTTCACACTTCACCCAACTCCAGCATCGCACTACACAGAACACAAAGTGCAATTTGATTATCTCTGTCCATTCATCCTGTCACCTTCATTCTCATTTGTGCCCAAAATAAATATCCAGGTTCTTTTTGTTCCACATTTCTGCCACTCTTAAGAAAAAAAAATCTTTCATCTTGTTCTATACTCACAATTCAAGTCAAAGAGGCTGCTTGCATCCAAATTATCTGTCCCTATCAGGATCAACAACAACAACTTGCCTTTAACGTAGTAAAACAACCCACGGCGCTTCACAGGAGCGTTATCAAACTAAATTTGTCACTGAGCCACACAAGGAGGTGTTAGGACAGGTGACCAAAAGCTTGGTCAAAGAGGTAGGTTTCAAGGAGTGACTTAAAGGAGAGGAGAGATGTAGAGCGGCAGAGAGGTTTAGGGAGGGAATTCCAGAGCTTTAGGGCCTAGGCAGCTGAAGGCATGGCCGCCAATGGTGGAGCGATTAAAGTCGGGGATGCGCAAGAGGCAAGAATTGGAGAAGATCTTGGGGGAGCGCGGAGATCTTAGAGGGTTGTAGGGCTGGAGGAGGTTACAGAGAGAGGGAGGGGCGAGGCCATGGAGGGATTTGAAAACAAGAATGAAAATTTTAAAATCGAGGCGTTCCTAAACCGGCAGCCAATGTAAGTCAGCGAGCACAGGTATGATGGGAGAACGGGACTTGGTGCGAGTTAGGATGCGGGCAGCAGAGTTTTCAATGAACTCAAGTTTATGGTGGGTGGAAGATGGGAGGCCAGCCAGGAGAGCATTGGAATAGTTGAGTCTAGAGATAACAAAGGCATGGATAAGAGTTTCAGCAACAGATGAGCTGAGGCAGAGGCGGAGATGGGCGATGTTACAGAGGAGGAAATCGTCAGTCTTGGTGATGGAGTGGATATGTGATCGAAAGCTCATCTTGGGGTCAAATAGGACACCAAAGTTGCGAACGGCCTGGTTCAGCCTCAGACAGTGGCCAGGGAGAGGGCTGGCGTCGGTGGCGACAAAAGTCTTCCCAATATTTAGTTGGTGGAAATTTTTGCTCATCCAGTACTGGATGCTGGACAAGCAGTGTGACAAATGAGAGACAATGGAGGGGTCAAGAGAGGTGGTTGTGAGGTAGGGCTGGGTGTCATCAGTGTACATGTGGAATCTGACGTGTTTTCGGATGATGTTGCCGAGGCACAGCATGTAGATGAGAAATAGAGGGTCGAGGATAGATCCCTGGGGGACTCCAGAGGTAACAGTGCGGGAGCGGGAAGAGAAGCAAGCCATTGCAGGTGATTCTCTGGCTACGACGGGTTAGGTAAGAATGGAACCAGGCGAGGGCAGTCCCACCCAGCTGGATGACGGAGGAGAGACGTTGGAGGAGGGTGGTGTGGTCAACCACGTCAAAGGCTGCAGACAGGTCGAGAAGGATGAGGTGGGTTAGTTTACCATGGTCACAGGCACAGGCTGTCGTTTGTGACTTTGATAAGGGTGGTTTTAGAACTGTGGCAGGGACGGAAACCTCATTGGAGGGATTCAAACATGGAGTTGCGGGAAAGATGGGCACGGATTTGGGATTCCTATAAGACCTACATCAATCTTTTAGTAGCTCTGCTAGTTTCTTGTAGAACTTAAATAAATCTACGAATTAATTAATTTTAATTGTTTTGTTCCCAGAACACATGAACACAAAAGTTAACCTAATTTTTGCATTTATTCTATTACCCAGATCACACTGTGTCACAGCCCATCATGGTTCAGAGGAGACCTGGGCAAGGTTTTCATGGCAACAATGAAGTCAGCTCTGTTCTGTCTCCCCGTTCTGAAAGTGGTGGCCTAGGAGTAAGCATGGTGGAGTATGTCTTAAGATCATCACCCGGGGATAAACTGGATACTCGTTTTAGGAAAGGACCATTTGTAAGTAACTAGCCTACAATTAATTTGATTTATATAAATATATGCATATTGTGAAAGACTAATTTAAGTTGTCTTAATTGTCAACCTTCAGTATATTCATATCTGACTGGTAACTTTGCACAGTAGTTTTACTTTTGAGATAAAGCTTGCATTTTGTGAGACATTTGGGGAAGTAAACTTCTGTGAATTATTAAAATGCCAAGTTTTATATGTAGGTATCCGAAGTGCACTGGAGACCATGTGCTTTATAGCATTTTGAATATGGAAGCAAATATTCAGATATGCAAGTGCTTGTAGTTACGGTGGTGCTTTATTCCTCCTCATCCTTCGGTGTCTCTGCAGTGTTTAACATGATTGAAAGTGTCATCCTCCTGCAACCTCTTCTCTGTCATCCAGCGCTCAGTGGAACTGTACCTGATAGTTCCATTCCTACCTGACCAAAACTAGTCAGAACATCTCCAGCGATGGTTTCTCTCCCCTCACCTGCATCATCGCTGGAGTCCCTTAGCAATCTATTCTTGGCCTTTTCATCCACATGCTGCACGTTGGCGATATCATTTCCAGACCTGGAATCCGCTTCCACATGTATGCTGATGGCACCCAGCTCGCGCTCTCTCTCCATCACTTCCCTTTTTGCTGTCAGACTGCTTGTCCAACATCCTGTCTTAGATGAGTCATAATTTCTTCCAGCTCAACTTTGGCAAAACTGAAGCCATCATCTTCAGTCCTTATCACAAACTTTTCTCCCTAGCCACTAATTCCAAAACCCACGGCCAAGCTCATAGCCTAAACTAGTCTGTTTGCAACCTCTTCATCCAGTTTGACCCCAAGTTGAGTTTCAGACCTCGTATCCTCTCCATCACAAACACCACTTAATTCCACTTCTGCAGCATTACATGCCACAGCCTCTCCACTGCTGAAACTCTTATACAAGCTCTTCTCACCTCCAGATTTGAATACTCTTATGATCTCCTTACAAACCTCCCATCCTCCACCCTATTATAAACTTGTCAAATTTTGCTGCATGTATTCTGTCCTACACTGAGGTCCGCTTGCCAATCGTCCCTGTCCTTGCTGACCTCTGTTGACTCCCGGTACCCCAGTGCCTTAAGTTTAATTTAAAATCCTTGCCCTCATCTTTAAATCCCTTCACGGCCTCCGCCAACCCTAGATTCCCCAGCCCCCTTGAACACTTTGCTTCACTGAGTCTGACCCTGTGTATCTTCCTGTTACCTAAACCCCATCACTGGTGGCAAAGCCTGGTTGCATTAAATCCTGTCTTGAAGTGAACCTCATCAATACTCGTTTAAAAATTAAACTGTTCAAGAATTATGATTTTTACTTTTTCCTGCTCGTTTGTTTAAACAATGAATGCTGTTGATATTGGAAAAGTAACTTGGAGGAATTGAGCCATTAATTAATTGAGGAATTAAAACAACATAGGGTGCACTTTATACTACATCTGTAGTAACGGGGTAAAGTTTCCATGGATATTACGGTTACAGTGTAACTACAGCCTGAATCCATAGGTAGAGCCCAGTCTGACACCAGAACAGTGGAATGAGAATCACCAAAGAATAATGCCTGCTTTGCTTCAGAATCGGGTTGGGCTATAACACTAGATATACACGACACAAGTTTAGCATCAACTTCATCTCTGGATGTTACATAGAAATAACAACACAGAAACAGGCCGTTCGACCCAACCAGTCCATGCTGCTGTTTATCTTCCATATTACCAGTGGTCCTAATCCCCTTTGTCTGCTCTGTTCCCATATGTGTTTATTCCGCTTTCCTTCAACCACCTATCTATTATGTTCTTAAATGTTGATGTAGCCTCTGCTTCAATCACTAACAGTGCATCCCACAGCCTCTCAACCCTCTGTAAAAAAAAAAAAAAAGTTCCTCTGTCCTAAATCTCTTACATTGGTAATAATAAACTAAATGACACAATTTTAAAAGGGGTGCAGGAACAGAGAGACCTGGGGTTCACATACACAAATCTTTGAAGGTGGCAGGACTAGTTGATAAGGCTGTTAAAAAAGCATACGGGATCCATGGCTTTATAAATAGAAGCTAGAGAACAAAAGCAAGGAAGTTATGCTAATCCTTTATAAATCATTGGTTAAGTCCCAGCTGGAGTTTTGTGTCCAATTCTGGACACCACACTTTAGGAAGGACGTCAAAGCCTTAGAGAGGGTGCAGAGGAGATTTACTGGAATGGTACCAGGGATTTCAGTTACGTGGAGGGACTAGAGAAGCTTGGGGTTGCTCTCCTTAGAACAGAGAGGTTAAGGGGTGATTTAATAGAGGTGTTCAAAATCATGATGGGTTTTGATCAGTGTAAACAGGGAGAAACTGTTTCCTGTAGCAGAAGGGTCAGTAACCAGAGGGCACAGATTTAAGATAATTGCCAAAGGAAGCAGGGGAAGATGAGAAATTTTTTCATGCAGCGAGTTGTTACGATCTGGAATGCACTGCCTGAAAGAGTGGTGAAAGCAGATTCAGTAGTAACTTTCAAAAGGGAATTGAATATATACTTGAAAAGAAAAAATTTGTAGGGCTATTGGGAAAGAGCAGGGGAGAGGAACTAATTGTGCCTGTACTGATTCTTTCAAAGAATCAGTACAGGCACAATGGGCCGAATCTCCTCCTGTACTGTATGATTCAAATCTATCTATGTTCCCATGTTCTAGGCCCCCCATTTACTGGAAATAATTTGTCCCTGTCTACTCTCATTCCTTCATAATTTCAAACAGCTCTATCAAATCACCTTTTAATCTCCTCTGTTCTAAAGGAAACTGTCCCAATTTTTCAAGTCTTTCTTTGTATTTATATATCCTCATATCAGGTAACATCCTAGTGAATCTACACTGTACCCTCTCTACGTCCATCCCATGGAGTGAAGCCCAAAACTGTACCCAGTACTTTAGGGTTTATATCTGTACATCATTACGTCTAAACTTTTATATTCTATACCTCTTGACATAAAACTCAACATTCCAATAGCTTTTTAAAGTTCTGCTACAATCTAGCTTTGTATCCTATCAGGATGCACAGTTTAGATTAAAATCAACATAAATAGAAATTATAATTAGTTGTAGTTTACTTTTTTAAAAATAAGGTATCTAGTGTATTTCTTGGGTCATGTGTAAGAGAAGCCATGCACAAGTCTGTAGGAAGAACAATCGAAGTCTCAGTAATAATATTAATATGGTTCACTGGTAGTAAACTAACTGATTTTTTATGCATGGGAAATGTCAAATAAAATGTATATTCAATTTGAGAATAAACTGTTGTATGATGTGAGATTTTGGAATTAAGTTTGGCATTCTTGTTCTTCCCCTTTCTTGTCTTAAATGATTCTTTGCACAGTGCCTATACAATTAGGTGTAATGTTTTGAAATGCTTCAATTCTTGATACAACTTTGCATTCCCTCTGTGTCCATTTGCGTCTACATTTTGGCTGCCACTCCGTATCAAAATCCATTACTTGATTTTTTTTTTCTCTCAGGCTCCTCGCTCCTTTCCTTCCTGTCACCGTAGACATGCGACTTTCATTTCTCTGCTCTCTAGTACTTCGCTTCCCCTAAGCCCTATCCCGAACCATCACTATTCTTTTGCCTTCCTACTCTCCTGTGACCATCCCAGGCTTAAATCCCCTTTGAATAAGCCCACAGTTATCCTCTTTGCCTCTCTTGGCATTGTGCAAAGATCCCATCGAGTGACCCCCCCAACTGCCATGTCGTCTTGTGTGGCCAATCTGCCCACTCAGCATGCTGCCTGGGGGTTAACCTCTCCAAGCTCCTTCCCATCCCACTCACCACTGCCTCTTTGGACTCTGCCAGCAAACTAACTGTTGCCGCTCCTCTCCGCATTTCTCTGCAGACTATCTTGTTCACTTACATTTACATCCGGACTTTGACTGAAAGTTGGCTCACAGGTGGGGACACTTTGTCCCCGACTGAAACCTCCCTGCCTGGCTATACTTCCCAGCATCTGCTCCATCGAAACTGCCACCGTGGCGGTATGGCCCAGTTACACCTTGGTGTCTCCCTCTATTCCTGGCATCTTTTTCCTTTGAGGACTGCACTCTGTTCCATCCCTCTCACCCCCTTTAAACTCTTTATTGTTTGTTGCCGCCCCCCCCCCCCCCCCAGCCCCACTTTAGTTTCTCCCCAAGATACCCTCCCTCCTTTCCTCCCTGATTCCCTCCACCAACCCACGTCCCTTTCTTCTGTAAAATCCACCTCTCACCAAACCTTTGGACATCTTTCCTAATTTCTCCTCCTTTTCTTGATTACCCTTCTGTGAGGATGTTTTGGAGTGTTTTTCTGTGTTAAAGGCACTATATAAATGCAGATTGCTCTTGACCTTAAGAGGATCAATAGTGATTAGTTAATTCATACGTTCTCCTGCCTGTATCAGGAGACCCCTATCCGATGAGATGGTGCATCAGTCCTGCTGTGTGCTTGTGATAGTTTTGTTGTAAGCAGAAGATTTTAATGAAGGCAAAGAGACCAAAAACTGATGCATTAATGCATTGTCCTGCAAGAGTTGTAGGATGTGAATTCTGTGGCTCAGGATGAGTTCTTGATCTTGGTTGAGATTCAAGGCACTTCTCAAAGGATGTTTGGAAAATCTGAGAGCAAGTTAACCCACCCATATTTTGCACATCTGGCAATCAGTTCATAACGGCAAAGTCTGCTATCCTTTTGTTGGGAAATAATGTATAGCATGAGAGGGATCCTGGATAGGAAGAAAATAACTCAAAAATTAAGAATTTGAGCAACTTGTTTTCTGTTCACTATTTCATATATGCAGCAGTGTAAATAAGTATCCTTAAGGGCTGTCAAGGTGTGCACTATGAAGAAGTTTGCCTCTTGATAGCTGCATGATTGTTGTGAAACTCCTTGCTTTCGGTTTTAATTTTCAAAAACATTTCTGGGTTTTCTAGGTTTATTTTGGACTTTTCAAGCGTGGCTTAAAAATAAGAGGCTGAATCTTGACAGTAATGAGGAGGAATGTATTATGGGGGAAAAGTGTGCATATCGTCATTCTCAGTATATTCTTTACTGCTGCCTTCCTTTGGTGGCCTGGTGTATAGATGGAAAGTGGATGTCTTCCCTAAATTATTTTACTGCAATATATCTCGTGGCTGTTGGGCGGTACAATGTGGAGTCAGGCTGCAGGGATCAAATACAGTAGATAGAATTTTTGGCATTTGGTATTTTGAAGAAATGGGTGCTGTAGCACAAATTAAATGTAGCCTAGAAAAAGGTAAAAGGAGGCTAGTTGAAAATACTGCACTTAATAAATATACATCAGATGATTGAGTTCAGGTGTTTGTTTCAAATTAACTTTTTGTAAATATACCACCTATAAAAGTTCACGTGGTGTTAAGAAGCATATTGTTTTACAGACTTTGATTTTTTTTTTGCCATTTTAAAGTGCTTAAAAATTGTCATCTAGTCATTGGCTGCATGACCAACAATGGCCAATGCAGTATTTTACATTTCTAATATGTAAATGATTTATTAACTTTAAGAGCTAAATCCATGAGGAATGATTCACAAGACAGTTACAGATGAGGAAGGTCCATGTTAGTTCATCCATCCAGAAGCAACATACAGGCCTCCTGTTGTATCTAATTGTTTCTTCAATGTATCCAGGGTTTTTGCCTTCTCCACTCTATCTGTAAGTCCATTCAAAGTGTTGATCACTCTCTACATGAAGAGCTTCCTGATATCAAGATATATTTCACTAGTTTGTACCTCTGTCCTCTTAGTGCACTCCTACAATTTAAAGTAATATTCATTTTACCATTTCCAACCATTTACTATTTTATGTACCTCTACAAGTTCACCTCTGAGACATCTGAGAAACTGTGGTTCTTTTTAAAAAGGCATCATTGGTAACACAGGTTTGTTTCTGCAAATATCAATATACTACATCAGTGACTTGATGTAGTGATCTCCCTGTCATCAGTTTCCTGTTAATTTCAAATTCAGAATCTGGCTCCTCTGATGGCTGGGCTTGTTGATTACAGCCAGGAAGAGTAGGTGTGGTACAATTGGCTTCACACCCATATTGGGGAGCAGAAAATTGGCTACGGTTCCTATTACTAATCACTGTCTGGTGAACCTTGCTGGAAGTGCATGTGTGTGGTGTTGGGTGAAGACTGGATCGAGCTCAGCCCTCCACCATTGAATAGCCTGTGGTGCTGACTGGTTAGGATCATGCATGA